>NC_091832.1:99773066-100076097 GCF_037783145.1 Equus przewalskii | reverse complement strand
TTTCTTCGAATAGATTCCCTTCTCCTTCTGGGACACATATAATATGGATGTTAGTGAGTTTGATGTTGTCCTAGAATTCCCTTAGACTGTCCTTGTTCTTTTGAATTCTTTTTTCTTTGATCTGTTCAGCTTGGGTGATTTCCTCTAGTCTTTTGTCCAGCTCGCTGACCCGTTCTTCTGTATCATCTACTCTGCTATTGAGTCCCTCTAGAGAATTTTTCATTTTCAGTGGTGTATGCTTCGTTTCTGATTCATTCTTTTTGTTTGTTTGTTTTTGAGGAAGACTAGCCCTGAACTAACTGCTGCTAATCCTCTATTTGCTGAGGAAGGCTGGCCCTGAGCTAACCTCTGTGCCTGTCTTCCTCTACTTTATGTGTGGGATGCCTACCACAGCATGGCTTGTCAAATGGTGCCATGTCTGCACCTGGGATCCGAACTGGTGAACCCTGGGCCGCCAAAGTGGAACATGCTCACTTAACTGCTGAGCCAGTGTGCCGGCCCCCATTCTTTTTTATATGTTCCAATTCTTTGTCAAAGTTCTCACTGAGTTCGTCCATTCTTCTCCCAAGATTAGTCAGAATCCTTATGACTCTTAGTTTGTACTCTTTGTCAGGTATATTGTTTATCTCTGTTTCATTTAGCTCTTTTTCTGGGATTTTGGCCTGTTCCCTTACTTGGAATATATTGCTTTTTCTCCTCGTTTTGCCTCTTTCTCTGTGTGTATATCTATGTTTTACATAGGTCAGCTACATCTCCTGATCTTGGAGAGATAGCTTTATGTAAGCTATGCCTTATGAGGCCCAGCAGTGTGCTTCCTTCTTGTCACCAGTTCCAAATGTTCCAGGATTGTCCCCTGTGTGGGCTATGTGTGTCTTTCTGTTGTGGAAGGGTTGCTCTTGCTGCAGGTGCCTGGGAAGGCTAGGCTGTCCCCCTGGCTGGCTGATTGTGCTTTTTTCTTTTCTTTTTTTGGTAAGGAAGATTGGCCCTGAGCTAACATCTGTTGCCAATCTTCCTCTTTTTTTTTCCCCAGAGCCCCAGTAC
This sequence comes from Equus przewalskii, assembly GCF_037783145.1. Taxonomy (NCBI): domain Eukaryota; kingdom Metazoa; phylum Chordata; class Mammalia; order Perissodactyla; family Equidae; genus Equus; species Equus przewalskii. The sequence continues at coordinate 100,075,056 of NC_091832.1, read as the reverse complement.
ATAGCTGTATATCCTAGTTGTAAGTCCTTTTAGTTCTTCTATGTGGGATGCCACCACAGCATGGCTTTATGAGCAGTGTGTAGGTCCGTGCCCAGGATCTGAGCCAGCAAACCCTGGGCCCCCAAAGTGGAGCACATGAACTTAACAACTTGATCACAGGGCTGGCCCCTGGCTGGCTGATTGTAATGTTCAGCTGTGTGTGGCTACTACAGACCCTTCAGTCACTTTATCGGGTGTGGGGAGCCCCAGCACAGTTGGCTGCAATGTCTCATAGAACATTCCTGTTACAGTTTTTTTGTTGAGTGAGTAGGCCCCCAGCATGGCTGATTGCTAGGTTCAGGGGATGACAATTGCTGTAGGCCTCTGGCCTGCAAGACTGTTGTCAGCTCTCTTAGAATTGTGGCTGAGTGGGGCTGGCCCCAGGCATGGGAGTGCCCAGTTGTTTCAGGCTTTGGAAGGTGAGGCTGATCCTATTTGTGGCTGTTTGAGAAGCACAAGTCTGCTGCAGCTGACAAGGCCCACTGTCCACAGCGCAACACACCTGTCAACACAGTCCTGCCCTGTTCACATAATCCAATCCACTGCAGCAGACTCAGTTGACTGCAGACGCCTCACATGGTCCGCCAACACCCCACACAGGGCACCTGCTCCTTGTGCATGCCCTGCCCTGCAGAGGTGGGCCCAGTGGCCCAGCTGCAGAGGTTCCAGGCACCCCACCTATGCAGGGCCACAAGTAGCTCGAGGGCTTACTGTTCACTGGGGCCAGTCCCTGAGTCAGCCTGCCTGCCCTGGCTGAGCTGGATTAAATTGGTGTTCTGGTGGGTGGGCAGACCCCTGCACTAACAGGCCAGTGGAAGAACTCCAGGGGCATCTGCCAGCATCCGTGTCTGCATTCCTGTACTAAGTCACGATAATGGCTGCTGCCAATGACTCAGTCCCTAGGGTGATCTCATCTCTTACCAAGATGCACCCAGAGCCTATCAAGTGAGTCGCTTTTCGCTGAAGGACCGTGCACCTTTCTTTCTGGTGATTTTAGGTGGCTTTCCGAAATGAGTAAATCTGTGTGTGGGCTATTTAAGAGCAAGCTTTTCTTTCTCTTATGTCCAATAGCTTTTCTGGGGGTATTCCTGTTTGCAGTTAATAGCCAGCAAAGCCAGATATTATGACACTCATCTCAGTTGTGCTGAGTCCAAAAGCTGCTTATTGTGCTAATGATCCCATGCTCAGATCCCCCATTCCTCCAGGGAAGGCTTTGTATCCTAAGATTGCTCTTGGCCAACCATGAAGCACCATGGCTCAAAGGTGGCTTTTTTCTCTCCAGAAAGGAATTTCTGCCTCTTCCACCTCAGTCAGCACTACCTCTTGTTATGGGGGTTCTTTTTATCCAGTTTTCAGTTCCCTCTCAGGGGAATTGTTCCAAATGTAGTTATAAATTTGTTGTGTCCATGGGATGAGGTGAGTTCAAAGTCTGACTATGCTGCCATCTTGACACCATTTCGCATCATTGAATTTAAATTGACAGTGTTCTCTAATTCTAGGAACTACAAATTCAAACCACCCTTTTTTAATTTTACAGTAGTATTGTAATACTTATTACTAAAAAAGTTATCTATACATTTTGAGAAAGATTTCTCATCCAGATATTTTATGTTTTTGTAATTTATAGATTTCATTGAACTTTTTAGGGAAAACAAGATGACCTCTTCATGGAGTTGCAGTGTCTTGGAACTCTGCCTGTGAGGGATCCAGTAGTCTAGCTACTTTAAACACACCTGTATCTGCATCTGAAGCCTCTTGACTCCAAATCCAGAACCTTCCAAAATATGCTGTTATCCTGTTTAAAAAAGTCATTTTTTACATTACCAGAATTTAATGAGTAGAAATTTCTTCTCCAGAATCTCTCTTAAAGCCATATTTACAACTTTGTTGTGGACATGAAAACCTAAATATATTCTTTCTTTGTCCCAAACTTTTCACACCCAAATCTGACCTTGTCTTTGTACAAAATCACTTTTATTTCTGACTTTCCAGTTTCTGCTAAGTTATTCTCCAAGTTACCAGCCTTGAAATCCCTGGTGTCATTGTTGATCTCTTCATTTCCCCCCCCCCCCACGAATATTTTCAAATCCTGTTGATTCTTCTTTGAGGATCTCCCTTGAATATGTCCCTTCACTTCCATCCTCAGCTTCTGAGTACTACTTCTTGAGGACTGTCTACACTATTAAACGACTTCAGATAGTGTTCCTGCTGCCGATGTCTTCATGATTGTGCTTATTTAATGTGCAATGAACTGGCTGGTGGTCCTAAAACACCACTTCGATTATGTCACTCCATTCTTTTCAAGAAGGTTGGTAACTTCATTTTGCTTGTAAGGTTAAGCCCTGAATTGTTAGACTGCTATTCATTGCCTTGGATTGACTGTTTCTCTGACCATGTTCAATTACTATCCTCCCAACAACTTCTACTTCAACCAAACAGGTCTGCTCATTTTAACTTAAATGATTTGAACACATAGAATTTTCCTTTCTTTCTGCCTACCCAAGTCCTCTCTTTTTGACCTGATTAAAATGTCACCTCCTCTGTGAAGCCTTCTAAGATAATCCAGTTCATGGTGATTGCTCTATCTTTTGAACTTCTGTAATATATATTAGCTGTGTTATTCACTTAGAAATTTGTTATATGCTGCTTTGTGACATTTATGTGTCACCATACTGACTCACATTTTAGACTGCTGTTTAAACTCATAGGTACTGTCTTGTTTCCCTTATTTTATTTAAAAGTCCCTGAAAGCAGAAGCATGTATTTTCTGTCATCTGAGTAGATTTACTGTAAATCTAGTGAAGCTTATGCTTCAGGGCCCCCTATTTGAATGAATTCCTTCTAAGGTCCTGTGTCTAACTTTGGTTTTGTAATTTTGTGTTTCTCTTTTTTTCAGATAGGGTCCTCTCAAATTTTATAAGCTTTTGGCTGCCAAAACCCCAGATCCAACCCTGAATGAGAATGATAGCCAACAGTTAATATTCGTTATGTGCTTATGTTGAGGCAGTGCTTTGCTATAGTATTTCTGTTTAGCTATAGATAGAAAGAACTCCCTTCCTCTGCCCCACCCAAACCCAATATAATTAATTATATTAACTTCTCAATTTACAATGGGAAAGAATGTAGAAATCTAGCAGAAGCAAGTACACACAAAGCAAGAGAAAATACAAGATCCCTCTGAGCAGCTTCCTTTGGCCCCCAGAGTCCTGGCAGTGACACAATCTCAGCAGAGCTCAGTCATAAAGGCTCTGAGAAGCTGAATGATTTGTAATGCTATGGCTCTTTTATGGTTGGGATTTATGTTATCATTCAAGAAAATCTTACACTAGCAATATTGTGGCCTTCACCAGAAATATTTACGGATATCTGAATTCTCCTGGTTCTCAAGTCATGTTTGGCTTCAGAAGGTCATAGCCTCATCTGGCTGTGGGTGGGGGAATGGAGACACCTTAATGCACAGGATGCCCCAAGAAGAATCTCTTTCCCCAGCTTGACAGCATTCTGGCAAATGCTTTACAAGTGTTGTTCCATTTAATCCTTACAGCAATCCTGTGACATTGGTATGGTTACCATCACCGTTTTACAAATGACAAAGCAGAGGCTTAGAAAAGTTCATTTTTTTGCGTCAGATCACATAGTGTGTAAGCAGTGGAGCTGGTACTCAAAGCCAGGTTGTCTGATTTTAGAACTAGAATTTTAAAAATTCCTTAGTAGAGTGATTACAGTAGGCAGATTAGTTTGTATTATCTTTTAAAAAAATTCTGGGGCCAGCCCAGTGGCACAGCAATTAAGTGCGCACATTCCGCTTCTCAGCAGCCCGGGGTTCGCTGCTTCTGATCCTGGGTGCGGACATGGCACTGCTTGGCATGCCATGCTGTGGTAGGTGTCCCACATATAAAGTAGAGGAAGATGGGCATGGATGTTAGCCCAGGGCCAGCCTTCCTCAGCAAAAAGTGGAAGATTGACAGCAGTTAGCTCAGGGCTAATCTTCCTTGGAAAAAAAAAAAAAAAAAAAGAAAGAAAAAAATTCTTTTGAGATCCTCTTTTTATTTATTTACATCCCTCAAGTCTGTTCTTTGACATTAGTTTTGAAAAGTATACTGAGGGGAAAAAAAATGGTTCCAATGAAAAAGTTTTGGAAAAAACCACAAACTTTATTTGTCCCTTGCAGAGTCACTATGAACGTTAACATATTAGTAACTCTCAAATCCTTCAGAAGAGAAATCTGTTTCACATTATTAACCCAACATATCACAAACATATTTGTCCACGGTACTTTTTTTTACATAATAGTAATACTAATAACAACAATGGCAGCAGCCATTTATTGAGTTCTTACTATGTACCAGACACTAATGTAAAAACTTCATACATTAATCCTAAGATGTAGATACCATTTTTATCTGTGTTTCACAGATTAGGAAACTGAGACATAATGCAGTTAAGAAATTTGCCCAAGGTCTCATAAATGGGGTGGGCACAATTTGAACTCAACTTCTATTCTAAGCTACCTCCCACATTTAGTACCTACTGTCTGTAGAAATTCTGTGGGATTAATTTTTCAAGAAAGTCACTTTGGGAAACACTTGGAACAGAATATTTTGTATGGACAACAAATAAATTGCTTTAAATTTTAATATTCATAATGTCCCAAGAATGTTACTTTGAATTTTCTAAAATAGTTTGTAGTAATATTGAACATAAAATTTTCATTTCAAAAATAAGGTACTAGATTTCCCTTCTTCAGAATGTGACTCTTTACAAATGTTCACTTTCTTGACTCTTTCTGGATTAAATTTCTCAATATGATGATTATTTTTTATTTGCAGTTGTTGAATCATTTTTTTTTTGAAAAGCAAGACTAAACGGTACCTCGAGGTGGAAATCTGCCCCTAAGTTCTCTTTTAATGCATACTAAAGCTGCTCACTGCTTTAGGCTAGCTTTCCAGATAGTTTTTAAAAATCATTAACCTCTCAAATATTCTATTTGGTTTGCGAAATATGAATGAGTCCCTCCATATGTATTATTGTAGACGTCATTCAAAGTTATAAGGCTGACCCACTTCCTGATTTAAATTCATCATGATTGGTGCCTTTTCATGAAACTAGTCTCAGATCTCAAAACTGTAGAGAGCTTCTAGTGTAGTTATGATACTCAGTGTTTTTTTACAATATTTAAGACCCTAATTTAACTCCACTAAATAAGTTGTATGCGTGCACGCACACACACACATACACACATGCACTCCTTATGCTTTATAGACTTTGTCTTTGAGTTAACAAGCAAAATTTAGAAGAAAATTTCCTAATGAGCTGAGTTCTGAGTTCCAAAGCCTTTGTTTTAAACTTTAAAATTTAAAGCGATCTATTTAGCTCTGTCCAGGGCATCATCTGTTTCTACACAAAATCCATTCAAGGGTGTAGACTCTTCTGACCCTCGCTGTACTGGACAAACAAATATTGGTATCTCTAGAGATGCTCAGTCAAGGAATGTAGTTTGGAGATGCACTGCATGGCTATAGATTTAAAAAGAAACAATTCTTTAGATAGTCATTTTGGATAGTTAAATACAGTTAAGCATATTATCACATTGTTGTAGAAAATAAGTAGAATCAATCAGCATTAGATTATTTCAGTCTCAAGTTCCCAGTCAGACAATTTGCTTTCCATTACATTCCTCTCCCTTAGAGGAAAAAGGCTAAGTGGCAGAGGGAACCAGCACGCTGTTCTTGGCTTTGTCACTACTAACGTTGGTAAAATGCTTCATGGGTTTGCATGTGTACACCTGAACTTTTGTGCATCTATCAGGCCATTCTGATTCTCATTTCTTTCATTGAAGAAAAGCGTGAGATGATAAAATCAGCCAACCAATGAGGCGTTTCAAAGCACTGCATTGTTGTTGCCAAGTCACGACGGTGAAATTTAGGATCTGCTTATCGTAACATCAATTGTTTTAGATAGTAACAATAGTAACAATAAAGACTAACACTAATGTAATGCTTATGTTGGGTCAAATACTATTCTAAACACTTTTCACATTTCAAATCCTTTAATCACACCATAATCCGTTTTCCAGGTAGGAAACATACCTCTGTTGAATAACTTGACCAAGATCTCACAGCTGGTAAGTGGCAGAGCTAAACTGGAGTCCAGGCAATCTGGCTTCGGAGTCCATGCTCTTTAATCCTCATGCTATTGCCTCTGTGGTTAACTTAATAATCATTATATTAACTTGAGTTGCTAAGATAATTTCTTCAAAATGAATGTTATATTTTTCACACTTGTTTTAATTGTGTGGAAATTCACATCTCAAAGAGGAGAATAGTTTCAATGAGTAAAACCCAAATGTTTTGCAGTTTTAATCATATAAATGCATAAAATATTAAAAACAGAAAACAAAAAATAGTGCCCATATTTGAAAATCTTGAATATTCATAAGACTCGAAATATTTTGATTTATAGACTTATACTGTACCTCTAGATACTTTGTGATTTAGTAAAATCCAGTCTCCTGTATTCATCAGAATTCTTTTAATTATAAATGAAAGAAGTACAACTCAAGGAAATTTGAGCAAAAACAGAGAATTGTTGTCTCAGGTCCTTAAGTAGCTTAGACGTGGACTAGCTGGCCTGCCTCAAGCTTCCTCAATCCAAAGATTTAGAATGATGTCAACGGTTATTTCTCTCTTGCTCTTTTTTCTTCTCACACTCTCATGTTTTAGCTCCCATTCGTCTCTACACCTCTTCCACATCTCTGTGTGTCTATCTTAATTTTTTTCTTTTCTCCTACAGAGAGAGGCTTCTTTTATGTCGTAGTGGTGAGAGAGATGACTCAGGCAGTTGAAAATTTACACATATCCAAGCTTAGCCACCTTAGAGGAAACAGATTTCTTCTTCCCACTTCAGTATATAAGGAGGCTATAATACTGTAATTGACAGCCCTGCCAGAATTACATGGTTGGAAGAGTGAGGAGCAGTTCTCCAAAGGGAGTGAGGGTTCTCAGAAAAAGGGAGAAGGAAAATCTGGCAGAGGGAAGGGACTGGCATCCATTATACCTCCTCGTCACTGGTACAGTCATTATATCATTCTCAAATATAAATCCTTGTGGGTTATTCAAGTTCATGTTTTCTTTCTTCTTTTCCATCTGGAATCCTGCCTTTTGGCAAATTTTCTGGAGTACTGAATGGAAAAACAAATGTGTGTAAGCTATTTTGCCATACACCAGGAACTGCTAAAATACGTTGTTCTTGGGAGATAAGATTGAAATTATTAGCATTTTAATTTCTTCTGTTAAAAGCATTTGTCTTGTGTAGTCCTGAGATAAATAAGAAAATCAAGAGTTTGTCATTTTGGCTTTTTCAAGTTCTTATGTGTTAAGACTTCTCTGAGTATCTAATAGGTATACTTAATTAACCACATTTCTTGCCAATTTGAAGATTTTATTATTTAGGTTATATATAAAGGTAAGCATTTTACTGTAAGTAGTTATTGCCTATATAACATAATTTACCTTGTCTTTCTAAGGCAGGATTCTGGAAGGAAGTAAGTTATCTTGGTATGTTAGAAGAAGTTCTTCTTCGTTTTGTCTTAATAGAGCATCCGTCCATGTAGTTTCTAATTCTTGAAATAAATGTGTGTAATGAAGAAAATGAAATCATTTTTATGTAAAAAATATGTCTTGATTACTGATTCATTTATTTAAAACACTTTTTTTAAAGTGCCTACTATGCTCCAGGCACTGTTTTTGGTGCAGGGGATACAATAATGAAAAAAAAATAGGCCAAAGTTCTTTCCTCGTGGAAAAGTGTGATTGACTTATAAATGACATTTATTGAGGACTTAGTATATGCCAGGCTATGCTAAGCACATTACACATATTATCTTGTTCAGTCTTTGCCTGGGAAGGAAGTAGTCTTATTTTGCCCATTTTATAGGTGAGGAAGCTGAGGTATACTAATCCCTGGCAGAGCAGGGATTCAAACACAGATTCATCTGACCTGGAATCCATGCTCTTAAACAGCACTGTGTTGCTTCCAGTGCCCAGAGCATTGGCAGGTACAGAGTCGAGTCTCCAGAAATGATCGTTGAACAAATGTATTTCTGAGCCCTGCTTATAACAATGGCATTGTGTTAGGCACTAGAGACAGTGCAAAGATTAGTGTGATATAGTCCTTTCCTTTATTTACTTTAATTAAACTTATTAATGAATTGGAGGGAGCCATTAACTAAGATGTTTATAAAGTGACAGAATCTAGGGCAGATAGAAATATAAGTATGGCAAAAGCCAACAGACATCATGTTATAAATTAGAGTAGTAAATTACTCCATGATTGTAACCTGAATCAATCAAACAGTCTCCAACTGCTACTATGAATGATTAATGAAAGGAATTTTGAGTTCCAATCAAATTAATCTCAAAACCATGAGACATCATTTTATTTCTGTACTCTGAATCTAGAGCTTGCCCTCTAGATTTTTGAACTTATTTGTTTGAAATTTTGTGGTTGTTTTTTAAAAAGGGTAGACATATGTGAAACTTGGTATTCTATAAAAATGGTAATTAACACAAAATTTTTTCTAGTTATTCAGATGTATTTCCTAGTAATCTATTCCTTGTTTATAAGTCATTTAGTTCTAAACGTTGCCTTTTCATCACTCCTTCCTCTTCTTTCCTCATTCGCGACGGCCCTCCCACTTGCTCTCCCTCCTCCCAACTTTCCTTTTCCTACCTGGCATAGAATTGTAGAATATTAGGGCTGGAAGAAACTTTAAGGGCCATCTATTCCAAGCTTTTATTAGTTCAGAAATCTCTCCTTCCATCTTGTTGGTGGAACACATTATCCAACCTTTGTTTGAAAAGAAGATCTAGTGTTAGAAGTGCAATAGCTTCTAAAGAATGCCATTGTTAGAAAGTAATTTCCTCTATTGAATTGAAACTCACTTCTACGCACTTGCTAGGTGTTGTTCCTAGTTTTGCCTTTTAAATGAACAAAAGCAAGTTTTATTTCTCATCTATGTGATAAGTTTGACCGAAACCTAATCACAGGGCCACATCTAACTTCAAGGGAGGCTGGGAAATGTCACCTCTAGCCAGACAGTCACAAGCCAGCTAAGCCCAATGGTGTCTGTCATTAAAAGGTAAGAAGAGGAGAATAGATGCTGTTGGACAATCAGCAGTAAGCTGCATGTAGAAAACAGGAAATCAAGTAAACATAAGCATCATTTCTGTGTTCTTCTATGTGGTGGTCAGTCAGCTGCAGCCACAGAGGAGACACAGGAGAGGTTCAAGAAAGCAAAGCTTGTTATACTCATAGGTCCTAGAAACAGGAGGCACGCCGTGCCATGAAGGGCCACATGGGAAAGCACTAACATGGGTCAGGAGGCATGGGGGCAGGAGGGAGGGGAGCCTAGGCCACTGCATTTATTGGAGCTTCTGAGAGAAAGGCAAGTCAGAGCAGGGTAAACAGTTTAGGATTGGCTAGTTTGAATAATTTTGATGGGCTCTAAGCTCTAAGGGTGGTCCCTAGTTTCCACCTGACCCTGGGATGGTTAAGGCAGAGACTATTGCCTCCTGGGGTGTATGGCCAGATGGAGGAGGAATGGCTCTGGATTGGTTAGTTTACATATCAAGGTTGTGCTCCGCACTGGGCCCTTTGCTATCTCTAAGAATTGGCTAGTCCAGGGTGGGGCAGTCTCTCCCCAGCCAGAAAGGTTTTTAAAGATGTCAAAACATAGTAATATACAGAAAATAAAAAATATAAATGATACACGTCACTGTAAGAAATTTAAAATTTTAGGTCAAACAGTGCTAAATTGTGTGTCATTATTTTTGTCAATTATTACAAATGAACTAAGCATGATAAATAATAAAATTTATAGAAATAAAATATTAAAATTCTGCAATTTAATTTGTTTATGTTACCAACTTTGAAAACTGCTAATTTAATTTTAATAACATGACTATTGGGAATCTGAATTTTTAACAGACACTTCTAAGATGTTTATTCCTTGACATTTTTGATGAGGCAGTTTAGTTTCTGACCTTGAAAATATAACATTGGGAAAGTAAGTACTTAATGCAGACTTTGGTTAAAATGCACACATCTCTTGTGTGAAAGGTAGTAAATTGACTGTGGGTTGGGTAGATGCTGGTACATTGCCATCCTTGACTATTTTGTGAGCAGAATACTTTAGCGTATTATGTACAGTGTGTTGAACATTATTAACATGAATCCAAACAGCTGGTCTTGAAATTGATGTTCTTTTATCTGGCAATTAACTTCCCTTGTTAATAGAAATAGAGCTGAAAATTTAGATGACGTTTAGATTTATGGACAATGTTTAGCGTATCTTTAATGGTAGATTTTTTAAAAGTTAAAGAAATTTATATAATCTACACAAATGGAAAAAGAGAGACTTCTTCCTTTTAACTATGTAAATGCAAGAACTCTGTGACCCACTGTCACTCCTTAGCTTCAATCGGTTAAGTAGCCTGCAGTTTTCTGAGAATGAGCTACTGGAAAACCACGAATAAGAGTAGATAAAAATTAACATTGGATGGCATTTTAATTTGAAGATGCCTGAACTATTGGCCTAGTTTCAGCTTTATCCTCATGATTCTCTTTTTGTTTGCTCAGCGCAGACAGCACCTAGTGCTACTGCTCTCCAACAGTGGTGCATTTGTAGTGAGTGCTATACATCTGTACTCAATCAAATCAACCTTTGTTTTCAATGACCGTATTTGTAAATGCAGGTTTAAATGTTTTTTAGAAATTTGAATATCTATATACTTGCTATTTAACCTTCATTTTTTCCTCCAAAGTTATGGGAAAAGGAAGCAAAATAAGGAAGTTCAAGGGCTTGAGTAGGGCTGATGTGCATGAGGCTATTTTTTGAAAGAATCTCTGGGTTAGATGGTTTATGGGTGGGTCATTACTATGGCTTGTTGTTTTACATGTGCTCCTGTACATTGGGTTTCATAACGATAACTGCTCTTCTAGGAATAGTTTCTACTCAGCTCCCTAATGGGAGCGCCAGAGACTAGTGTGTACTTAGTAGGAAAATCTTATATAAACTGAGGACACTTTCAACAATGAAGAAGCAGGAATTTTTTTAAAAAGTGAAATGTTTCAAAACAACTGAAAAGTACAGAAAATTATGACACCCACCACTTAGATTTAACATTCATCACCTAGACTTGACAGATGTTAAAAAATAAATCATTATAGACACACCCAATGCCCATCTCTTTTGCCTTTCCCTCCCACCTCTCCTTCCCTCTTTCCACCTTTTCCAGTTTTTTTGACTTTTGCTATTCTGTAATGTGTCTGTATCATTTCTGTAATATTTTCTTGCTTTTTCAATATGTGTGTATCCATAAAAACTGTTATATTTTGCAAATTTTGAAGATTTATGAAATGATATATTCTTCTTAACAAATTGGGAGAGCCATTAATTAAGATGTTTTTGTAAATGACAGAATCTAGGGAAGATATGTATATAAATATGGCAAAAGTCAAATATTTCACAAAGTCATGTATTTTGCAATGGTTCACTTATTTTAATTGCTGCATTGTTATTCTAATACATAAAATTCATGAGTTCCTCAACTGGTGGACAATGAGGTTGTTTCCATAAACTTTTTAAAAACAATTTTATTGTTTTAAAAATGCACATGGTTTAAAAGTCAACTGAAGGGCTTATGATTAAACGTAGTACTCCTGTCCCATTATTCCTCAGTCCAGTCTTGTTCCCATGGGCAGCTGCTTTCAAGAGTTTTAGCTGTCTTTTCTGGTTTTCATATTTAAAGTACGAGGTCTGTGTTTTGCTGGTTCTTTTCAGTCATTAAGAAAAGAAGACACAATAGTATGATGTATCTTTTTTCTGCTAGAAATACTTTAAGACATAAAACTTTCTGTTGTCAAAACTATCTCAGTCAAAGAGTGTGTGCTAAGAAGGCCAAGATTAGAGATTTGATGTGTATATATGCACTGGCCTTTGTGTGATCCATGACTATAGATTAGAACTCCAACTTTTGTCACCTTTTCACATGTGTATTCTATTAGTTTCAAACTTTTCAGAAAGTAGAGAAGCAAGGGAAAACCCAGAAGCCTATTGTAAAGTTGCTGACAGTGGTAGAAATATAGGATTTAGGAGCTGAAATAATGACCTGTCCATAGAAAGTATAACAAACTATTGAGGATTTCGTTTCTAATTCTAGAAACAAAATTCTCAGCAAGGGACCCCCCTAGGAACAGATGGTCTTGTCACTGGAATTTGCGAAGGATTGCACACTGTATTAGGAAGGCTTGTTTTACTTTGTTTTGTCGCTTAAGTTTTGGGGGAAGGGAAAATAACAAAGAAGTGACTCAAGGTATATTGACTATTTTGTTTATGAAAAAGTCATGGAAGACTTTTTAAATTGGAAAACATTATTGATCTTACATTGTAAAATATTTCCAAGACTATTATTTCCAAGTGGTAGTGAGTAGAAAAATTAATAAAGCCTAGGGATTGGCAATAAGAAAGAAAGAAGGTAGGAAGATAATAACCTTTTTTTTTTTTCAGTAGTAAAAGAATAATTTATTGTCTGTCATTGTTTCCCTCTGGACCATGCCAGAAATAACCCTATTTTTAAATAGTTTTATTTTATTGTGGTAAAAACAAAAAACATGAGATCTACCCTCTTAAATTTTTAAGTGTAGTATACGTTATGGCTGACTATAGTACGATGTCGTACATCAGATCTCTAAAGCTTATTCATTTTGCTTAACTGAAACTTTATGGCTATTGATTAGTAACTCCCCATTTCCCAGCCCCCAACAACCACCATTCCACTCTGTGACTAGCTTATTGTTTCAATAGTATAATGTCCTCAAGATTCATCCATAGTGTCACATATTGCAGAATTCTCTTAGTTTTTAAAGTCTGAACAGTATTCCATGTATGTATATACCACATTTTCTTTATCCATTCATGGAGGATAATAATATTAAGAGAAATAGAAAGACATTCTAAAGATTGACTTATCTATCGAATCTTCTGTATTACTATTGTCCAATAGGAATTCCTGTGATGATGGAAAATGTTCTCTATGTGCTTTGTCCAAAATGGTAGCCACTAGACACATGTGGCTTTTGAGCACTTGAAATATGGCTATAGGAACTGAGAAAGTGAATTTTAACTTTTATTTAATTTTAATTAATTTAAATTTAAATTACCAGGTATAGCTACTGGCTACCATATTGGACAGTGGGGTTCTAGGGAAAGTATCACATAGGTAGAGGTATGGCATGTTCTTCTTCTTTTTTTAAATGTAATTGTGCTTTTTAACCTTTAGTGTGTTTGAGAAGATATAGATATAACTAACATTCCAATTGTGAAAGTGGAAAGGAGAGCAAAGTTATAAAAGGAATGTAGTAAAGAACCAATGTATGCATTGTTTGAGAACTACTTAACATAAAACATACTGCTGGTTTAATACCATTAAATTACATACATACACATTATATGATAAAAATAAAAAATTTAACATATTGACACTAAGCTACATAAAATAAAGATATTCTGCTAACTTAATACTCTTAAATAGTGTATGTATATACTTATGTTACAGATACATAAAATATATTATATTTGATAAGAAAGAATACATGTATTAAAGTCAACTCTAAAAGATATGGAGATCATAATATGAACGAAAAGTAAAGACTAATTTCAAATTATAGTGATCTTATGCACATTTACATTATCTGTCAATAAAGATGAATTCAGAGTAGTTAGGATAGAGAAAGGAACAGAGGGAATGACAATGGGAAGACCAATTAAAAAAACTCGTGGGTCTCTTGGGAAACAGGATACTGCTTGATAAAAGTGTGAAGAGAAGGTAGAAGAAGGAACAAAACAATTCTTGAGTTCTATCCTTTTGAGTATTTTGTGTTAGGATGAATCAGAATTGACAGATGCCTGCTTTAACTAGTGAGAATTTTATTTTTTTGTGCAGTGTTCCAATAATGAAAATGTATTAATTGACAATTGGTACTCTTATAAAGTAAGATGAAAGGGATAGAATTTTCCACAAGTTAGACAATGAACATTGGAGTCAAATGGATGTGGGTTCAAACTCCAGCTCTGTTTCTTACTTGCTGTGTGATTTTGGATGAGTGACCTAAGCTTGCTGATACTCAGTTTCCTTATCTGTAAATTGGAGAGAATAAAAATATACAGTTCAAATGTTTTTGGAGATGATGAAATGAGACAATAAATGTCAGGTGGTATACTAATATTTAATACGCAGAGTAAGCCCTGGAATGGTAGTTAGCATTAACTATTGATGAAAAAATTTATAAATTATAAGAAATAAAGTACTTCGAATTCCGTGTGGCACATTTCAAGTATGGTGATGAAAATATGAGTTAGAAAATGCTTATGAAAAGCAGATGCTATTCAAATTCAAGTGAATGAAGGTATCGAAAATTCCCAAGGGAAAAGTGTGAAATTTATGAATTTGATGTAAGGAAGTTATCAAAGAAGATGTGGAAATTTTATTATAATTTGAAATCTTGGGAGGAAGGTGATTGAAGTGGAGAAGATGCTGCTTAAAAAATATGAAGATTTTTGGAGTGGGAATGAGGCCTGAGTTGATGGGAAGTAGAAATGGAGAAAGTGCTTGGTTATAGAATGCCCAGGATGCTCTTTGGCACTCTGGGAACAAGCAAAAACAGAATAATCCATCAGATCACTGAGGTCCTACATACAAAGGGGATGAATTCCATAAAAGACTTATCTGAAGGCTTTTTCCACATCCCAGCCATGGAAGAAGACGTTTTTAAGAAGTGGCAAGAGATCAGAAATCAATAAGATACTTAAATATGCTTTATACCTCCTCTTTAAAAAACCTTCTCCTAATGCGTCTCCAGAGTGTCCCCTAAGTCTTTTCCTGTTTGATTTCTAATAGGAAACTCTACACTTGCAGCTCCTTTTTCTTAAATGTGTTTATTTCTTAAATTCTTATATTTTGGTTTTTATCTGTTGAAGGTATCTTGGTCAACAGGTTTTATGGAATCTTTTCATTCTTTTTGATTTCTATGCAGCGTGTGACATTGATGATCATTCCTTCTTCCTGAGATTCTTTTCAGGATTCTCCTAGTTCTCCTGTGACGAGTCCTTTTTGATCTTGTTCTTTTCTCTTCTCCTGGGCCTTTAAATATGTCTTGTCTTTGGTTTTGCTGTCAGGTCTACTGTCTTTGCATTCTCCACTATGACCATCTGATCCTCTCCCATGCTTTCTGTCTTCATTTCTGTTCAGATTTCTCCACATCTATATCTGTGGGCCTAAGTTCTTTCCAGAGCTTTAGTCCTACATTCCTAATGTTTACTGGATATCTACACCTGAGTGTCCTGCCAGCAACTCAAACTTAACATTTCTGAAATTAACTTATCAATTCCCAGGTTTTGGTTGTGGCTTCCCTATATCTAAGCTTGCACCATTATTTTCTACTTCAGGCAGGCATGAAACTTCTGCCATCTATTCTTCCATCTCTCTTGTCTAATCACTTACCATATCTTGTAACTTTTCAGAATTTTGCTATGAAGCAGTCTGTGAAGCAGAGTGAATGACCACTGCATGGAATTACTATTTATTGAAGCAATTAGCAGAGAGTGGTTAGAAGGTCTGTTAGAACTCTAACATTCCTCAAGAGTAGGTCAGTCATGCAAGGGAATGAGTACTGGAAATAAAGCCTGGAGGGACTATTAAAGTAGGAATGATGGAAGATGGAGAGAGGAAGGGGCTGTGGGTCCAGGCAATTTGGCATTCACATCACTTCCACCTCTTGACAGATGCACCGCATGAGCCATGTCTCTCAGAGAAGGTTCTCCACTGTGTAGCTGTGTTAAAGTTCTGTGTATAGCAATGTCTCTATAATTGTTTTTGAGTATCCTAACAGACTTCCAGAGCTATTTAGATGTGAATGGGACAATAGAAAAACCTTTAGTTAAAAATTGCAGATATGATTTCTTTAATTTGCTTTTCTTCTGCTATAAGATATTTGAAAAAAATAATAGAAAGGAAGTGACTTGAAGAGCAAACTAGGCTTTGTGAGTGGCCAAGAATTGTGTATAGTGTAGTGTTGTGTTTTGTCACTTCCCTGCATTTTGTAACTAGAGGCTGCATTTTGTCAATTGCTTTCCTGAACCATGCTTCCTGGCATCTCAAGGTTAAGTTCTGGTCATTTATTTTTTGAACTCCCTCCCCTTCCCTAATGGATTGATAACAATATAGTAAGGCCCATTTATGCACTCTCTCTCTCTCTCTTTTTTTAAGTAAAGCAAATGGATTTTTGCATCTTGCCTTACTGACAAGTTTGCAAATTGCCAATCTTTGCTCTTTTCTATCCCTCCCAATTTTTCATGGTGGTAATTAAGGACTGTAAATTTCACTTTATCATTTGTGTTAGGAATAGTAGCATAAATCATAGTAATAGCACCGTTTATTTCAGTAATGCCAGCCTGCCTGCAAATCACTTGTAAATTGGTTCCATGGATGTACCTCTATCAAATTAATCAAAAAACCACCTGCATACATTTCCTGAGCTTATTTCAAAGGCTTAGAACAGTGAGGAAGAAAGACCATTGCTAACCTTTCCATTTTTATTTATTTGTAAGTTCTGAATTTCTCATGCATATGTTTTCATTTTGAACCCTGGCCAATATCTAACTGAGCTTTTTATGTAATGCCTTTTTTAAAAAAAACGTAGGTTGGGATTTGTGCCCCAAATAATATGCCTGCCACATGGTGCTACTGTGGTCCATACACAGTAATAATAATGTTTGATTGGGCATAAAATTATATACCTTTTAAGAGCTTGTGAGAAGTAATGCTTTTGTGCTGAAGAAAGATTTTTCAAGTGAATATAATAGTTTTCAATATTGGAAAGTAAGCCGACAGTCACTTATGTTTGTCCCCTTCTACCCAGGAAGGTGATATCAATGTGTTGTTCTGAATATGGAGGAAAAAAGAGAATCTTTCTTTTAGTACTTTCCTTAAGTACCTGCTTGTGCTCCCTGGAGCAATAGCTAAGACAACTCTAATTCATGTGAGGCTAGACCCAGTGCACTGTTTAGATCACATCTTAAGTCTGTTCTGGATATAGCATCTCCTTTAGGGGACTTCCTGTAGTGCAATACTCATGCCCAGCTTACCTCTTACTTATTGGTCCGGCCCTAAGAGGAGGAAGGGGAATTTAAATGTAGTAATGCCTTACTCTTAGTCTTACCCTGAGTCAAATGTTCTTAGGGGGAACAATACAGTTTATTTATTTTAATTTTACATTTGGATATACAAAAGAGACAAATCAAGTTCTAGGACTCAGATAAAATATAATAATAAACACAACATATAACTTTATATTTTTATGTACACTTTCTTCCTCTTTCTGTTTCTGGTATATAAACTTGGTTTTGACAAATCATTATCTGCATGTGGATTTGATATTTCAGTGGGTTTTATTCATCGCAGAGTCTTCAAGGTTAGCATAAGAAATCAGAAATAAGTATAGGGGCTTAACTTTCATAAACAGCTTTCTTTTCACCTAATTAAGAAGATCATGGCAAGTTTACTTTAAATTCTTAATAGTTATATCTAGTTTTGGTCTCTGTGTATTCTCCACTATAGTCTATCTGCTATTTAATAGTCTATATTGAAGACTTCACACTTGGGAAGTCGGAATAGTCTTTTAAGCAAATCTCCTCAATCTTCTTTCTCTTCCTCTCCCTGGATGAACTCGTAAGTAATTGGCAATAATTTACTTTGAAGAATTTCTGTTATTAGAAAAAGAAGAGATAAGAGCAACAGATTGCCTTGAATCTTGCTGTTCTCTAAAGAAATTAGCCTAAATATTTTATTTCTGTGTAGCAAAATCAGAGAGTCCCAGAGTAAGTTTGATACATTTTGAAATACTGTTAAATAATTGTTTCAGTAACCATTTTATAATTTAGTCCTAAGTGTATATGCAATAATTCTCATGGAGAATTTGGAAAGCAATGAATTAAAATGTCAGGATATTAAGTAGAGGTTTTAAAGAGTGACAATTCTGATTATTGTGGACTCTTCCATGTGTGGAAGAGGCTGATCTTGAAAACATCTGAAAGGACACCCACAGAATAAATAAAAACTGGTTTACATATAGAGCCATATATGAATAAATATATTTGTAAGTATATGTGTAAATATATATAAGATTAAAGCATGTTTTCATTGTCTAGTGTTTTAGTAATCCATTTTACCACATTAGTGTGGGAGAGAATAAATTAAAATTACTTTAGCCACAGGGAATTTTTTTAGCCTGTTGGGTTTAATCTATTCATGAGACTTTAAAATATTTTAATGTTACTTCTTAAACAAAGATAAAGGCAATAAAATTAAATGCTGAAAGCCATCACATTTCATTTAACAATAAACCTGTGATGAACTGATAATCAAGTTCTCAAAGATGGTGGAATAAATGATCTTTCTTTCTACTCCTTTCACCTCTATTCTCTTCTAAAATAAATCATTTCCAGACTGTCAAGTAGCATGAGAAATTTCTAGCTAAAGACCTTTCTTTCTCAAAGGCCTTGAAAAGAGGGGCTTAGAGTGAAAAGTGCCATAACCACAATAGTAAGTGCATTCTACCAAGAATAAATAAAAATTGCAAAGCCTGACAGTGAAGAATACAGAGAGGAATTCAAGTGACTAAACCTCAAATAAAGGATTATGCTTGTTTGGAGGAATCTATTCCAGTAAGAAATCGATCTAGGAGCCTCTGCATACAGAAGCAGCTGGGCAGTTTTTTGAGCTATAGGAAAACTGCAGCTGAGACTAGTAATCCTAACTGGGCAGTGATCTGCCAACAGGTCTTTAGGCCCCCGAGATGGACATCTGCCACAGCCTTTTTCTCTACAGTTTAGGCCCTGAATCTATTTATTCAGAGAGCAGCTGTCTTAAATCAGTGACACTCACATTGTCATTAAAATAAATTTGGTACTATATTTTTTACAGCTCTATTAACTTTACCATTTGATTTTCTACTGTGTAAAAGGGGAAAAATGAAAATTGAGAACTGTGAGTATATTGTTTGTTAAGTGGATGCCAACTGGATTAAAATCCCATCAACGGTAGTGAAGGTAACAGAAACAAAGTGGCAGATTTAATACTGCTGTCTATTTAAGTGTCAAACTGAATTAAGTGTTTTGCTGAATTCTTAAAATGGTTAGGCTCCAAAGTACTGTAGTGTCTAGCAAAATCAACACTGAAAATTGGAGCACAGTTTTGTCTTACTATGTGGAAAAAGATATGTGCCCTTGAGTATCAAGCAAATTACTACTGAAAGTGGTATGTTAAAAAAGCGTTTGATTATTGAAAGCAAAGTTAGTTATTTAAATATACTTATTAGGCAGAAAGGAATTCATTCTTTCACTCCTTCATTTATAAAACTTTCACTGAGTTCCTTTTATGGGCCTGGCTCTGTGTTAGGGGCAGAGCATACAAAGTCAAATAAAATGTGGTCTCTGCTCTCTTGGAGCTTTCATTCCAATAAAATGTATTCACTTTTGCAAAATGTTTTGTTAATTTAGTTAATATTGATTCGATTTTTACAAACAAGTTTTCTCCAAATTTTTTAGTATATGTTTTCTTTATATCTACTTTAAATATCTCTTCTTCTATTTTGGAATACAAAAACAAAAAAAAAACCCCAAAACAACAGACAACATGAAGCCGCACTTCTACACCAGGAGTCTACAAAATGGGGAGACCTCCTTAGCTCTGAAAGGAAGAAAAAATAGTTTCCTTCTGTGTTAATGAGTGTACTTTTTCTCCTAGGGTGGTTTGTTTGGGTTAGAATTTGGTTGGTATACTTGTGCCACCTACAAAATCTGCCACAATGTTACTAAGCCAGTAGATTTCACATTTTTAGCTGTAGGTATACAGTTCTAGAGGAATAAATTATTATACAGGTTTAAATAAGAAGAGCTTCATCTCTAAACAAGAGACATTACAATCCTTCCCAAATTATAAATATTATGGTTTGAGGAAGGAAAATAGACAGGCTGTTAAAATGCATAAAATGTCATCAATGTCAACTTTCAACTTTTCTGGCTCAGGTTTATCTGTGTTTAATATTGTAAGTTCTGCTCTGGTAGAACACTTTTGATGTTATAATAGGGTTTTATAAATATAGGCATTCATAAGCTGATTCATTTATTCTGCAAATATTTTGTGAGTACTTATCAGGTGTATGGTATTGTTCTTGAGGCTGGAGTTCTATGCATGAATAAGATAGTCAAAGCTCCTACCTTCAAGAAAGCTCAGGGAAAATCCCAGGGAAAATCCAGATTAGCAGAGTGCAGGTGAGGAAAACCCTAATGATTCTGTCCCACAAGATCAGCTATTTGTCTTCGGGAAGTGAAACATTGTGGTATAGGACTCAATAACTCATAATTTACTCTTTTTTTTTTTTTTTGTGAGGAAGATTGGCTCTGACCTAACATCTGTTTCCAAACCTCCTCTTTTTGCATGAGGAAGATTGGCCCTGAGCTAACATCTGTGCCAGACTTCTTCTATTTTGTATATGGGTCACCACCACAGCATGGCTTGATGAGTGGTGTAGGTCCGCATCCGGGATCCAAACCTGCAAACCTTGGGCCTCTGAAGGGAGCACACCAAACTTAACCACTACACTACTGGGCCGGCCCCCATAATTTACTCTTTTAACTGATACTTCATGTGCACCTACTATGTGGAAGGCACTGTTCTAGGTGTTGGATTTTCCCTTAATGTTCAGATTCAGGAGATCTTGAATGGATCCCAGGAGTTTGTATTTTTGTAAGTACTTTGGGTGAGTTTAAAATCAGATAAATTTTCTGAAATGACTACTTTAATCACTTCCTTTTAAATATAAATGATCTTAGCTGGGTTTGTAAAAAGAACTATGTAGCAGAAAATTCACAGTGGGAAGCAACAGCAAGCACAGTATGCTGATGCCTTCTATTATGTGTTGCTGATTGATAGAAGACAATTCTGATTTTAATCAGGCAAATTGATTGCCAAGATGGTGTTTCAGGGGGAACATTGAGGAGCTTCACTTATTTTCTTCCAAAGTGAAAATCCAACCTACTTAAAAAGAAACTGTACAGGAATGCCTCATTTAGAGCCAAAGCTTTTCTCAAAAAAGCAACTCTGGTTCTACTAGAATGCTTAAATAAGCACTTTGAAATTATAGAATTATTCACCATAAGGCTTGAAGAGCTTGACCTGGAATATTTTGGGGGGCTGGATTTTAATGTAGCTCCTGAACCATGGTTAATTTTTTCCAATTAAAAAAATTAAACCACATGCAATTTAGTAGGAGAAACTGGAGGGGGGTTTGAGAGGGTAGGCAGGAGGCTGAAGATGCTGCAGTTTGGGAAAACAAAAGAGCTCTCCTTTGTGATAATGGATAACTGGCGCGTTGGTCCCATCCTGCTGCTGCTTTATGGACTCTTTTGCATCACCACTTAGAGCAAAATTTAAAGAATTTAGTAGCAGAATATCCAAATGTTGGGAGGTTGTGTAAGGGATTGGGGGCAAAGAGCACAGAAATAACTACCTCAATCTATGACTAGTACATTTACAGTTTTTCCTAGGATCTTGCCTGCTGCCCTGCTGCCTAATATAATAGGAAAGTCACTTGACAGAGTCACTTTGGGAAGCAAGAAGAATGATACTGCGAAAAATTAAGGGTATTAAATCAACCACAGTTATGGAGTTTCCTGTGAATAGATACTTCAGTGATACTCATTTATCCATTCATTACTTGGCCTGTTGCTCATTAGTTATTCTACAAATGTTAAGTATGCTAGACAATGGAGACATGCTGCTGTACAAGGTAGGCATCATCTGTGACCCCTTAGAATTGTATTCTTCTGAAGCAGAAGGGAATAGCAGATGACAAATAAAAAGGTTATTCAGCTGGATAATGATTTACTGCTATAGTGCGAGTTCTGAACCTTAATCAATTTTTCTGCAGTGCTTTCAGCAAATCTAAAATTTACATCCTGTTCTTCTCTTGGTAAATGGGTAGAGGGATTTAAGATGTTTGCCTTAGGTGTCTGCTGCTACTCAAGAGTCTCTTCTACAACTGTAGCTAGAATATAAGCTCCATGAGGGCAGGGACTTTGTTTTGTTGACCATAGATGCCCAACTTGAAAGTGTCTGCCGCATGACAAGCACTTAATAAATACTAGTTGAATGACAGTCCAGAGCTTGATAAAGTCAGGAATTAATTTAAGTTTCTTGATACAGAAGCAAATAGAACGAAGAGAGGAATAATGATGTTCCATTTACATCCTAACACTTGTTGGAGCTTGATAGGCTTAGATCTTTAAAAATATACCTTTTTGTGAAAACTGTTTTTGGAAAATTGACAACTGAACAATTAATGCTTGGTTCTTATGAAACGCTTATCATCTTAAAATGAAACAAGAAATTCTAGCTATAATGGAGAACTTGAGAATTCCTGTTTTGGAAGGAGGTTAAGCAAATAAACTCAGGTTTGTCTTGGCAGCAGATTAGTGTGTAGGATTCCAGCTATTTGATGATGGACCATTTATTAAAAAAAAAAAAAAAAAAAGACATTCTAAAAGGGAAATAACTATTGACAGCTCAATGGAGTTGCTTCAGAGCTTCCCTGGATGAAATTCCTCACATACTTCCTTCTCTAGGTGCAGAATAGACTGTTAGGGAAAATGGCTGTGATGAGCAGATTGTGTTTATCAGAGACTGTAGATTTTGGTTTATGGGTCTCTTTGTAGAAGTTGTTAATTGTCCTGTGGACAATGTTGTTACAGCAGTTCCCTGAACAGTTTTTTTAAATTGTCTTGATCCCTGAGGGAGAAAGTTGGAAGAGCAGAGAAGGTAATTTGGCTCTCGATCACCACCATTTTCCAAAAGGGTAATTCTTAGAATAGGGTTGTCAGTGATTTTGGCTGACTTCAGTTAATATTAGATTCTTCATTAGAGTTGACAGGATCTGCTTTGGGCGCAGGGGAGGAAATTCTATGGAGATACAATCTGAATAAAAAAGGAATCCAATATTCTCTGTTTGGGACATGGATGGTTTCCAAAACCTCTCTCTTTTATGCCTTATTCCTATTAAAAGATTACATTAATAAGCATTAATAAGGAGATGAACAGTTTAAGAAGATAGAAATTGATATCACCCAAAAAAAATTTGCTAAAAAATCAAGATTGATAAAATAGTGAAATAATTGTTGATGGATGAATGAATAAGACCAGTATAATAAATATTAGTAGCTTCTGAAATCATGAGGAAGAATAAAATGATTAACTCAAGTAGGTAGGGGCATGTAAGGTCCATTAGAGATTGTCTCTGTGATTCAGGTCAAGTTCCTTGGGCTAAGGTGGCTGCTTAACAGGTCTCCAGGGTCTGAGTTTGCCTGCCAGGGATCAGCATAGATATTAACAGTGAATAAAGTGAGGACTAATGAGCAAACAAGGCAGTTTCAGTTGCTTTTCCTCAGAGCTCCAAGCATGAGGAAACAATGCCTAGGTCAGCAGTATCATTATGCCTTTTAAAAATTAGTCATTTGCACAAATTGAATCTGACATTTTATATGTTTTATAGCAGACCATAAATACTTTTAACTTTTTATAAATTATACAACTATGAATGAGGTGAATACTCAGTGGCATTACTAATGGATCTTCAACTTAGGAACCATGACTGACAAGCTAGCGTTACAAAGCAATTGTATAATTTTTGTTTAATTTGAATTTTGATTCTATTTGTTTAATGCATTAAATCTTCCAATTGAAAATTATGCTGCCTTGATTATTTTCCCCTAACTATGTAAGAAAGTCCTGAGTTTACAATTTAAAGTCAAAATTACCTGGAACCAGTGGAATGGGATTGCATTTCTTCCTTGGGAATATTTTCCACCTAGTAGTGATAAAATTGAATTCATATGCAATTCATGGATTGGGGATTCAAAGAATTTATGAAGCCCTTTATTCAATGCCATATGAAGAGATTAAGGACAGACATGGGCCTAATTTGTGAGTGTGCATCAATAATTTGATTGAATATTTACTTTTGGCTTTTAGCTACAGTGGGTTGTGAGAGGGAGATAAGAGCTTAACAACAACTCCTTAAGTTTTTTAATATCCAAGAAAAATCTTCATTGTATTTCTAGTAATAGGAATAAGTAGCTCTGTTCATAAATAAGTGAGATTTTTATCAAATTTATTCTAAAACATTTTCTGGCTTATACTATATGAGCTAATTAGAACTGAAAATGCCAAGGGACAATTGTAAATTATTTAAGATTTTTAAAAGGTAGAATTAAATGTAGCAAGTAATCTTTCTGGTATATTTATGTTATATTATTAACCCTCCATAACTCCAGTCAAAAATCCAAATATAATTTACCTTTTGCAAGTATCCTTATGTATTATGTTTTGTGAATATTTGAGATTTTTGGTTTGATAACTGCTCATTTCAGATACTACACATTTTTTGAGGAGATACTTTAAGCATTCATCATTTCTTTCCACAGTGCCTAATATTAAAAAAATACATATACATATAAAATTATAAATATATAAGTATATATACTATATATGCATATAGTTTTTTGTATTATTTATGTATAGCACAAGTGAATTATTTTCAGCATATTTGTTTGAGCTAGTTTTTATACTTGAACAACTCTATCATTTGAATCAACTCCCAGCTAATTGCAAGTAAAACTACAGAAGACTCAATTTGAATCAACTTCCTTCAGGCTGTACTAGACACTGTACAGGACTGCATGATTTCTACTTGCTTTTATGAATATAGTAGTAACATTGCCACTGGTGGTGAAAGCTTGCATACTTTGATAATCTATAGGTAAAGCTCATCTTACAAGAGTATTGTATGAAAGAAAGTATCAAATTTGTATACAGTATTTCTGTGTGAATTGAGTTAATGTGCTTTGTAGTAACCAGGGACTCACAGAAACTATCAATAGAACATGAGAAGATACCTTTATTATTACATGGTGAACCTTAGATTTGGACCATCTTGACATGTCTTAAAATGTGAATTCAACAAACTGCTCACATAAAACTTTTTAGGAGTGATTTGAATTAAGGAATATATATATAAGGGAGAAATTACAATAGACACTACAGAAATACAAAGGATTATGAGAGAATACCACAAAAAACTATATGCCAACAAATTGAGTAATCTAGAAGAAATGGACAAATTCTTAGAATCATACAACTTTCTAAAACTGAATCAAGAAGAAAGAGAATATGAATAGTTTGATCACTAGTAAGGAGATTGAAACAGTAATAAAAAACATCCCCCAAAACAAATTCCAGTGCCAGATGACTTCCCTGGTGAATTTTACCCAACATTCAAAGATTTAATACCATCTTTCTCAAACTTTTCTAAAATTTGAAGAGGAAGAGATACTTCCTAACTCATTATATGAGACTAACATTACCCTGATACCAAAACCAGACAAAGACAATACAAAAAAAGAAAATTACAGGCCAATATCACTGATGAGCATAGATGCAAAAATCCTCAATAGAATATTAGCAAATCAAATACACCAATACATTAAAAGGATCAAAAACCATAATCAATTGGGATTTATTTTATCCCAGGGATGCAAGGATGATTCAACATCTGCAAATAAATCAAAGTGATATAACACATTAATGAAATGAAGAATAAAAATCACCTGATCATCTCAATAGATACAGAGAAAGCATTCAACAAAATACAGCATTCATTTATGATAAAAACTATGAATAAAATGGGTATAGAAGGAAAGTACTTCAACATAATAGAGGCTGTATATTACAGACTCACAGCTAACATCATACTCAATGGTGAGAAACTGAAAGCTCTCCCTCTAAGAACAGGAATAAGACAAGGATGCCCACTTTCATGACTCTTATTTAACATAGTATTGGAAGTCCTAGCCAGAGCAATTAGGCAAGAAAAAAAAGTTAAGGGGATCCCAATTGGAAAAGAAGTAAAGCTGTCAATATTTGCAGATGATATAATTTTATATATGGAAAACCCTAAAGAATCCACCAAAAAATTATTAGAAATAATAAAAAAATACAATAAAGTTACAGGGTACAAAATCAATTTACAAAAGTCAGTTGCATTTCCATACATTAACAATGAACTAGCAGAAAGAGAAATCAAGAATACAGTCCCATTTATAATCACAACAAAAAGAATAAAAGCCTAGGAATAAATTTAACCAAAGAGGTGAAAGACTTGCACCCTGAAAACTATAAAATATTGTTGAGAGAAATCAAAGATATGAAGAAATAGAAAGATATTCCATGCTTATGGATTGGAAAATTAATGTAGTTAAAATGTCCGTACTTCCTAAAGCAACCTGCAGATTCAATGCAATCCCTATTAAAGTCCCAAAGACATTTTTCATGAAAATAGAACAAAGACTCCTAAAATTTATGTGGAACAACAAAAAACCCTGAATAGCCAAACCAATCCTGAGAAAGAACAACAAAAATTAGAGTATCAAGGAAAAGGAACTGCTGATGTCAGCAACATGGCAGAGTGAGTGTTTCCTTTATCTCTCACCCTTCAAACTACAACTAAATGGACTTTCATTGATGAACAGAGGATACCCACACAGCACAACAGGTCACCTGAGGACCCAATCACCTATGTATCTGAATGTTCATAGACTGCCCTCAGAGAGGTGTTGGAGACAGGTAAGCACTCTCCTTCCCCCCAGCAGCCCTGTGCACATGCATGACCACTCTTCTGGCTGGCATGAGTGCCCATAGTGCTGTTGCAGCCCTGAGGGTGGGAGTGCATTTTGGTGCAACTGTGGGAACAGGCTACGGCAGCATTGAGCCCTGGTGTGATCACTTTGCTGTCCAATGGGAGAGCTCACAGTGCTGCCACAGTTCCAAGGAGTGGCCCAGGTTCAGACCCCATGAGGAAGCCCTGCCCACCAAGTGCAGTGGCCAGTGCAACTGTAAGTAGAGGCAGTGGTGGATCTACTTGCCTGGGCAAATGATTTCCTGTCTGGCATGAAGGCCCATAGTACTGCTGTGACCCTGAAGGTGGGAGCACGTCCCAGCACAACTGTGGGAGCAGGTGGTGGCAGCCTTGAGTCCCTGCATGATCACATTCCTGCTGTAGTCCCAAGGAGTGAGCCAGGCTTGGACCCCATGAGGAAGCCTGCCCACCAAGCACAGTGGCTGCCATGACCACAAGAGGCAGCAGCAAATCTACATTTCCAGGTAAGTGCTCTCCCTGCTGGCTCAAGCACCCTTAATACCCCACAACTTCCACCAGATTGGGTGAGATCAGAAACACAACTCCTGCTTCCCAGAAACACAGCTACCTCAGTGGTAGCAGGTGGAATCTGCACTTTGATACTACCACAAATACCCCAGCAAAAGATTAGTTCATCAAATACCATGAGTAACTACAGCAACAATGCAGAACAGAAGGAGAATGACAATTCTCCAGAAACTAACCCTGAGTTCATAGAAATGTACAATCTAAATGACAGAGAATTCAAAATGACTGCTGTAAAGAAACTCAATGAGTTACAAGAAAACTCAAAAAGGCAGTTCAGTGAGCTCAGGAATAAAATTAATAAGAAGAAGGAATAATTTACCAAAGAGGTTGAAACTATTAAAGAAAAACCAGGCATAAATTCTCGATACGAAGAACACAATTAATGAAATAAAAAATAAGCTAGAATCCTTTAAAAATAGAGCTGATGTTATGGAGTAAAGAATTAACGTTTACATATAGAAATATGGAATTGCTTCAAATGGAGGAGGGGAGAGAACTAAGATTAAAAAAAATGAAGGAATTCTTTGAGATATATTTGACTCAATTAGGAAAAGCAACATAAGGATTATAGGTATTCCAGAGGAGGAAGAGAGGGAGAAAGGAGCAGAGAGCTTGTTCAATGAAATAATAGCTGAGAATTTCCCAAACATGGGGAATGAACCAAACTTACAAATAGATGAAACCAATAGAACTCCTAATTATATCAATCCAAAAAGACCTTTTCCAAGGCATATAATAGTAAAACTGACAAAAGTAAATGACAAAGAAAAAATATTAAGAGCAGTAAGGCAGAAGAAAATAGCCTATAAAAGAACTCCTATCAGGCTTTCAGCAGATTTCTCAGTAGAAACCTTAGAGGCCAGGAGAAAATGGAACGATATACTCAAAATACTGAAAGACAAAAACTTTCAGCCAAGAATATTCTATCCAGTGAAACTATCCCTCAGATACCATGAAGAAATGAAAGCTTTCCCAGAAAAAACGTTTAGAGAGTTTGTTGCCACTAGACCTCCCCTACAAGAAATTATCGAGGATGCTCTCATACCTGACACAAAAAGGCAAAGATCTACAACACTTTGAGCAAGGAGATAAACAGAAAAAATCAGAAAACTGCAGCTCTTTTTAAGAACAGGGAAGCAAATAATTATAACTTAAAAGATAAAGGGAAGTAAAGCATCAAAAGTAACTATAAACACTTCAACGTGGTCACAAACTCACAAAAGAAAACAGAATAATTTGTGACAATAATAACTCAGAAGGAGAAGAGGAAAGGGATAGAATCTGCTTAGGCTAGTGGAAATAAGAGGCCATCAGAAATGGACTATCTTATCTATGAGATCTTTTGTACAAACCTCATGGTAACCACTAAACAAAAAATCGGAGCAGAGCCACAATTCATTAAAAAAAAGAGAAAACTGAAAAACCTCCACAGAAAACCTCCAAAATGAAATGGCAATCAGAAATACAAAGGAAGAGAAACAATGGAAATATAGACCAACTGGAAAACAAGAGATCAAATGGCAGTATTAAGCCCTCATATATAAATAATCACTCCAAATGTAAATGGGTTGAATTCTCCAATTAAAAGACACAGAGTAGCTGGAGGGATTAAAAAACAAGATCCAACAATATGCTGCCTCCAGGAAACACATCTCATCTCTATAGACAAACATAGGGTCAGAGTGAAGGGATGGAATACAATACTCCAAGCAAAAGGCAAACAAAAGAAAGCAGGTGTTGCTGTACTGATATCAGATAAAGCAGACTTCAAGATAAAAAAGGCAATGAGAGACAAAGAGGGGCAGTATATAATGATAAAAGGGACTTTCCACCAGGAGGACATAACATTTATGAATATATATATACACCTACCAGAGGAGCACCAAAGTACATAAAACAACTATTAGCAGACCTAAAGGGAGAAATTAACAGTAACATAATACTAGTAGGGGACCTCAAAACCCCACTTACATCAATAAATAGATCATCCAGACAGAAAGCTAACAGGGAAATAGTGGGTTTAAATGAAACACTTGATCAGATGGACTTAATAGATAGAGAGAGAGCATTCTGTTCAAAAACAGCAGAATACATGTTCTTCTTAAGTGCACATGGGACATTCTCAAAGATAGACCATATGTTAGGAAACAAGGTAAGTCTCAATAAATTTAAGAAGACTAAAGTCATATCAAGCATCTTTTCTGACCACAATGCTGTGAAGCTAGAAATCAAATATAAGAAAAAAGCTGGGAAAGTCAGAAATATGTGGAGACTAAACAACATGCTATTGAACAACCATTGGATCAATGAAGAAATCAAAGAAGAAATATAAAATACCTGGATACAAATGAAAATGAAAATACAACATACCAGCTCTTATGGGATGCAGCAAAAGGGGTTCTAAGAGGGAAATGCATAGCAATGCAGGCCCACCTCAACAAACAAGAAAAATCTCAAATAAGCAATCTTAACGTAAACCTAACAGAACTAGGAAAAGAAGAACAAACAAGCCCAAAGTCAGCAGAAGGAGAGAAATAATAGAAATTAGAGCACAAATAAATGAAATAGAGACTAAAAAACAGTAGAAAGCATCAATGAAACTAAGAACTGTTTCTTTGAGAAGATAAATAAAATTGACAAACCAACCAAGAAAAAAAGAGAAGGCTCAAATAAATAAAATTAGACATGAAGGAGGAGGAATTACAATGGATATTGCAGAAATACAAAGGATTATAAGACAGTATTTTGAAAAACTATTTGCCCATACATTGGATAACCTAGAAGAAATGGATAAATTCTTAGACTCATACAACCTCCCAAAACTGAATCAAGAAGAAACAGAGAATGTGAATAGATAGATCACAAGTAAAGAGATTGAAACAATAATCAACAACCTCCCCAAAAATAAAAGTCCAGGACCAGATGGCTTCTCTGGAGAATTCTACCAAACATTCAAAGAAGGCTTAATACCTATCCTTCTCAAAGTATTCCAAAAAAATTGAAGAAGACAGAATGCTTCCTAACACACTCTGTGAGGCCAACATTACCCTGATAACAAAAGGAGACAAGGACAACACAAAGAAGGAAAATTAAAGCCCAATATTGCTGATGAACATAGATGCAAAAATCCTCAACAAAATATTGGCAAACTGAATACTGTAGTACATTAAAAGGATCATACACCATGATCAAGTGAGATTTATACCAGGGATGCAGGGATAGTCCAACATCCACAAATCAATGAATGTGATACACTGCATTAACAGAATGAGGAATAAAAATCACATGATCATCTCAATAGATGCAGAGAAAGCATTTGACAAGATCCAACATCCATTTATGGTAAAAACTCTCAATAAAATGGATATAGAAGAAAAATGTCTCAACATAATAAAGGCTGTATATGACAAACCCACAGTCAACATCATACTTAATGGTGAAAGACTAAAAGCCATCCCTCTAAGAATAGAAAGAAGACAAAGGTGCCCACTCTCACTACACCACTCCTATTCAACATAGCTCTGGAGGTTTTGGCCAGAGTAATTAGGCAAGAAAAAGAAATAAAAGGAATCCAATTTGAAAAGGAAGAAATGAAACTTTCACTGTTTGCAGATAACATGTTTCTATGTATAGAAAACCCTAAAGAATCCATCAGAAAACTAATGGAAATAATCAACAACTACAGCAAAATTGCAGGGTACAAAATCAACTTACAAAAATCAGTTGCATTTCTATATACTAATAATGAACTAGCAGAAAGAGAAGTCAAGAATACAATCCCATTTACAATCACAACAAAAAAAATTAAAATATCTCAGAATAAATTTAAACAAAGAGGTGAAAGACCTATACACTGAAAACGATAGGACACTGTTGAAAGAAATTGAATAAGATATAAAGAAATGGAGAGATATTCCACGCTCATGGATTGGAAGAATAGACATAGTTAAAATGTCCACATTATCTAAAGCAATCTATAGATTCAATGCAATTGCAATCATAATCTCAATACATTCTTCATGGAAATAGAACAAAGAATCCTAAAATTTATATTGAACAACAAAGACCTCAAATAGCCAAAGCAATCTTGAGAAAAAAGAATAAAGCTAGAGGCATCACTATCCCTGAATTCAAAAGATACTACAAAGCTATAGTAATCAAAACAGCATCATACTGGCACGAAAACAGACACAGAGATCAATGGAACAGAATTGAAAGCCCAGAAATAAACCCACAAATCTATGGATGGTTAATTTTCAACAAAGGAGCCAAGAACATACAATGGAGAAAGGAAAGTCTCTTCAATAAGTGGTGTTGGGAAAATTGGACAGCCATGTGCAAAAGAATGAAAATACACCATTATCTTATACCATACACGAAAATCAACTCAAAATGGATTAAAGACCTGAATGTAGGACCTGAAACCATAAAACTCCTGGAAAAAAACATAGGCAGTATGCTCTTCAACATTGGCCTTAGCAGTATCTTTTTGAATAGCAAGTCTCCTCTGGCAAGAGAAGCAAAAGAAAAAAATAAACAAATGGGACCACATCAGACTAAAAATCTTCTACATAGCAAAGGAAGCCATTAGCAAAATGAAAAGACAGCCTAACAACTGGGAGGAGATATTTGCATATCATATATCTGATAAGGAGTTAATATCCAAAATATATAAAGAACTCATACAACTCAACAACAAAAAAAACAAACAACTTCATTAAAAAAAATGGGCAGAGGATCTGAACAGACATTTTTCCAAAGAAGAAATACAGATGGCCAACAGGAACATGAAAAGATGTTCAACATCACTAATTATTAGGAAAATGCAAATCAAAACCACAATGAGCTATTACCTCATGCCTATCAGAATGACTATTCTAAAAAGATAAGAAATAACAAGTGTTGGAGAGGATGTGGAGAAAAGGGAACCCTTGTACACTGCTGGTGGGAATATAATCATTAATTAGCTTAGAAAGAATGGTTTCTCACTCCTTGATGAATATTGTGGCAAGGTCTATACATTTATACATAAGAAAAATTACATATGTATGTAAAAAATATGTGCTACAGGGGCTGGTCTGGTGGCGTGGTGCTTAAGTGTGCACATTCCGCTTTGGCAGTCCAAGGTTTGCCGGTTCGGATGCTGGGTGCAGACATGGCACCGCTTGGCAAGCCATGCTGTGGCAGGCGTCCCGCATATAAAGTAGAGGAAGATGGGCATGGATGTTAGCTCAGGGCCAGTCTTCCTCAGCAAAAAGAAGAGAATTGGCAGCAGTTGTTAGCTCAGGACTAATCTTCCTCAAAAAAAAAATATATATATATGCTACATAATTTTAATATAAACATCTTTTAGAAAGAATATAAGTGATATTATATTAATGCACAATTTCTAAAGTAATTAAAGCCATGCATAATATGTTTTTCTTTTACATTTTTTTTGTAGTTAGTGAATAAATAGAAACATGGCTGTGTATTTAACGCTTAAAATTTGAATATTTTTTCAATATGACCTAAAGCCATCGCATTGAGTAATTTAACCTTTTCAATCTGAAGTGGCTTATGGAAAATGACTGGCAGCAGCTAGTCTTAGAGCTGTGAAGGGAACTTTGCTGTGTTCCTTTACTTTCTGACAACATGGGTTATAGCTCATGAAGACAGGCACTTCACAAATAGAAGTCCATGTACCACCACCTTTTGGCCTCAGTTGAATAGCTAGTCTTTGCTACTAACTGTAAATGTTCCAACAACATGACAAAAATAAATCGTTTAATTGGGCATAACTTTTACTCTTTATGTTTTACTACATAATGATTCTTTTAATAAATGATAAGAGAAAGTAATTGTTAGAGTGCTTCTTTCCCATCAACTCATCCTTCCTGGCAAGTTTTCTGCTCCCTGAAATAGATCTTTGGAAAATCAGGAAAGAGCATGCAATGTTTCTATTAAAATGCCAGTAATTCATTGCATAGTGCTGAGAACTGATCTAGGAAAACGAGCTGCTGCACATTTTGCCCAAGGGACATTTCACTGCTTCGCAAATACGTGGAGGTGAATATTATAACGTCTCAGTGTTACACTTAATATATTATCTTATTCTTAAATATGACATTTTTCTTGGTAGGGATGACATGCAGGTCATTTGTCAGAATAAATGCTAACTTAGCCTGAAAGACCCTGGATAATATTGGTCTAGGGAACTGGAGTAAGTCCATTAGGCATTATATTATTAAATTATTGGGCACTTGTAGGATTCAGGAATATCTTCTATGTTAGAGATGTATCTAGTCTTCTTTCTTCAGCTACCAACACTTTGACTCTCTGAGGAACCAATTTATTTATGGTGGCAACAATAGTCAATTTTTAGGGCCATCAGTTTAAAGATACAGTGTTTCTTTTCACATCACCCTTTGAATTGAGTTGGCCAAAAAGAGAAAAACAGGATAGTAACACCAAGCAGTAGCCACACGTAATTGGGCAAAGATTCTTATGTTGCCCTGGAGAGAAGTGGAATCTGATCATGAGAAATTTGCTAGACCTTTTGTGGGCCTCTCTGAAAACATTAGATTATTTATAAGTTGAATCCTTGTTTAGTTAAAACTTGTTCTAAATAGCAGTGTAGTTCTAATCTTGTGGCAACATCATAATCAGTTCTGGGAATTTCAAAAAGTGAATATTCTTAAGAAAACAAATTAGCAATGACAATGGCAAACAAACAAACCAAACAACCTCAAGAGAATTTATTGAATAATAACTTCATTTGGAAACTTATATGAAGTACTTGTGTCCTGAAAGAATGAATAAAAAAAATAAATTCCGTTATTTTTGAGCACTTATTATGGTAAGTCAGTTCTGTTATAAATATTAAAATAAACCAACACTTCAATTTAGGTTTGAAAACATACTGTAATTTAAATATATGGTGATATTTAAATGTGAAGTCATCCCCTCCAGACCACCAGCCTTCCTAGCTGGAGTGAAATGGCATATTCTTATGTCCTGATTCATCAAAGTCTGATTTTTTTGATGATTAAATGTGTCTGGTGAGAGGCCATCAATTTCATACAAAGGTTTCTCTTCAGGGCTGCCTTGTCATACTCTTCTATAAATGGGAGTTTGGGAACTTTTAATGAAAGAGTGTATAAAGTTTTCTTTGCTGAGTGTTATTAACTGAGGGGCTCTGGATTAATTTAGCAGCCAGGTCTGTTCTTTCAGCCATAAGCCGTGCTGTCAGAGAAACTTAATTACACTTTAAGTGGGATGCAAATGAGTTGTGACACTACATCATTTCACATGAAAGGTTCATTACTTACATTAACTTGCACAATGCTTGCTCCTAAACCTAGACCTCATTACAGTATTCCTGGGATTATTTTTTTTTAAACATAGCTAAATGCAAGTAGGGTTTTAACGTTTAATAGTGTGTTTCTTTCTTAATATTTAAGACTACAAATGTTCACTTTAATAAATGATTATGAATTGAACTACTGCATACATGAATGTATTAGGGCTGACAGGAAAAAAATGTTCTACCATATGTATGCTCAATAGCTCACTCTCAGTACCAGACTATTCTTTAAAGTGACTTTATATGAATCATTTCTTTAGCATTGCTGTATGT
The DNA here is from genome assembly GCF_037783145.1 of Equus przewalskii. NCBI lineage: Eukaryota > Metazoa > Chordata > Mammalia > Perissodactyla > Equidae > Equus > Equus przewalskii. Next base: position 100,040,006 of record NC_091832.1, on the reverse strand, counting down.
GACTTGAAACAAGACATATAACAAGCTTTAAAATCAGAAGTCTAAGGAATTTTATCCTAGGGATTTAGTAGGTATTTCTGAGCATCAATTGGGTAGGAAATATATACATGTAAATATACATAATACGTTTCATATTGATAGATTGAAACCTTGAGTGATAGGGATAAATCAGTCATGACTATCTGACAAGGCATTAGGACAAGTACAAAAAATATGTTTGCTCCCATTTTTAAGAAATAAATCGTCCTGGAATTCTAAAGGGAGAGACAGTTCAATTTAAACTTATCCCTCTATTCTCTGATGTGGTAATGAGAGAGTTTTGGGGAAATTAGTCATTTCTTTTTAACATAAGTCACCATAATCAATCAAGAGTGTTTGACAGTTGTTCTCAAGGGTATAGGTAGTAGGAAAAACAGTGAAATTTTATTTGACTCATTATGTTCTTGGCAAAGTCCTAAGCACTTTACATGTATTAGCTCATTTAATACACACAAAAATCCTATGAGGCAGGTACTTTGTCCCCATTTTACAAATGACAAAGCCGAGAAAGAGAGAGGTTAAGCAAGTTGCCCAAAGTTGCACAATGAGTGTGAAAGCCAGGATTCAAACCTACTCAGTCTTTTTTCAAAGCCCATGCTTTTACCCACTATGACACGTGCCTAAGCTGTACAAGGGATTTTTATATTTATCAAATATAACAGAAAAACTTTTCTTAAGAGAATGATGAGATCTAGGGAAATCGTAGTGGAGAACAGACCTTCATTCTGTTAATTGAGGAAGGTGATGTTTTAATGCTATCATACTATATCTGTTTATTCAAGTAAATTCCTAGAGATTAGAGTCAAAGGTTTATTGTTCTATAATGTGCCAACCCCTAGATGTTGTTTCATTTTAAGTCATAAGTCTATCTTTTTTTTCCCAGTGAGTAACTAATGATCTTTATTAAAAGTAGACCTTGATGTCAAACTGCAACAGATTTGGAAAGGTGAAATGTATTCTCCAATTGCAAAATTATAGAGTAAGTTAAAATCATTTGATGCACTGAGCTGCTTCACTACAATTTAATATACTGAAATTGTAGTTCATTAACTAGTACTTTGGTGTTTGAAAGAATTGTACAAATTTTTTTAATCCAAATTTACCTCCTCATATCATGACTATCCATCTTTTAAATTTTAGGAAACCTTTTCCTAAATTGAGGATAACATGTGTACAATGAAATTTATATTCCTCATTGTGCCAATCATTAATTTATTGCCTCTCAGCTTCAGATCCACCCTTCATTGCCTGCTTGGTGATAATGGAACTGGATCTTGTAATCATTTCTCATTTTCAACAAGCACAATGTTGAGCTAAGGCAATAGAGGGCAATGGACAGACATTGTAGGAGGAAGGAGTTTCTCCTTCTGTTTCCAGTGTTTTCTGTTTGTCTTTTATTTGCTTCTACTTCATGGCTTCCAGTGATGCGTGGAGGGAAGGGAGCATCCAGTTGCACTTCATCCTAGCTGTGTTCCCAGAACATGCAGTTCCTTGGTGAGTTCAATTCCTGACCCTGACCCAGTGACCACCTATGTCCTCTGACCGAAATATACATGAAAATGTATATGAAATTGGTGAAGAATATTAGCATATTCTAGATGGAAGAGACTTTGGGAGTCATCTAGTCTAAACCTTCCTTTTTGTAGGAACCCAGAGAGATTTATTCTATGTTTTGTCATACCTTTTATGTAGCATGTAACATTTAAAAATCTTTCCTTTCAGAGTTTATGTTTTAAATAATGACACTACTTATAATTATTTAAAATCATTAATTTGAACTGCAAAGAAGCTTTTATTTATGCTGAAATGCAATGAGTATTTATTGACTTTTGACAAATTCTCAAAGTGTTTCATGGGATATAAGAAAAAAGATAGAGACTCTTATTTTCTAAACTAAAACAAAATTTAAAACCCTGATGAAATATTAAATCAAGATATAATATGATAAGGACTGCAAGGATTATGTAGAAAGAGACTGGATATCATATTTGGGGCAGTAAAGAGTGCTTTCATGAAGATGATAGACAGAAAGAGGCCTTACAGCACGGGTAGAGTTTGAGAGTCTGATGTGAGGAGTGGGGAATGGCATATGGATGGTTTAAAGCAAAAGCAAAGGTTCAGAGGCAGAAAAATGTTTCGCATTTGAATGGAAAATGCCCTCCAGTTTGCTTAACTGGGGCGTAAGGTTAGGTATGGGGGAATAGTGGGAAAGCTTGTAGATCATGACACATAGTGTTCCAATAAAAATCAAGAAAATGTAAGACAAGATGAGTTCATCATAATTAATATTCATATAAATTTAAATACATTAATAAATTGCATTAGTTAGATAATAGAGCTCTGAAAGCAACCAAATTCTTCATCTTTGCCCTCTGGAAAAAACCTTTAAAAAGAGCCAAGAAAGAGCTAAAACCATTTTGAATGTGACATTAATATAAAAATGTCTCACTGAATCATATATGACAGATTTGGTTTCATTTTTAGCAATCTTAAAATTATCCTTTCCATCATTGAATTAAATATCCAATATTTAATATCCAATATTGACTTATATTAAAACAACTTAAAGAGCTTCATTTTCTGGATAGTGGGGATTAGATAACCTGAACCACCTTCAGTTTTTAAAAACCTAGAAATACTAGATAACAACTATCCATTTAAATGCTCACAAGAGAATATGTAAAATCCCAAGGGACATAAATGATGAGGAAACAAAACCCCAGAGCAAAAGCTGATGTGGCAGCTACCTTGGGAGGTGGGGATGGGAGTGGGGTTTGGTTCTATCTCTCAGTTATCAAGAATTTTGGAATTTAGTGGTCCTGTAGGGATAGGAAATGATGCTGTGGATCCATATGAATGAGAGAGTTGAAAATGAAATAGAAAATAAAATGAGGGGCCGGCCACGTGGCTCAGTGGTTAAGTTTGTGTGCTCTGCTTCAGTGGCCCAGAGTTTTGCCATTTTGGATCCTGGATTTGGACCTAGCACCACTCATCAAGCCATGCTAAGGCGGTGTCCCACGTAGCAGAGTCAGAAGGACCTACAACTAGAATATACAATTATGTACTGGGGACTTTGGGGAGAAGAGGGAGAAAAAAAGACTATTGGAAACAGATTGAACTCAGGTGCCAATCTTAAAAAAAAGAAAAAAAAGAAAAAAAAGAAAGAAAATGAAAAACTATTGAAAATTTCAACACCAGTGAACTGGAACAATATCTCTCCACTGGCACAGAGAGGCACCTAAGCAACTTACCTGTCTCAGCCTGAGCTGGGAGTTGGGGTAGCAGAATTTTCCTCTGAGAATTTACGAATATGTGCCTGCCTTCACATTCATTTGGAGCACAACGTTATACTATCCAGGTGGTTTTTACATTGAGAAATTAACCTAAAACATGATTCCAACTTATAATATCTCTGGTAACACTGGGTTGAAGCAACCACAAATAACCCCAGAAGGCAAGCTTCATAGAACTTAGAACATTTTAATGGTGTGTAGGATTGTTTTATTTTGTGTTTTTTGAAGGAGGGTAGAGCTACAGATTAACTTCAGACTTTGTTAAGTCAATTGGTTATTCATATGGAAACAAAAATGAATCCATAGATTAGAACATAAACAAAAATCAATTCCAGATGGATTAAAGACCCAAAGATGAAATGCGAAACTAAAATCCTTAAAGAAGAAAATATAGAAAATATATTTTTGACCTCATGTTATGGATTTCTGAAACAAGACCCAGAAAACATAAAAACGATTGATTAATTTAAATAAAAAATTTTCTGTGCGTCATAAGACACTATGAACACTGTTGGTGAGAATATAAATTAGCAGAATTAATTTGGAGAGCAATTGGAGACACATGTAGTAAACTTGAAGACGTGCATAACTGTAAAACTTAATAATCCCATATCTACACATATAATCCAGGGACACTTCCTTATTATGTACAGTATATATATTAGAATGTTTATTCAAACATTGTTTTAAAAATTGGAAACAACTTAAATGTCTATCTGTCACCAACTAATTGCCTTGAGGAATTCAACGGTGGGTTCAGAAGCATTTAACTGTTTTTCCAAATTGGTTTGTTTTCCTTTTGTTATGTTAAGAGATGCAATCACCAATTACCCTGAACCAGACCAAGCCTCACCACCAGAGCTACACCTTTGACCTTTGCCTTATTTTTAATGCTAAGATTTCCTCTCTAGGAGGAGCTTAGGCTTTTTCACCATAACTTGCAGTGTGTATGGAAGTATGTTTTCCAGCTAAGCCTGTACAAGCGAATACCCACTTCTCCCTTTTGAATATTCATTCCCTATCCAAATAAAAGCTCCCTGCTTCCCTTTGTTTGGGGACACCATGACTTTGGAAAGGATTCTGTATGGTCTCCAATTTGCTGCAAATATACTTTCCTTTGTGTGACAACTATTTCTGCTGGAGAGTCTGATTTAACTTGCCAGGAGGTGAACTCACTTTGGTTTTGATAACATATCCAGAGGAGAATGAATAAGCAAATTTTGTCATATTAATTCATTAGAATAGACCAATTAAAATTATGGGTTATATCCAAATTATCAATGTAGATAATCTCAAAAATATAACCTTGTATATATACAGCATAAGTACAGTATGCTACTATTTTATGAAGAATGGAAACATACAAGATGATGCTTACAATATACATATACAGAGTTTATGTAGTAAAATTATAAAAACATGATTGGAAATGGTAACCAAATTTAGGATAATGGCTATTTTGAGAGAGGGAAGGAGATGAATGAATTTTTTTTCTTACGTTGAGTGTGTTAAAAATGATTAAAGAGGACAACTTGAGTGATACAAACAAACTTTATTTAACACTTTATGCAGTGGACAGTCTCCATTTGGAGAACTGCAAAATGGGGCAGAAGGCAAGAAGTTCTTGTAGGATAAAGGATAAAGAAGAAGGAAGAGAAAAATAGACTATATCTCATTGGCTGGGGCCACCTAGTCAACCCTAATTGGAGTGAGAAGGGATAAGAAAATAAGTATAGATCCCAGAGTTGGCTTGGCGTTGGGGATTGGCTGACTGGATATGCTGTGATTCTGGTCAAGTGGAGCATTTACAGGGACAGGAAAGTTAGCTGAGTTTCGGTTTGCTGATGTGGCACCTTGGGCAGGAGTGGCTCTGTGTTGGGCCTAGAAAGCTATTTCAACAGGTGGTAGATGTTTATTATATCTATACCTTTTAATATGGAGGAAATATCTCATAATTTTGATTCAAACAACTAATGACAGCTTCATATAACTTTAATATCAAGTAAAAAATTATCACACTGGCCTGTGCACAGCAATTTTTCCAATATCCTTTATGAGTGTGATTTTTAAATCTATGTAAATCAAAAGATTAATATAATTAAAAATAAACAGATAATTATTAAAATAGATATAGATAAAATCTTTGAATATTTTAAACAAATAATATCATAGATTAATATCCCATGGAAATTATATTTTGAAAATAAAAACAAAATTTGTGGAGTTAGAGGATTTTTAGAGTTAATGTTTCTTAGTTTTTTCCACTTTATGTTGTTTGACAGATGATAAAGCCCTAGATGCACGAGGATTAAGTAATTTACTCAAGCCACTCAGTAAATTTTCAGAATCCAATTCTTTTGTTCCCTAATATAAGGTTTAGATATCAATACTTCGACTTCCTTCTTGCTAGATTATATGTTTTAAAATAAAAAGCAACCTGAAAGTGTAATGATGGTTATCTTTAATAATACTTTCTTCCTTTAAATTTTCTCCCCATTTCATGCATGTACAGTTCTAAATTTTACTATGTAATGCAATTACAAACAGCAATCAATAATGAAAAATGCACTAGAGTGGCAGTCTTTAGTCTTTCAGAATTTTGATTTTGTACATCTAGGGAACACAGATAACAATGGCTCATTAACCATGCAATCTGGGCAATTTGTCAAAAAGATATCAATGTTGCAAAGCCCCTTTTGACTCAGCATTCTAGTACTCCCCACCCACTCCCTACCTGAAAACTAAATCATCCTCTGCCATTCTAGCAGCGGCCTGAAGTACGAGTCTTTCTCTCTGTTGGAGAAGAACATTGGGAGGAAAAATTCTTAAATGTTTTGTTCTTATTTCAGAACCTCAGCAAAACCTCTTGTCTGATAATTTTCTCATCACTTACCATAAGACCGACGATCTCACCTCCCTTGAGGGCAAAACAATGCACACCAGGATTCCAGGTCTGAAAAATGGCACATACAAAATCATCACAGTCCCACCATCAGCCTTTAATCTGTTTCCTGCATCTTTCAATGTTTGGGAATCCTATTTTAAAATAGTTTTCTCTTTTAGCGAGAATATCTGGCAACCTTTACCATGGTTTTTCCTAAAACAAGATTTTAGAAAGCAAATTTTTCGGGAAATGTTAGTAGGAACTTCCTAAGCCTTTGGTTACTTTTAGACAAGGCTATTAAGAAGTCTGCCTAAATAAAAGTTGTTTTGGCATCCAACAAGGCAAACCTCCATTTATGGTATAATGTTAACGAAGTCAATATCTCTAGAAGCTGAGAATGTTGCCGTTGGTTTTTTTTTTAAATGACTGCTCAAATGTTTACAACGCTGTGCATGCACTAAGATGAAAAATCAGTGCAATTGGAGAAAAAAACAATGGTTTAAAACAGTTTGGAAGAAAAGAAAGTATCCCAATAAATCACTTGTCATTGTGGATAATAGAATACTGCATCATCTTCTATCAGCTAGAATAAAGGTTAAAACTGTGCTTGCTCTCTAAACTATGATCTCGCTGGCATATGCAATAGTGGATTCCATCATTATTGCCTTTTTGGTAAGGGAAGCACTTCTCTTTCCTGTAATTATTTATAATTCCTGAAAACTCTTAGGGAATGCCATCTGCTTTAATAAGTAATAAATTCTCTGCTGAATGTTTTGAGAGATACAATAATAGGAAGAGAGAAGGAAATTTCTTTTCCCAGCAAGCATAAAATGCTGACAGAATGCCTCACAAATGATTTAAAGCATTTGCATTAAAAAAGAGGAGTTTCTAAAGGACAGGTTGTCTTGCTCTGAAAAATGATAGGTTTAAAATGCAAGAGGATAACATTGAAAACTTAATTTGAAAACCTTGAGATAGTCCATCTAGACTATGATCAGAAGAAATCTATCACTCAATCGAACCATTAGTCCTTCCGAAGTTCATCTCCTGACTCTGATCACCTCTTAGTCTCTTTTATATCATTCCCATCCTCTTTTTGAAAAATTTTGAAGATTTTATTTAAATAAAAATTGTGCATGCACATCATTTTAGAAATTGAAATATGCTACCAGGTTTACTGCCGAAACATCAGTCTCCAGACGTGCTTACCACCATTCCCTCCACCCCAGAGGGACCCTTTTTCCCCTTAGCTGATTATCTAACCCCTTTTAAATTTATGTTAGAGTTGGTTAGATATTTAATGATTATGTGGTTGTAACCATGTAAATGTTGTTCGGAGAGTCAAGTTAGGTAGTAAACTGTTTACATTAATTTTCCTATACAGTGATGTTTTCCTGGAAAAAGATAGTTGTTTCACTTACTCAGTTTTCTCTCTTCTATATGTCTTTCATTAATTAAACCTCAAATTCTCTGCAGTTGCTTAAATCTCCTCTTTAGATGTTCAGATGATCAGGCATTCTGTCAAATTAATTTTTTTTGCAGCCATCTCTGGCAGAACTTGCTCCAATCTGGACTGTTTTCCCTCCAAGTCTAGGGTACAATTAACATTCTGGGATTTATTTACCATCATGCTGTGGATTCCTTCACCTTCTCTCCTTGGTTTGATCCCCTGTTTTTTCTATCCCAGATCTGCCCCATTGTTGGTTAGCATTCTTGTTTTGTAGACTACTTCCTTGAGTAGCTTTCACAGAAAGCAAATAGTTTGTGATTTTACATGTCTAAAAATGTCTGTATTCTATCTTGAAATATCAATTAAACCTTTCAAATTTTATCGAGGTAAAGTTGCACAAGTCTTAAATGTACAGTTTGATGACTTTTTACATATATACGTTTCTGTATAAACCACTCAAATGAACATATAGAACATTTCCATTAGTCAAAAAGATTTCTTAGTGCCCCACGCTGGTCAATATGAAGGGTTACCACTATTCTGACTACTATGACACAGATTAATTTTGCCTTCTTAAACCTCATAAAAATGGAATCATTTAGTATGTACTTTTTTGCATTTATGTTTTTTCATTCCATATATTTTTGAGATTCATTCGCATTATTATGTTTACCAATAGTTGTTCATTTTTTGTTACTTAATATCACATTGTATGAATACATCACAAAATATTGTCTTATATTTTCTTTGAGCAACTAGAAGCTTTTTAAGAAAAAATTTTATATTTAACAGTTAGGTCTACTATCTAGTTAAAATTAATTTTTTGAATATAATGTAATAAATGGATCAAAGTTCATTTTTTCCCCCATCTCTTCACACCCCAAGCTACAGCATTCCTTTCTGAGGAAACCATCGTGTGCCCCACTGAAGTGCAGAGATGCCTTTGAGTAAATCAGATGACTGTGTATGTGTGGGTCTCTCTCTGAACTCTCTTCTTTTCTGTTGATCTATTTGCCTATACTTGGACCATTAAAATGGCCTGACTGCTGTAGATTTATAATAAATTTTAATATCTGAATTTATAAGTCCTCCAGCTCAATTCTTCAAGGTTGCCTTGGCTATTCAAAGTCCTTTGTATTTTTAAATAAATTTTAAAATCAGCTTGCCAATGTCCCAAAACCAAAACCAAATGCCAGCCCCCCCAATAAAACAGCCAGGGATTGTAATTGATATTGAATCAAATCTATAGATCGTTTTGGGTGAGATTTGACATTTTAGCAGTATTCTTTTTTTTTTTTGAGGAAGATTAGCCCTGAGCCAACATCTGCTGCCAATCCTCCTCTTTTTGCTGAGGAAGACTGGCCCTGAGCTAACATCCATGCCCATCTTCCTCTACTTTATACGTGAGACGCCTACCACAGCATGGCGTGCCAAGCAGTGCCATGTCCGCACCCAGGATCTGAACCGGTGAACTCCGGGCCACCCACCGAAGTGGAATGTGCACACTTAACCACTGGACCACCTGGCTGGCCCCTATTTTAGCAGCATCGATCCTTCTAATCCACAAACATGTCACTCCATTTATTTAGATGTTGTTTAATTTCTCTCGTTGTTTTTAGTTCTCAATATAGAGATCTTGTACAACTTCCATTGGATTTACTCCTAGGTATTTTATATTTTTTGATGCTTTTGGAAATGGTATTTAAAAAAATTTCATTTGCCAATTGTTTGTTGCTAGTATATAAAATACAATTAATTTTTGTGTGTTGAACCTTGTATCTAGTGATCTTGCTCAATGTGCTTCTCAATTGAAATAGTTTGTAGATTATTTTGGATTTTCTACATATGTAAAAATACCATCTGCAAACAATGTCACGTTTACTTCTTCCACCCTAATATTTAGAATGGATCTCCTCAACAGTGCTGGATAGAGTGGTGATGATGGACATTCTTCTTGTTCTCAGAGGGAATGTGTTCAATATTTCACAATTAAGTATAATATTAGCTGTAAGTTTTTCTTTGATGCCCTTTATTGGATTGAGAGAGTTCTTTTGTATGGCTAGTTTGCTGAGAGTTTTTGTCATGAATGGATGTTGAATCTTATCCATTGCTTTTTCTGAGTCTATTGATATATTTATATTGTTTTTCTCGTTTATTCTGTTGATGTGGTAATTAAGATTGATTGTGTTTCAAATGTTAAATCCATCTTGCATTCTAGGGATAAACTCTACTTGGTTTTGATGTCTTATCCTATTAATATATTGCTGGATTTGATTTGCTAGTATTTCATTTAGGATTTTTTAATCAGAGAAATATTGGTCTATAATTTTCATTTTTTGTAGTATCTTTGTCAGATTACTAACTTGACATTTAGATAGAAGTTTCATTGGTTATGGATACTAGGTTGGAAATAATTTCCTTTAAAAATTTGAAGTATTCCTCCACTGTCTTCTAATGTGCACTATGGTCTTGAGAAGAATTATGTCATTATGATTTATACTGTAGCCTATAAAATCTTCATGCGTTTTGATAATCTAAAACTTCACTACGTTGTGTTTTATTGTGCCTGTTTTCATCACAGTGCTAGGAATTAAGGTACATTTTTAATTTTGAAACTCAGATCCTTCAGTTATGGTAAATTTTCATGAATTATTTCATCAATGGTATTGTAGGCTGAATAATGTCCCTTCTGCTGGCGTCCCCCCCAACCCCCCACCCCGACCCACACAGCCCCCTGCCCCCAAGATGTCCAGTCCTAATCTCTGGAACCTGTGAATGTTACCTTATATGGCAAAAAGGATTTTACAGATGTGATCAAGTTAAATATCTTGAGATAGGAAGATTATCCTGGATTATCTGGGTGGGCCTGATGTAATCATAGTGGTTCTTATAAGAGAGATGCAGAAGTCAGAGTCAGAGAGAAGGACATATGATGACAGAAGCAGAGATTAGAGTAATGCACTTGAGGATAGAAAAAGGGAACCACATGCCAAGGAATAAGAGTGATTGCTACAAGCAGAAAAAGGCAAGGAAATGAATTCTTCTCTGCAGCCTCCAGAAGGAACCAGCCCTACCAAATCCTTGAGATTAGCCCAGTGAAACTGATTTTAGTCTCTTGGCCTCTAGAACTGTAAGAGAATAAATTTGTGTTATTTTAAGCCACCAAGTTTGTGGTACTTTGTTACAGCAGCCACATGAAACTGATACAAATTACAAATGATTTTTTCCTCTTTTCTCTGTTTATGGAACTCATATTTTATTATAACTTCTTGACCACACCAGTAATTTTCTTATATTTACTTAATCTCTTTCTCTTTTTTCCCAACTTTCTAGAATATCTCCTAAATTTCTCTTCAAACTTGTCTTTTTGAATTTTTCGTTTCTACTATAAAGTTCTAATTTTCCAGGTATTTACCCCTCTTTTTGTTCTCAGAATTTTTTTTTTAATGTTATCTGGTTCTTGTTCATGGTTGCAGTATTTTATTTATTTTATCCCTAAAGGTATTAATAGTAATTTTCTTTGGAGTTTTGTTCTCCCTGCAAAATCAGTCTTCTCCAACATTTATTTAACCTTTTTGATTTTTTTATTTCATCATAGAAACTCTCTGTGTTGTTTTGTAATACTTAGTTGTTCGCTCACACTTAAGAGTTGACAACTAAAGAGTGAAATAGAGGCATTGAACATGTGGGTGGAGCTTTACTCAACTTTCTATAATGTATAGTGCTGCCAGTTCTTACCAAGCCTTTTGGGATGATGTTACATAAATTGACTTGGTTCTTGGCCACCTTCAATACTAGATGAGACTCTGGTGGGGTTTTTTTTCCAGCTTGCTAAGTTCTTTATGATTTGTCCAAATGTTTTCTACCTTTTGAAGTTATATGTTCTTCTCTTCTTGTTGCACTCCTGTTCTGCCTGTCCTTATGAGTTATACTTTTAAATAAAAATCTTTGTATTATTTTAGTATGGCTTATGGATGGACTGAAAGTAGATGAATGTGTTCCATCTGCCATTACTAAGGCTTCCATTCTTTAGCCAAATCCTTAAAATTGATACCCTTCAGGGGCCATCCTCATTGGCTTTTCTTTTCACTCTACATACTCCTGTTTCTCAATTTTATCCATTCCTGTGACTTCACATATCATCAATTGACAAGTGACTTTGAACTTTATATCTCTCTTTCCTATTTCTTTCCTGAATTTTCAGAGCTTTACTTCCAGTAGGAGGTTCTCAATTGGTAGTTGGATCTTCTACATATCCCTCAAAGTAAATATTTTCAAAATTGACCTCATTGTTCCTCTAAAATCTTATTGTACCTTCCCTATACACGAACTTACTGCTCTTTTTGTGGTTGTTTTTTGTTGACATGGCTAACCATCTAAGATTTAAAACTTGGAATCATCCTTAACTCTTTCTTCTCCTTTACCTCCTATATCTAGTTAGTTACCAGGTCCTGCAAAATTTACCTTCTGAATATCTTTTGCTGTACTTCACTCATCCGTCACACATCACCCATCCTTCTGCCTTATTTCAGACTTTCAAATCTGTTATATAGACTTTCATAGTAACCTAACTTGATACCTTCCTCTGATCTCTCTAAACCTGTAACTATTGATATAAATTAATCATTCAACACATATTTTATTGAGTACCTAAATCTGTGCCTGGTATGGTATGCCCTGAAGTTATCACTGAGAAAAAGACATGGTTATTCTTTGTGTTAGTGGAGAAATTATTTTATTGTGAAAATATCACATTTCTGAGAAATTATAAAATAGGATGCTAAGTGTTATGATAGGAGAAATACAGAGTATTAAAGAGCCATAGGCTCAGAAGTGGTGGGCATGTTTGATGGACTGAAAGAAGTTCAGTATGGCTGAAGTGGAGAGTGAGAAGAAAATATGTTGAAGTAAAACTGGAGAAGTAATTGAGAGCCAGATCGCTCAGCACTTTCTAAACCAATTTTAGGAGATTGGGAATTTCTTCTGAGAAAAGTAGGAAACAAACAGAAAACTTTATGATTTACTTTGCACTTTACAAAAGTTTATCTTTCTGTGGGAAATGGATTGAAATTGATCAAGTTTGAAAAGAGAGACCGATTTTAATAATCTAGTTGGGAGATGATTGCCTGAAACAGAGTTAGGGAAGTGGAGAGTGAGAAAACTAGTTAGCCTTGCAGGGCATTAGGAGGCAAGTTTGGGAAAATAAAAGAGTAGCAGAACTTAAGAAACATAGAAATGACAGGTTTGAAGGAATGGTTCAATGATGAATTAAATTTTGATCGTGTTGAGTTTGAAATGCCTGTGGGACATCCAAGTGAAGATATAAAGAAATCTGATTATATAATCTCAGGCATAAACACACTCCATAGTTCCATATTGTGTTCAACATAAAAACAAATCCCTTTGCAAAGTAAACAGAGTCCTTTCCATTCTCACCCCAGCACATATGTCTGACTTCATCTCTTAGTAACAGCTCCTAGACCTCTTCAGCTATTTATTCACACCCTTACATGCCTCCTTGTCTTTAAATATACTGTTGCACATTTGACCTACACCACATCAATACTTCTGTGAAATTTAGCTTCATCATTTTCTGTAGATCTCTCTCACCAAGTATTTGTGAGGATGGTAGCCTTAACTAAATATTGTAGGGGGTTGTGGAGAGATCATATTACACAGCACTCAGGTTTCTGCTGACTCATTGGTGACTCCCTCCTTTCTAACCTACTAGATCTGTGCTGTCCAATGCACTGCCACTGGTCATCTCTGGTGACTCTTGAGCACTTGAAATGTTGCTAGTTTGAGGTCAGATGTACTGTAAGAGTAAAATACACACTAGATTTTGAAGACTTTGAAAACATCCCATAAAATATCTCAGTAATAATTTTTAAAATATTGCTGCATTGAAATGACAATGTTATGGATATATTGAGTTAAACATAATATATTATTAAAATTAATTTCACCTTTTTTATTTTTCTTGTAAAAATGTGACTGCCAGAAACTTAAAAATTATATATGTGGCTTACATTATATTTCTACAGGGCAGTGTTGTCCTAGACCTCTCTCCTAAATTGTCAAATTCTCCTTCCTCTATTATGCAAAACAATTTAACTCTTGAGGTTGTGTTTAAACTTGCCTCCCCAATCCCATCAAGTACTTTCATTTTATAGGCTCTCCTTAGGAGGAAGTTGTTATTATATATAACAAAACCAAAAAATTCAAAACCCAAAACATTCATATTTCTACTTTAGTACTTTCTACATTGTGTTGTGGTTATTTTTAAAATTTCTCTTTCCCCTACTAGGCTGTGAACAAAAAGCTTATCTTATTCATCTTTTCATTCCCAATACTTAACACAGTAGCAAGCACATAGTAGGTACTAAGAAATGTTTGTTGAATGATAGGATTAGGTTCTTTGTTATCTGAAAAAAAAACGTTAGCTGAATTTGAAAATTACATTCATGGCAATTGGTTTGGTGTAAATTAAGGATACAGTCATGTATCGTCGCTTAATGACAGGGATATGTTTAAGAAATGTGTCGTTAGGTGATTTCATCATTGTGCAAACATCATAGAGTGTGCTCACACAAACCCAGATGGTATAGCCTACTACACATCTAGGCTAAATGGAACTAATCTTGTGGGACCACCATTGTATACGTGGTCCATTGTTGACCGAAACTTCGTCACGCGGGCATGACTATAGTGGTAAACACATCTTGATATACTCATCTCTCTCCGTTTTCCCTTGGCCTTACAGATTGATCCAATAGTGATCACTTTAAGCTATTCATTGCATCTTTGTCACAAAGTCTGTGCTAATATCATTCTCCTCTAGACATATAAGTAGAAGCAGAGAAGGGAGTTAAATCAATAAAGCTAACAAATAAATAACAAGCTGGAGAAGTGGAACCTGTCACTTAAGAACATGTGAGGTGAAGGGCGTATTGACACTTTCTGGTAGCTAAGTAGATTGAGTATTGATAGCAGAAGTCATTATGAAATGAACACTTACTTGAGATTGTGTTTACATGAAGTTCGTATAGCAAGTAGGTATTATAAACACCACTGCAGCATTGTCCTTGAATCTGTTAGGCCAGGGTTTTATAGCATACTGCAATTACTGACTGCAAATATAATTTCTTTAATGCATATTTTAAAGTCTGAAATGCACTTGCTGACTTCACACAACAGTAGCCCCCAAATGCCAGAAAGTTTGCCTGTACTTGAGAAGAAAATTTCAAGAGAGACCAAGCATAAAGTCGTATGGTGAAAAATGATAATACAAATTGAGCCAGATTTCCCCAGTGGTTTAGGTATACCTTGATTTTAAATTTAAAACTTTGGAGGTTGCATTCCCTTTTTAAGGCCACACATTCAGTAATCCCTATAGGTATCTCATGATTTCTGTTCATGGAAGACTCTAGGTTCTAAGAGAATACATATGAATAAGAAGAATGAAGCAAATATTAGTTTATATTTTTGACAATTAGTATGTTAGTGTCATCCTGAAACCCTCTGATATTTCAGCTAGAGCGTGTGTATCTTTCTTCTAGAATAAAGGGTCCATACTTAGCATGCAGTAGCCATGCTGCAGGTAAATGGATGGTATGATGAGCATGGGAGTCTGTGTAGGCCATGGTACAGAAGGGTGCAGGAGTACCAGACATGCTTTACTGGACGCCTGCAATGTCTACATTTTCTTTTCCTAAAACTTGGTCTCTATGAGGAACAGAGTAATCTTAAGCCTCAGCATCCCTCTTCCATCCCTATCAGAGTTTAGGTAGTACTTTACACATTTTAAGCATGCTAAATGAATGAATAAAAATTTAGAAAACCAACAGTTTATAATGCCTCTGTTTCCATTAGTGCCTTACCAGCAAACGCTTTGGATTTTGTCAAAACTAGTAAATTTGCCAGAAATAGACGAGAGAATGTGATTATTATATCTTAGCTCTTTTTCACTGGTCCAAAAGGATCAAAATGCCAGTCAAGGAATGAATTTTCCCAGCAGTTTAGAGAAGTCTTAGTATAGGCTGAGATGTATGGAAAATTTATTGCAATGTTACATTGTAGTGTACTGTTAAACTAAAGTTGAGAACCCAAAGTTTGCCTTAACAAAATTTTCCCAAATGAAAATCAGTAACCCCTTCATTCACTTTTTACAAAGTCCTCTCTGAAGAGATAAAGTGTACCACAGCACAATGGCTTCTTTGTTAATTTAGAGCATTGGTAAAATCACTATCCTTATGTGTCATTCATTCTTGGAGATTACAAATCTAAACAGGTTCAAACTAAGACCAGTCTATGTAGGGGAAAAACTATTTATGACATGGGAAAAATATTCTAGTCATATGCGTACCTATCCATTTAATCTACTGGTTCTTCACCTTTTGTTTTTTCTTTTTATCTGAATAAGTAAACTAAGCAACTAATTTATTGCCTGGCAGCTGCTAATCATTCATATTTCTCTGCTAGTTTGGCCAGCACGTTTCTATGTGGCTTTTGACTAGATAGTCTATGTAGTAGTAGTAATATGGTAATGAATATCCAAGTTTCAAATTGCAGTAGTTTTAAAAAATCCTCTATTGCATGGAGAGAAAGAGAGAAGAAAAATAGTCAATAGGTATTTTAAATGATAAGCTGACTTTGTATAACAATGGCCACCAAAAAAAATCTCAAAAATATGGAAATTGGCCAGTGCAGCAAACTTGACTATCACTTATCATACAATGAGAAAGCGGAGTAGGAGGGAATAGTAATTTCATTCTAATGCTTCTCTGACTCAAAAGCCATTTTCCATTAATACAAGTTTCTAGGTATTCACAACATTCATTCTCCCTGAAATTAATGAACTCTTTAATCCTTAAACTTTTTAATTTTCTCTGTTCTAGTTGATCACTTTTGTGGTTGTGATCCAGCAAAAGCCCAGAGCAAGCATTTCTTCCAAAGTGTTTATCTGCAGGGATACTAGCGTGGAAGACAGAGCAAGCTGGTAGACTAAGCATAACCACAGGAGCCAGAAGCCTTACTGGTTTTCTGGAGCACATAATCCTCTCCACTCCTTGAAACAATACTTACCTATTGTGTCACACTCTCAATTAAACTGAATGGCTATAGTTTAGGACTCTTTCTCCTTCATAGATCCTAACTGAATCTTTTCTATTTAAATAATGTCGTCAGTCATTTTGTACAACCCTCATGTTTTCGGTGGTGCTGCAGAGCCGTGTTGCCCACTGATTAATATTCATAAAAGTCTCAAGATTTAGGATTAGAAATAGAAAATCAGATGAAGAAACTATCACTTCTCAAGATGGGTGATAAGGATAACTATAATTATGATTTCAGCCCCTGTGGGTAAGAAGTGGAGATCAGAAGACCAAATCTCCATGAAGTTCAAAGTAACTGTATAGGAAGCAATCAGCTGAAAAACAATTAAGATGGTAGTCTGAGAAGGATCACATTTCAGAAACACAGATAGGAATTTAAGAGGCTCAAGCCATGCTGAGGACTTTGTAGAGAGGATGGAAATTAGTATGAAGTAACAGGTTTTCGCTAAGAATTAATCTAATGATCTTAAAAGATGAAATATAACTGAAATGTTTCCAAGTCAAGTAAAAGACGCCAGCAATTTCATTTTGATGGCAACCTAGATTATCCTCACATAGGGTGGATGCAGTTTTCTGGTTTATTTTTTTGGCCTCTGGCACTTTTTTTCAGTTCTCTTTTCTGGCTTTAAATAGAAAAGGCAAAAAGACCTGATCCATCTTCAAAGAATAAAAGATCAGTGATGAGCTCAGCAAAGAACATTAATCTCTTATCCAAATGAGGTCCTACCAAACTGAAGGAACCTGACTTGACTGCTTTCCGGAATAGAATACATTCAAAGATAAGTCTCTAAAGAGAAAGGCAACCTTTTCTTTGTCATTTGTTTTATGATTATTAAACCCCATGGAATTAAGGCAGATCCTGGGAGGTAGGGAATCTAGATATCACTGTGTTGGCGATCGTTAACATGGGAGACAAAGGAGACACTGATCTGCCACATAATCCTGGAGGGAGGAAGAGAGAGCTCAGCCAGAGTTAGAAATATATTCAAGAGGTCTGAAATAAACCCTTCAGACATTCCAGCCTGATCTATGTCTAGTGGGCATTATTGCTACACAAAATAGTAACCTCCTCTCCCCTCCCCCCAACCTGGCTCACTATACCTTCATCCTGTTTTATTATTTCCTCATAGCATTGACCTCTGTTTAGTGCCCTCTACACTTACTTGCTGATTTGTTTACTGACTTCCTCTGTATACTAGGATGTAAGTTCAATGAGTGCAAGGACTTTGTCTTATCACTGCTTAATCTCCTGCATGTGGTGGGTAAACGTTTGTTGAATAAGTGAATTAATTATGTTTGGCTTAGTGAGATGTTTAGAATGTGGCTCAAATGTACATTTTGAAAAATAAATATGACTATCTTAACAGTTATTCTGCATAAATGCTTATAGGAATATATAACTGGAGGTTAAGTGATGCCTGAAGATAGTATTCAAGTATGAATATTTAAGGTTATTTTAGTAGAGAGTATCAGAGTGAAATTGCAAATAAGCAGGGACATAGGATGTCACATATTTTAAACTATTTGAGGCACAGAGAATAACGAATGCTGTCTAAACAAATAGCTCCAATTATAAATTATATTGCACGGTGTTTTACTTTTGGGCAGAGCCCATGGATTTTGGAGACTTAGGAAGTACACCTGAGAAATGAAGTTCATTTGTCTGCTTTGACTCTATTTTTAGCAAAAAGAATCACCGTGATGGTTTAGTTACCTCATTCAGCTTGCTTTAGGTATGTGAAATAACGTTTCAGAAACCTGAAAAGAAAGAAGTATAGCCACTTTTAGTTCTCTTTATCGTAATGCATCAGGGCCAAGGTTATAATAAGAGTGCAAGATAGAACATGAATAGCATTTTTTTAAACAGAAGTCATTCTCTAGAAAGCTAATTTTAAGTGAGTTCTGTCAAATTTAATAAAAGTGGTTCTTCTTGATCAAACCATTTTGAGGTGTAGTTCAGAAGATGATTATACTATATAATTAAACTTGCTAATTAAAATGTATGATAACTTTAAAGCAGTATATTTTTTCCATAGGATGAAAAAATAAAAATAAAATATACAGCAATATCTTTGGAAATCTTGCTAGTAACAAATTGTACATAGGTGAGAGGCAAGCTATAGCCCTAGGCAAATTGTTTATTCTATTTTATAGACAGGTGAGTGAAGCACTGAAGTGTTAAACCACAAATTATTACTGAAATCATAAATACAATTCCATTGCTTTGATTTTCTGAGCAACTTATAAATATTTCAAAAGATTAATCTCTACATTATATCTGATTCCCCACCACAACCAGTGAAATGGGGGTAGTTGGGATGTGTTAGTTACCAAGAGACGCAGAAACAGGATGGTCCAGAGAAAGTAATACGGTTGTGAGAAGATTCCCAGGATCACGCCGGACAAATTGTACTAGCTGACAGGAAGGGCAAATGAGGGGATAAAAGTGAGAGGCAAAGCAAGGAGTCAAGAGTTGGAGAGATACAATGACAATTTGGGAAGAAGTGGTGCAAATGAAGAGTGAGATGATGGAGTCCAGGAGGTTGGTTATCAATAGGGCTGAAGTTCTTACAGCTTATTCTTAAAGATGCTGGTCTCATGAGCTTAAGTGGATATTGAATTAAATATGGATATAAATTCTGGATATTGGATTTTGAGCCAGATGCTGTGATTGGTTGAGACTTTTAGGGGTCTTGAGAGGAGGTGAGTTTTGCAGGCGTAAGGAATGTAAATAATTGTGACCAGAACCTAGATTGTGAAACAAATTCTTTGCAACTCCCCTCTTCCAGAGATGGAGTACATTTCCCCACCTCTTGAATTTGGGTTGGCCTTGTGTCTTTCTTTGACTGACGTGTGGCAGAAGTAATGGCTATGTGAGTTTCAAAGCCTAGAACTCAAGAGATCTTGAAGCTTCTACCTTCACATTCTAGGAATACTGCTTGGAGTCTACCATGTAAGAAAGCCTGTCTAACTTGTTGGAAGATGAGAGCCCATGTGAAGGAGAAGGACGGCATCCCTGTTGATAGCCAGTACCAACTACCAGACATCTGAGTGAGGACGTCTTGGATCTTCCATGCCTGCTGATCCTGCTGCTAAATACAGATGAATGAATGAACCTAGACAAAACCAGCAGAAAATCTGCCTAGACAGCACATAGATTTCTAAGAAATAGCAAATCATTATTAAGTCATAGGGCAATAGTTAACTTAAACAGATGGGTCACATTGAGTTTGTTCATTCTTGTTTGTTTGTCCATCCATCCATCCATCGATCCATCCATCCATCCATCCATCCATCCATCTATCTATCCATCCATTCATCCTGCATTTCTTGAATGTCTACAATGTATAAGATTCTGGAGACACAAAGCATCCAGTAGACATATTACCTCTTTTCATCTCTGTTTATGTTGCACTTTTCAAGACAATTAGAACTCTGTAGGTAGTGAGTAAGAAGGAATACATCAGAAAATTTTTGTTGTAAAGGACTGAGACTAGGCCTTGATGGTGAGAGGATGGAGAAGTAACTATTTCCAAGTTGGAGTTTTATATTCCCCAGGGACTTAAGTTCCTCTTTGGAGAAGAATGATTCTTTGTTCAGGAGAAAGAAAGCCAAAAATCCTCCTTAACCTACCCAAATCCAAAAAACCAAAACCCCAGAACACTACAAAAGTCTTTTAGTTGTAGGAAGTAAATAATTATCCATCAATTGTTTTGGAAAAAGACTACGAAATAACTTGAATACAGATATCCTAAACTAAACAGATAAGTGTTCTCTTTAAGGTTATATAAACTGAGTATATATTTTATCAGTATTAAGTTTCTGAAGGTCCTTTGGCTTTTGAGGGGTAGAGGGATGAAGATAGAATTGTTTCTTCCTTTATATATAATTCAGAAAGCTCCCTGAATAGGTATCATTGCTTGGTCCTGGAAAGCCATGTGCATGCTCTTCTTTACACAACTGCTGATAGGAGATTAAGTAGAAATTCTGAAGACTGCAGGAAGATCCTACATGCCTGGTCTCCCCTGGGACCAGGAGGGGTTCTGTTTAAAGGGAATGGATTGGGTAGGCTCTGTTTGACCAAGTGGGGTCTCATAGAAGTTATTGGGCACAGCTGAACATCCAGACTTGCAGGAATGCACTGTGTATTTAGAGAATGCCCAGTTGACAATCAAGGACCAGATCCTTCTCCTGTGTAGAGTTATTGGTATCTCCCTTATAGAAAATGGACATTTACTCTCAAAAAAGGCTGGTTTTGGGAAAGCAAACAAGAATTTAGAAGGTGGGCATGAGACTGGACTAGAGGGGCATTCTCTTCCTCTTGACGTCACCTAAGCTCTGGGTCAAGTACACATACTTGAAGACACTCTTGTTGTGGGACTGGGCTGGTTTCTGTGGAAGTACCCCACAGTAACCCAGGAGAAGCAGTCATATTTACCTTTCTACTATCCTCCAACTTTTAATAAATCATTTAAAAAACTGCAGCTTTGTTTCAGTTGAACTATGGGAAGTAAGAGTAGGGTATGTGCTCATGATCTTTGCCATTTCTTGGTTCTAAGACCCTGGGTAAACCACTTTTCTTCCATGAACTTCAGTTTTATTGTTTTTCAAAATAGGGATAATACATGAGTCAGGGTTATTATATGGCTCAAATGAAATAACTTGTTCCAAAAATACTCTGAAACTCAAAAGAACCATGAAAATATAAGAATTATAATAATCCTTATATTAAGTTGTAGTCTTTATAAATCTTCCTGATTCTGACCCAGCCTTTTTTGAAATCACATCTTATGCAGGAGAGGTTTGCACTTATATTGAAAATAAATTCCATGAGTCAGTACTCAGAGTCAGATATTCTATAGCAAAACTAGTCCTAGTACAACTTTAAAGTTTAAATAGCTCAGAAAACCCAGGGGAGAGAGCAGTAAATGGTGGCAGAATTCTGTGCTTGTCTACAATCAAAATTCTTTTGGGGAAAAAGGAGAGAATTCTTAAGTAAAGTAATGCAAACAAAGAATTACTTTCTGACCAAGGTTTTGTCTCTAAGAATCTATCAGTAACGGCAGAGGAACCCAAAGAGATCTGTTTTTCTCAAAAAGAATGGCCAAAGCCTCAGATTAGTTAAGTGACACACAATTTATAATGTGCTGGCACTCTACCAGGCCCGTGGAAAGTCTGAGTTCTGTCAGATTTTGTATAGTAATGACTTATGTTGGGGACAAATCATTAGAGAACCTAATTTATTGGGGGAATCTGTCAAGTAAGTATGTCTTTTCCCCTTTTCTAGTCCATTAAGGCTGCTATCACAAAAACCCACAGACTAGGTAGCTTCTAACAACAGAAATTTACTTCTCTTTGCGAGTGTATGTACTCTGGATCCTGTCCTCAGCAGCAGCCAAGCGCCTGGAGAGGAGTGCCAGCCTGCTGCCCGGTCGGAGTGCTGTGGTTGGCCTACGATGCCGTCCATGCTTCCCTCCAGGTGCTCATGGCTTGCTAGCCAGAGTAGTGATGATCTGTGCTCCTTTTGCATTGTTGTATTCCTTCGTCTTTATTTTTGTTGTTTTGTGTCAACAGTTCAATTACATAAAATTGAGATTGCTCTGTCAGTTAAATGTTGAAGCACCAAAAATTTCTGTGGAAATGACATTTTAGATTTAGGGGAACTCATCTCTGAGGGATTTTTCAGGAACAAATTATCCTCCCAAGGCTGAGGAAAGGAAGGAAGAGGCAAAACTATACCATAATAATAGCAATTTCCCCCAATAATTACATGAATTCGATGCAATTACCAGTGAGTTTCTTGAAGAACTGGAAAAATATTTTAAAGTTCATATGGAAGAATCAATGTATGATTGTTGCTAAGATATTATTCTGTGGAAAAAAGGATAGTTAAATTGTGCCTACAAGACATTTAAATTATTAAATTGTACTAATCAAATCAGTACAATATTGGTATAGGAATAGACAAATGAATAAATGAAGCAGAATAGAAAACCCCAGAACATATCCAAGTATATATAACTTAAAATATAATAAATATTTTAATCTATGTGAAAAGGAGGGTGTTTGTATAATTGTATATAAAAATGGAAGAAAATAAAGGCAAATAGAAATAAATTTCAGATGGATTAATAATCTAAAACTAAAAATGAAACTATAAAAAATATTTTTAAAATAGGAGATTATCTATAAAACATCAAGGTGAGGATATTCTTAAGCAATAAAGGAAACCCAGAAGTCATAAGAAGATAACTAAAATTTTGTTTGTTTGTTTTGAGGAAGATTAGCCCTGAGCTAACTGCTGCCAATCCTCCTCTTTTTTCTGAGGAAGGCTAGCCCTGAGCCCATCTTCCTCTACTTTATATGTGGGATGCCTACCACAGCATGGCTTGCCAAGCGGTGCCGTGTCTGCACCCGGGATCTGAACTGGTGAACCCCGGGCCAAAGAAGCGGAATGTGTGCACTTAACTGCTGTGCTACCGGGCTGGCCCCACTAAAATTTTTTTAAAATAATAAAACAAAAAGAGTTCTGCTTAGCATAAAAACACCATAAACAAAGTCAAGAAACAAACTATGTTCTAGAAGAAAATATGTACAAAACTTACGATTGACAAATAGTTATAATCCTAATATACAAAGTGCTTCTGCTGATTAATAGGCAAAACAACAAATCCTGCCACAGAAAAGTGAGCAAAGAAAATATAAAGGCAATGTAAAGAAGAAGAAATGCAATTCACCGAGACACAAATGCTCAACCTTACAATAATAAGAAAAATGCAAAGCAAAATAACCAGGTATCATTTTTCACCCATTATTGTTGCAAACATTTAAGACCAGTAGCATCCGGTGCTAATGAGGATGTGGGGCCCAGGCAATCTCGTACACTGATGATGGGAGTTTGGATTGCCTCTTTATCTGGCAGTTGCTGTTAAAAGATTGTGGGCATAGTCCTTGACTCAGCAATTCTACTTCTAGAAATTCATTGTATGGAAACAAAATCACAAAATGAAAGGATGTACATAGGACAGTGTGTACTGCAGCATTGTTTGTAACAGCAAAGTAACTGGAAACATCCTGAATGGCTATTAATAAAGCAATGATTAAGTATATTATGGTACATCCATATGACAGATAATTCTGCTGTTATTAAAGAGGAGTTAGAGTTTTTTCTTTTCTTTTCTTTCTGCTTTATCTCCCCAGATCCCCCTGGTACATAGTTGTATATCTTAGTTGCAGGTCCTTCCAGTTGTGGCATGTGGGACGCCACCTCAACGTGGCCTGACAAACGGTGCCATGTCCGTGCCTAGGATACGAACCAGCGAAACCCTGCAGAGGAGTGTGCGAACTTAACCACTCTGCCATGGGGCCAGCCCCATGAAGAGTTAGAGTTTTTATACTGACCTGAAAATTTAAGATACATTATTAAGTGAAATAAATGCAAGTTGTAGGGCAATACGTATAATATGATCTTGTTATGATATAAAGATAAACCCCTATAAATGTGTACATGTATATATATGTATGCATATATATATTCACACCACACATACACACATGTTTGCCATACTATCTTCAGCAGGATTTTCTGATTTCTAAGCAGACTTTTTGCACAGAAACAACTTCAGGACTTGGGCAGCCCAGTATGAAGTGTCCATCTACAGTATTAGCAAATTTGAGAGGTTATGGGGTTCAAAGTAGGTGCTCATTTTAATTTTAATGACCTTCAGAGATATTATTCAAATAAGAGTTCTGGTTGGTGGTCAGAGTGAAATATATAGAGAAAGGTTCTCTTGTCAAAAAACTATCAGTGGGGAAATACACAAATACACAAGCAATTTTAATTCAATGTGGTAAAAGTCATTGAAAAGTAAGCATTGAGTGCTATAGGCACATAAGGAAGGTCATCAACTTCTTATTTTGTGGATCAAGACAGGATCAGGAGAATCAACAACAAGTTTTATGATCAGGAGATGAGTGACGTTCAAATAAGTCTCAAGGAACAATTGCAAAGAGGATTTCTGGATGGTTTAAAAAGAAAACATGTTCTGAAGGACTGTGGATATTTAGACCTCCAAAGATTCCTTAGTGGAGACTTTCTCCTACCTCTTTTGCTGCTTTGTCCAAATTTCCCTTATGCTCCAACTGAGCCTTTCTAACCTGCTTAGCACAAGAGATGCAACCTACTCAGTGGCTGTGGGGAAGGAGGGACGGTGAGAAGAGTAGGAATGGAAAGAATTGGTTCTGATCTGTCAACTTTGCCGTTGGTCTGGCCAAAGTTGCCATTCATGGCGCTATCTGCATTATCTGAATCACAGGTAACCCTGTGAACATATGGTGACTGTTCTGATAAAGCACTTTGCTTTCTCTACTAGGCTGAACCTCCCTACTCCTGGGCTAGTCCCCTTAGGTCTGTTCTAGTGGAACAGTGAATTAGTGTCATGTTCCTGCTGCTCCAACTAGCCCATCTTCAGAAATAATACTTTTACTCCATTTTGAACTTTTTAATCTCTACAATACCATCAGTTTAAATATGTATGTGAGTTAAGTTTGGTATATGATTACATTTGTAGTACAATCTCGAGAATCTGAGAAGTTTATCTTAAAACTTTATTTCAAAAGTAAAAACTTTTTACAGCTTTTTTACATTTATAAGCACTTTATATATACTTTATCTTATTTAATCCTCCTGACAAGTCTGTGAAATTATTGATTAAAGACAATGTAGGCTGATTTTATAGCATACAGAAGGGAAAAATAGCCAGAAAGGAAAGTTTAATTAAGGAAAAAATATATTCTAGATTGAATATCACTTTTGTGCCATTAGTTTTTGAGGAGGTTATGGGGAATTTTGAGGGTGTATGGGGAATTTTGGTATCTTGTGAAAATATGTTACAAATCCTGAAAATTGGCACATGCATTCATTGGGTATACAATTTTAGGGTGTGCCAATGTATATTTTATAGACACATTTCTCACAGTTTAGCTGTGCACATGTGTTAGCTAACAGGTTCTCTTGTGCAACTGATATACTAAGACCTTTGCTTTTCTCATGCCTACTAAAATCAGCATTAAGATATTGATTTTCTTTCTGTAATAAATGGGACAGATGGTATATTAGAATTATGGGCTCTGCCCCTTCTTGTGCCTGTGCTTAGTGGGATAGAGGCTAATTATCAGATTAGGACAAAGCTGGCCCCTTCTTCCCACACTCGTTCGGCATGGGTCTGCAGGTGGCAGAGCTGTGGGAAGAGCTGTTCTCTGGGCAGATGACAGCCAAGAGTCTGATTACATTTTAGACGACTTTATAGTGAAGGGAACTGCCTTATCCGTACCTTTGGTCTAGTCTAAAGACAGTGGACAGAAAAAATAGTATGGACCTTAAGAATTGCTCATTTTCCTAGTCTGTTTGGATGACATAAACCACTTTGTTTACGAAGTAAATTTTTTTTTAGAGTAAGCATTTAGAAACTTTAATAGGCAGCTGACAGTACTTTTGTATCTGTTGAATCTAAGACAAAATATAGCTTGCATTTTCTCTTTTAAAAATCAACCTTATTGAGTTATAAGGTACATAAAATGAAGTGCACACGTTATCAGGGTACAGTTGAATGATTTTGACAAATATTTATACCCACCACCACAATCAAGATATAGAACATTTCCATCACCCTCAAAACTTCTCTCTTACCCCTTGCAGTCCATGCCCTCCCCTGCACTCAGCCCCAGGGAACCGTTGATTTACTTTCTATTGCTATAGATTAGTTTGCCTGTTCGAGAACCATACAGTGTAGTCTTGTGTGTCTGTTATGCTCGGCATGATGTTTTGAGGTTCATTCACATCTTTCTGTGTTTCAATAGTTTGTTCCTTTTTATTGCTGAGTAGTATTCCGTTGTATGGGTATACCACAATTTGTCTATCCATTCACCTGTCGATGGACATTTACATTGTTTCCAGACTGGAGCTATTGTGAAAAAAGCATTCCTGTATAAGTCTTTTTGTGAATACATGCTTTCATTTCTCTTGGGTAAATACCTAGGTGTGACTGCCATACAGTTTTCCAAACACTTGTGCTATTTTACATTTCCACCAGCATATGTGGACAGTTTCGTTGCTCCACATCTTTGCTAAAACTTAGCATTGTCAGTCCTTTCAATTTTAGCCACATTAGCGGTTGTGAAGTCAGTATCTCACTGTGGTTTTAATTGTATTGTATTTTGTCATATTGTAAAAGTTCTTTATAAGCTCTGTATACGAGTCCTTTTCTTTTTTTAATTTATTTTTTGTTTTATTTTTAATTTTTATTTCTTTCATCATAGTTTACGTCAATGTGAGATTTCAGTTGTACTTTATTTCTTGTCTGTCACCATGTAAGTGCTCCCCTTCACCCCCTGTGCCCACCCCCAGCCCTCAGCCCCTGGTAACCACTGAAATGTTTTCTTTGTCCATGTGTTTGTTCATATTCCACATATGAGTGAAATCATCTGGTGTTCACCTTTCTCAGTCTGGCTTATTTCGTTTAGCATAATTCCCTCCAGGTCGTTCCATGTTGTTGCAAATGGGATGCCTTTTTATCTTTTTTTATGGCTGAGTAGTCTTCCATTGTATATATATATACAACACGTCTTCTTTATCCAATCACCAGTTGATGGGCACTTGGATTGTTTCCATGTCTTGGCTATTGTGAATGCGGCAATGAACATAGGGGTGCATGTGTTACTTTGGATTGTTGGTTTCAAGTTGTCTGGGTAGATACGCAGTAGTGGGATAGCTGGGTCATATGGTATTTCTATTTTTAGTTTTTTGAGGAATCTCCATACTGTTTTCCATAGTGGCTGCACCAGTTTGCATTCCCACCAGCAGTGTATGAGCGTTCCCTTTTCTCCACACCCTCTCCAACATTTGTTATTTTTAGTCGTGGTGATTATAGCCATTTTAACAGGCGTAAGGTGGTATCTTAGTGTAGTTTTGGTTTGCATTTCCCTGATGATTAGTGATGTTGAGCATCTTTTCATGTGTTTATTGGCCATCTATATATCTTCTTTGGAAAAATGTCTGTTGGTATCCTCTGCCCATTTTTTGATAGGGCTGTTTGTTTTTTTTAATTGTTGAGTTGTGTGAGTTCCTTACATATTATGAAGATTAACTCTTTGTCAGATATATGATTTGCAAATATTTTCTCCTAGTTGGTGGGTTGTCTCTTTGTTTTGATCCTAATTTCTTTGCCTTACAGAAACTCTTTAGTCTCATGAACTCCCACTTGTTTATTTTTTCTTTTGTTTTCTTTTGTTCTGAGAAGGCATGGTATTTGAAAAGATCCTTTTAAGTTTGATGTCAAAGAGTATATTATCTATGTTATCTTCCAGGAGTTTTATGGTTTCAGGACTTATCTTCAAGTCTTTGATCCATTTTGAGTTTATTTTTGTGTATGGTGTCAGATGATGGTCTACATTCATTCTTTTGAATGTGGCTGTCCAGTTTTCCCAACACCATTTATTGAAGAGACTGTCTTTTCTCCATTGCATGTTCTTGGCACCTTTGTGGAAGGCTAGCACTTTGTGGAAGACAGTCTAGTCTAGTCTAGTCTAGTCTATCACATCTAAAACGAGATGTGCAGTTTTATTTTTGGGCTTTCAGTTCTGTTCCACTGATCTGTGTGCCTGTTTTTGTACCAGTACCATGCCATTTTGATCACTATGGCTTTGTAGTACATTTTGAAGTCAGAGATTGATGCTTCCAGCTTTGTTCTTTTTTCTCAGGATTGCTTTAGCAATTCAAAGTCTTTGGTTGCCCCATAGGAATTTTAAGATTCTTTGTTCTATTTCCATGAAGAATGTCATTGGGATTCTTATTGGGATTGCATTGAATCTGTAGATTGCTTTGGGTAGTATGGACATTTTAACTATGTTTGTTCTCCCAATCCACGTGCGTGGAATCTCTTTCCATCTTTTTATGTCATTATCAATTTCTTTCAGTAATGTCTTATAGTTTTCATTGTATAAGTCCTTCACCTCCTTGGTTAAATTTATTCCTGGGTACTTTATTCTTTTAGTTGCGATTGTAAATGTAGTTGTATTTTTTGGACTTCTCTTTCTGTAAGTTTGTTATTAGAATATAGAAAAGCAACTGATTTTTGTGAGTTGATTTTGTACCCTGAAACTATACTGTAGTTGTTAATTGTTTCTTATAGTTTTCCGATGGATTCTTTAGGGTTTTCTATCTATAAGATTATGTTGTCTGCAAACAGTGAGAGTTTCAATTCTTCGCTCCCTGTTTGGATTCCTTTTATTCTTTTCTCTTGCCTAATTGCTCTGGCCAAAACCTCCAGTACTATGTTGAATAAGAGTGGTGAGAGTGGACATCCTTGTCTTATTCCTGTTTTGAGAGGGGTGGAGCTCAGTTTTTGCCCATTGAGTATGATGTTGGCTGTGGGTTTGTCATATAGGCGTTTATTATGTTGAGGTAATTTCCTTCTATCTCCATTTTGTTAAGAGTTTTTATCATAAATCACTGTTGGATCTTGTCAAATGCTTTCTCTGCATCTATTGAGATGATCATGTGGTTTTTATTCCTCAGTTTGTTGATGTGGTGTATCATGTTGACTGATTTGTGGATGTTGAACCATCCTTCTGCCCCTGGTATAAGTCCCACTTGATCATGACGTATGATCCTTTTGATGTATTGCTGAATTCGGGTTGCCAAAATTTTGTTGAGGAGTTTTGCATCTATTTACATCAGTGATATTGGCCTGTAGTTTTCCTTTTTTGTGTTGTCCTTGTCAGGCTTTGGTATCAACTGATGTTGGCCTCATGGAATGTGTTAGGAAGTGTTACATCTTCCCTAATTTTTTAGAATAGCTTGAGAAGGATAGGTATTAAATCCTCTCTGAAAGTGTGGTAGAATTCCCCAGGGAAGCCATCTAGTTCTTGGGTTTTATTCTTTGGGATGCTTTTGATTATTGTTTCAATCTCTTTCCTTGTGATTGGTCTGTTCAGATTATTTGTTTCTTCTTGATTCAGCTTTGGGAGATTGTAAGAGTCTAAGAATTTACCAATTTCCTCTAGATTATCCATTTTGTTGGCATATAGTT
Source organism: Equus przewalskii (assembly GCF_037783145.1). Taxonomy (NCBI): domain Eukaryota; kingdom Metazoa; phylum Chordata; class Mammalia; order Perissodactyla; family Equidae; genus Equus; species Equus przewalskii. The sequence continues at coordinate 100,010,139 of NC_091832.1, read as the reverse complement.
TTTTGTAGTATTCTCTTATAATCCGTTGTATTTCTGTGGTGTGCATTGTTATTTCTCCTCTTTCATTTATAATTTTGTTTATCTGAGCTTTCTCTCTTTTTTTCTTTGTAAGTCTGGCTAGGGGTTTGCCAATTTTATTTATCTTCTTAAAGATCCAGCTCTTTGTTTCATTGATCCTTTCTACTGCCTTTTTTGTTTCAATAGCATTTATTTCTGCTCTGATTTTCATTATTTCTCTCCTTCTGCTGACTTTGGGCTTTGTTTGTTCTTCTTTTTCTAATTCAGGTAGGTGTAATTTGAGATTGCTTATTTGGAATTTTTCTTGTTTGTTAAGGTGTGCCTGTATTGTGATGAATTTCCCTCTTAATATGGCTTTTGCTGCATTCCCTATGAGTTGGTATGATGTTATTATTTTCATTTGTCTCCAGATATTCTTTGCTTTCTCATTTAATTTCTTCAACGATCCATTGCTTGTTCAATAGCATGTTGTTTAGTCTCCACATCTTTGTCCTTTTCTCAGGTTTTTTCTTGTAATTAATTTCTAGCTTCATAGCTTTGTGATCGGAAAAGATGCTTCTTATTTCAATGTTCTTAAGTTTATTGAATCTTGCCTTGTTTCCCAACATATGGTCTATCCTTGAGAGTGTTCCATGCACTCTTGGGAAGAACGTGTATTCTGCTGTTTTTGGATGGAGTGTTCTATATATGTCTATTAAGTCCAACTGGTTTAGCTTTTCATTTAATTCCACTGTTTATTTGTTGATTTTCTGTCTGGATGATCTATCCATTCATGTGAGTGGAGTGTTGAGGTCCCCTACTCTTATTGTGTTATTATTAATATCTTCTTTTAGGTTTGTTAATAGTTGCCTTATGAACTCTGGTGCTCCTATGTTGGGTGCATAGATATTTATGTGTTATTTCTTCTTGGTGGAGTGTCCCTTTGATCATTATATACTGCCCCTCTTTGTCTCTCTTTGCCTGTCTTATCTTGAAGTCTACTTGTCTAAGTATTGCGACAGCTGCTTTCTTTTGTTTGACATTAGCTTGGAGTATTGTCTTCCATCCCTTCACTTGGAGCCTGTGTTTGTCATTGGAGCTGAGATGTGTTTCCTGGAGGCAGCATATTGTTGGGTCTTGTTCTGTAATCCATCTCACCACTCTGTGTCTTTTTATTGGAGAATTCAATCCATTTATGTTTATGGTCATTATTGATATATGAGGGCTTAATGCTGTCATTTTATCACTTATTTTCCAGTTCTTCTGCATTTCCTGTATTTGTTGTCCTGTGTGTTTTGGTCTACCCATTGAATTATGCAGTTTTTATTGATGTATTTTTTTGTTTTCTCCTTATTTATTATTTATGTCTCTGTTCTACTTTTTAGTTTAGTGGTTATCATGAGGTTTGTATTCAGAATCTCGTGTATAAGATAGTGCATTTTCTGATGGCCTCTTATTTCCTTAGTCTAAACCAATTCAGTCCTTTTCCTTCTCCCCTCCTAAGTTGTTTATCTCACTTCTTATTCCATGTTGTGCTGTGAGTTTGTGATTAAAATGACAAAATTATCTTTGTTTTCAGTATTTTCCTTCCCTTTATCTTTAATACTATACTTGAGTATTTGCTATCTTATTCTGATTCTGTCTACCTTTTTATCTCCTTACTCTGTGCTTTGTAACCCCCTTTTTTATTTCAGGTATGAGGACCTTCTTGAGGATTTCTTGGGGGGGGGGGCGGGTCTCATGGCTGTGAACTCCCTTAGCTTTTGTTTGTCTGGGAAAGTTTTTATTTCTCCATGATATCTGAAGGATATTTTTGCTGGATAAAGTATTCTTGGCTGAAAATTTTTGTCTTTCAAAGATTTGAATATGTCATTCCATTCTCTCCTAGCTTGTAAGGTTTCTGCAGAGAAATCCACTGAAAGCCTGATAGGGGTTCCTTTATAGGTTATTTTCTTCTGCCTTGCTGCCCTTAGAATTCTTTCTTTGTCATTCATTTTTGCCAGTTTTACTACTAGATGCCTTGCAGTAGGTCTTTTTACATTGACAAATCTTGGAGATCTGGAAGCCTCTTCCACACGGATTTCCATCTCTTTCCCAAGGTTTGGGAAGTTCTCTGTGGTTATTTCTTTGAACACACTTTCTGCTCCATTCTCCTCCTCTTCTCCTTCTTTAATACCTATAATTTTTATGTTGCATTTCCTAATTGAGTCAGATATTTCTTGGAGACTTTCTTCATTTCTTTTTAGTCTTAGTTCTGTCTCTTCCTCTGTCTGGAGCCTTTCAACATGTCTATCTTCGATTGTGCTGATATGCTCCTCTATGATGTCTACTTGAGCATTCAGGGAATCTGTATTTTGTTTTATCTCTTCCATTGTGTCTTTCATATCTAATATTTCTGATTGATTCTTCTTTACAGTTTCAATCTCTTTTGTGAAGTAGCTCCTGAACTCGTTGAATTGTTTCTCTACATTCTCTTTTACCTCATCGAGTTTTTGCATGATAGCTATTTTGAATTCATTGTCATTTAGATTACATATTTCTATGCCCTCAGGACTGAATTCTGGGTACTTGTCGTTTTCTGTCTGGTCTGGAGATTTGATATAATGTTTGATATTGCTACAGGGGGTGAGTCTGGCCTTATGCATCCTGATATTATTTGGTTGCAGTTACCACCTATTGCCACTGAGTGGGGGTCAAGAGCCATGTATTCTGAGCCCTCTGCCTTCAGCTGAGATCCCAGGCAGTGGCATGGACACAGGGCGCTTTCTCTTGCATGCTCTCAGGGTTTTCTATCTGCTCTCGCTATCTGCTCTCCTGGAGTGTTGGCTTGATGAGGTCACCCCCCATGAAAGCTCTTGCCTTGGTAGAAGTCTTCTTGCTAGGCTGCACGGGCCCTTGGGGGTTCTTGGTGTTCCACCAAACAAACATCCCCTCCCCTGTTCCTTCCCTTCAGAGGCCTCCTGCAGTCACAGATTTCAGTCCTTAGAGGAGGGAGTGAAGTTTTCTCTTACCTTGTTCCGGCTCTTTGGAGGTGGGCTCCAGCCTCTCCACCCTCCATAGTATGGCTGTGTGTGTCTCAACCTTTTCGTGTTGTGTTAGGACGTCCTCTATTGGAGTATGAATGTCCCTTTTTGTGGTATGTTGGAGGGGAGAGAATCCCGGGCAAGTTCCCTCTGTGATGATGCTGATGTCACTATGTTTACAAAGTAAATTTGACTTCTATGTTTATGGCAAACCAAGCTTGTGTAGTTTTCAAACTTGTGAGTCACCAGTCTTTTATTCTTCAAAAAAATTCTGAAGTCTTCCCGTAAAGTCTAATTTGGTCTCCCTTTTCGATATTCTCTAATTCAGTTGCACAGTGGCATCATTGCCTCTCATTTGTATATTCCTATTGTGTATTGTCTGTGCTGTAGTGGCATCTTTTAGCTAATTCTACCTGACTTTCTGAGTCAGGCTTCTCTTCTAGAGAGAGATCTTTAATTGGCTGACTCATTCTCTCTGTTGATTCTCTCTTACGATGGTTTATTTTTTAATCCTTTTTTATTGTCAAGTTAATTGAGTCAATTATTAGATATTTTTCAATATTTGTAAAGGATTAGAAAGACTATTAGCATTAACTGGTACCACTCTCACATTTATTTTTGCATTGACAGTGGCTTAATTTCCATACAGAGGTCTGCTCGTGCACTATCTTTCTTTCCTCCAGAGCTGTAGCAGTTTGCTTCAAAACGATGACAGTTGTCCCAAGGATTAGAAAATATTATTTAGAAAATTTATAAATCATCATCAATGAGTAAACCTTTACTGACATATTTATTACAACTCAGTTCAGTTCAACAAACATTTAAAGATTGCCTATTGTGCCATACATTTTGCTAGAAACTAAGATTATAGATAAATAAGACACTGTCCCTGGTGCAAAATATATTATAATCCAGCAGGGGAAAAGATGATATAAATTCTGATCTGGAGCATGGACTTCCTAGACTTCACACATTAAGAATTCCTTGAATATATAAAAAAGGTTTATTCTTTTTATTGGGCATTTAGAATATACCTTTTACCAGAGTATCTGAGGATTGGTGTATGGTCTTTTGTTAAACGTGAAATGGCCAGTCATATATCTATTACTTTGTCTTACATGTGGATATGTATTATTCCTATATCAGATGTTATCTATAGAATAAAGATTTAGTGCAATTATTACCTTGTATATTTTTGATCAAACATAAACAATCAAGGTCAGAGAAGGCACTTTCTTCCCCAAGTTATTCAGTCATGTCCTTGATGTTCGCTACACCGACATTGTGAACAGTCTGCACCTTGCTCTACATGACATTGAACCTCACTGCACTTGCCGACTGTTCATGGTGGAGAAGCACCTTGCACTTTCCCTGGGGGCTGTAAGAACTATTTCCCTTTTCTTTACATGCCAATCAAGGGGGCCTGTTCTGGCAGTGAGCACCCTATAGGCAGAAGTTTAGCAAAAAAAGCCTTAGAAACCCCGATCCCCCTCAATTTAGGATATTTTCTAGGGAAAACATGAATCCACGCTTTCAGCTTTTTTATTATCCTCTTTTATAGTCACTAGCAAATGGAATTTCAGTGTTTGCTGTCTCCTTTAGAGAACTTGTTCACTAAAAAAGGATTTGAATTTATAGTAATTCAATATATTCAATGCAGACCAATTTGCCAATAATTCTTTGGATTGTTATAGCAATAAAGATTTTCATGACAAACTGTTTTTCTATTATCTTTAACAGTTTGGAAATTAAACATGCTATTTTAATGGGATTTCTTCTGAATTTGACATTTTGCTAATGAAGCTCTCATTTTAAAGTGTAACTTCTATTTCCAAATAAATAACCAATAGATATTGTATCTGTGATCTAATAACCATCGATAGCTGCAAATATTTTAAATTTCCAGGTTTTTCTATTAATGATGGTTTCAAATTCAGACAATCCCAAGACTTTTTTCTAAGGCTATAACAGCTGCCCAGGTTGGGCTGTTCTTGTCATCACAGTTTCCTGGAGATGGCAGCAAAGTACACAGAAGCAAGGGGACCAACCATCACACGTAAACAAGTGGTGAGATTAATGGCGCTGTGCAGTTCTGGGGGTGATTGACGAAATGCGTTGGCCTTTTCTGCTCTCAAATGACAGGGCAGGTAAATAGAGAGCTGATGTATGTATTAATTTGATTTTTAATTATGTTGGATAGCTTCCAAAAAATCCTTTACAAACTGCTGGCTTTATTTTATTCCTCACCTGTGGTCAAGTCCATGGCTCTCCTCTCTCCCTGCTTGTCTGTTGCTCTTGTTTCTTTTATGGTAAAAGCATTGAGAGATCTCCAGAACAAACATTTTTTGAAGCCTTTGTTTTATGTTCCAATCTACGACATTTGTTACCCTTACTTCATTTTCATATAGCTATTTCTAATCTTGTAGCATACTGCATTTCAATCCCTCTGGGTTGTCAGATTTGCAGAATCTATAATGGGATGATTAACTGGCAAGGCGATGCACAGACTAATAACAGATTACAAAGGACATCATATTAGACATTGTAAAAGCCCTCTTTATTCCAAAGTATACATCCAATAATGCCCCAGCAGACATGAGTAATGATCATTGTACTCAGAATAACAGGGACCCTATCGTTTCGGAATTTGTGCAGAAATGTTATTAAAATGAAAAAGAGAGAACTTCTTTCGACTGAATTTCAACTGTTGGTTTCAATGCTCAACTTGTTTGTCAAAATGCCCTTGCCTGGAATCAGTGAAACCCTATATAAGGCCAAAATATTTCACAAGTTAGTTGAGTACTATAAGAAATTTCACTTTGGAAGATGCTCAGTGAAGGATTTTAAAATTTAAAGATCTCCAGTGTTTTTCAGCTAAAGTGAATAGCTATCTTTTGAAAGTATTTTTGGAGTAAATTTTACTTTTAAGATGAGGGAAAAAAGAACACCCTTGATGATGAGTCAAGATTTCTAACATCAGATCTTGAACATAAAGTTAAAAATAAATAGAAGGATGTTTACTTTCTCAGACAATAGATAAATAAGATGAGTTGATTAAATTGTTGATTTTGGTCAGATTGTATAGTTACTACAATACATTTTGGTGCAATGAGAGGTTGCTTTTTTTTTTTTGAGGAAGATTAGCCCTGAACTAACATCTGTTGACAATCCTCCTCGTGTTTGCTGAGAAAGACTGGCACTGAGCTAACATCCATGCCCATCTTCCTCTACTTTATATGTGGGATGCCTGCCATAGCATGGCTTAACAAGTGGTGCGTAGGTCTGCACCTGAGATCCCAACCAGCGAACCTAGGGCCACTGAAGTGGAATGTGCACACTTAACTGCTACGCCACTGAGCCAGCCCCAAGAGAACATGCTTTTTAGCTGGAAATACACCAGAAGCATTATTCTGTACTTATATACTATAGAAAGTTCTGAAGCACTCGTTTACATTTAAACAATTGATGGGCTAAATATAAGTCATTTTCATATATTCACTTGAGGGAGGCAACTTGGGATAAGGTAAAGGAACACTAAAAGAAGAGTCTGAAGCTTGGCTTCAAATTTATGTACTGAGTTTTTTGTGCATTTAACCCAAAGATACTTTTTTGTTGGATGAGGACTTGTCTATGTACCACCTGAACTTTCCTGAGCTTTGTACTTTTTCGTCATGATGTAATGAAGCAAACTAACAGACTTGAGTAGACATATAAACTGAACATAGAATAGTAAAATAGACATGTTTAAGGGTGTGCCTAGTCATAGTATAAATGATAAATTATTTTTAAAAATCATTAACTAGTCTTACTGTCTCCTTTTCCCATTCCTCACAGAAAGGGCTAAGGGATTTCAAAAGATAGAAGTCTGAGAGTAGAAGAGTCAAAAGCTTGGATGGTTAGGAAAAAGGATCTAATGGTCATGTCAGTGCATGGAGGCAGGTAGGAAGTAATAATTTAAATTGAAAAGTGGACTTTAGTTTGTTTTATTTAGAAACGCACATCTGGATGTGTATTCTCTTTCTGCTATATTCATGATGGAAACAACCATCCATTGACTAGGCAGAAGTGAAAACTGGAAGATTATCGACTAACTGTGTAACAGAATCTTAAATATGCAATTTCTGATATTTTTGTTGTTATCTGCTGTCAAGTCAGCTCTGACTCCTGGTAACCCTACGAATTAGTGATGAGTTAATAAAAATAGTAATTGCCTTCCCTTCAGGAGCTGTTGATTTTTTAAACTGCAAGTTAAAAGAAGTACAGGCAAAGAATCCTTCCACCTTCAATTTGAAATAAAAAAAGAGGCCTTGTGGTATGCAGAATATAATGTTCACATTCTAATCCCTAAATCTATGAGCATGTTACGTTATGTGGCAAAAGGGACTTTATGCTGCGATTAAGTCAAGGACGTTGAGATGGGGAAATTATCTTGGATTATCTGGATAGGCCCAATGTAATCACAAGGGTCCTTGTAAGCATGAGGCAGTGTGGTTGGGGAGATGCAGAGGTTGGAGCGATGTGGCCATGAGCCGAGGAATGAGGGCCACCTCTAGAAGCTGGAAAAGGCAAGGAAACAAATTTCTCCCCTAGAACTTCATAAGGAATGCAGCTCTATTGCCCCGTTTCAATTTCTGAACTCCATGGCTGTAAGATAATGAATTTGTATTGTTTTAAGCCACTAATATTGTGGTAATTTATTAACATCAGCAATAGGAAACTAATATAGGCCTGAAAAGCAAATTGTTAGAATTGTTGAGTGATTGAATCAAGATAATTTCCCAATTTTATTTTTTTATTTCCTTCCATACGGTTTTCATAGACTTAATAAAGTAAGTATTATAGCTCTTCTGATTAGTGATAACAAGTAGCTGTGATATCAAAAATTATCTGGATTTGCAAAGTACCTTTTACTCCTAGAAAAAACTGAATATGCTAGATATATGTTTTGAATGATCACATACTCTTTGTTCAATGAGTATCTATTTAACCTCTGTCCAGGTGACTGATAAGTGAATAAATAAGCAGTACAGCCTGTCTATTAAGTTTCCAAGGCATTTAAAATAGAGGAAGTAAAAAAGAAAGAGAGTAGGCTTCTTTCAAGTCTTGCTATTTTCAGAATGGTTAAATCACCAATCTTTCAGGCCTTATTCTTGTGATAAAGAGTGCAACAAAACCAGGAAATGTGGAGCTGTTTGAATCCATTTTTGAGTCAGAGACTAGAATAAGAATGGACAAACAGTATGATTCCTTTGTACTATTTTTACGAGTCATTCTCATTAAAGTCTGAAGACTGTAAAGCTATTGGACTCCTTCTAAGATAATGTCCCCCCTACTGTTATACTTCTTCCAATGAAACCCATCTGTGAGCTTTTGCAGGATGTTCATGACATGCATTTAAATTGCCTGTTGTGTTCCAGAAACCTCTTCTTCCTGCAAACAAGTGGTGACCTCTCTGCTCTGTGTTTGTTCAAGGGACAGACACTGTACATCATCTGAGGCAGGCAGCCAAATGATGGCCACATTCTGTTCAATGCAAAAATACACATTTTCATTAAACTAAGATAATTAGAAAAAGTAACATAGAGGAATATGAGTAATTCCATCAGTAATTACAGCAATTATACCCTTAATTGTCATGCCACCTCCAGTGTCACATTATATATATGTACGGGCATTTTACAGAGAAAACACTCATATGTTTTATATTAGAGATGTACCTGGTAGCATCAGGTACTTCTAGTGGTTAGAAGATAATTGAGGTAGTATCGTTTCATCTTTGCAATGATCAAAGCAAAATGCACTGTATTGTCTCATCATCATTATTGAGTGATTTTTCAAGGCATGAATTTCCATGTATTCAAGAAATACAGAGAAATAAAAACTAGTAAACTAAAAATGATCGTTTCATACAGTTTCTTTCCCAAATGGTTGAAAAACACTTTCTCAGCTTTCCTAATAAAGAGAAAAGTAACTGCCATTAGGTGTTTCTTCAATTCTATTCCTAGAGCATATGCTTATAGTTAGCTTAGTAAAATTTTAAATATTGGTCTCTGGATTTGACTTTCCAGTCTCCCATTTCTCTGCTAGTGTATCAGAAACAAATCTTCATGTTCACCCAGTGTTTTTGGAGTACAAAAACCGAGCAAGGCTGCATTGCTTTCACCTGCCTGCTGAGCTGGTGTCTTTTCCTCAGCCTGCAGCCCCGTGTAAGCCTAAGGAAAAGACTCGAGGTTCATCTGTCCTCTTGCTCAGCTACGAGGAGTGACTTTGGGCTTGGCTCCCTTGCTGCTAAGCTTCCTGGTAAATGTCAGCCCTTGGAAATGTGACATAGTTCATCCCAGTGAGGCGGGAGTGGGGCTGAGCCGGATGGAGAACATGACATGTTTTGCATCCCACTAAGGCAGATTTTCATAGCATTTACCTTTTTGATTAAAAACTTTGTATTTGATTGGAATTATTTTATTAACTCAGTAAAAGACACTATCGTGTTTACATTTGTTCCCCTGTCTACCTATCCTTATCCCACTGAGTAGTCTCAAGTTGCCTGGATGGTAGCAAGACCAGGGAGAGACCCCTTGAGGGGGGGACATGTTCAGATTGCCAGGTACCACATGGGGAGAATATGCTTTACTGTCCCCTCGATCTGGGGTTCACTTTATGCAGTAATAGCTGCTGGTGTAACAAGTGAAGTTATATGATTCACAAATAACTGGTTTATTTACTTTAAAGCCCAGGACCATGTCAGTTTGAGCTACAACGGCTCTTTGGTAGCTCAGAAGTTTTCCCAGGCAGAGAGAATTCAATCACAATGTACAACTGAGACCAGTCTCTTGTGGGAACATCCTTTATCCAATGAACAAATCCCCCCAGGCACCTCCTAAGGCCTTTCCTTAAGATGAATATAGCTGGAACATATGTTGCTCTGTCCTTGATCACTCTCTACTCACTTTGCTTATGGCTTTTCTCATTTTGACACTCTTAACATGGCTAACTTTCAGCTGAGTCCTTGGGTAATAACATCTCACTTTTTATTTTTCAGGAATGCAAACATCCTGCAGACTCCTTCTCTTTATTTTGTCTGTTCTTCCCCAATATCTTGCTGATCTCTGCCACTTACTTGCTGTGCATCTTGACCAAACAACTAAAACTCTGCCTGTTTTAGTTTCCTCCTCTGTACAAATGAGGATAATAATGCCTATGTCATAGGTTCATGGTGAGGGTTTAATAAATTAAAATTCATTCAGTGCTTAGATGATGTCTAACATATAGTTAGTGCTCAATAAATCTTAGCTATCTTTTCATCATCATTAATGTTACCCTGAATTCACTAAACTTGTACATTCTATTTTTATTAAACCCTTCACCTCTTAGACACAGTATATCTTTTTCTGATCAAGATTTCTCATCAGTTCAAGCACAGGTATTGAACCCATTTTGAAGCCCTAAACAAGTGCTTTTCAGATGATCTGCAGTATTTAAATACTTAGCTTCTGTAGTAGACAGCCAAGTACAAATTTGTCTCTGCCTCTTAGTTCCATGATCCTGAGTAAATTACTTAATCTCTCTAAGCCTAAATTTCCTCATCTGTAAAGTCTTAGTGATGATAAAAAATGTGCCCTCATGTGGTTACCCTGAGGATAAAATGAGAAAAATCCATGAAATGTGGCTACCTAAAATGTGTCCTAGTATATAGCAAATGTTCAGTGAGTATCTAAGTATATTATTAGTTTGCAATTAGATTATAGATGCACTTTATGTTTTGGGGCATGGACAGTATAGATTTGATCCTTTATATTTTCCATGTGATTATTTTTCTTTCCTTCCCCTTTTTACTGAGGTAAAAGTTACATGCAGCAAAATGCACAGATCTTAAAGGTACAGGGCAATGAGTTTAGACAATTGTGACCAACAACCCAAATAGGATATGGAATATTTCCATTATCCCGGAAAGTTCTAAGAAGCCTCCTTCTAGTCAGTCTCTATCCCCTGCTAGGTAACCACTGCTCTGATTCCTAACCCCATACATTAGTTTTGTTTGCTCTTGAACTTCATTCCTATGATATAATAAAAGAGTATGTACTCTTTTTGCGTTTAACTCCTTTCACTCAACGTGGTGTTTTTTAGGTTCATTTATGTTGTTGCGTGCATCAGTAGTTAATTTTAAAAACTTGCTGATTAGTATTCCATTATACGATATGTCACATCTGGTTTATCCATGTTCCTGTGAATGGTATGTGGGTTGTTTTCACTTTTTGGCTATGATTAATAAAGATGCTATAAACATTTCTGTACAAGTCTTTGTGTGGACATGTTTTTATTTTTCTTTGGTAAATATCTAAGAATGGAAGAGGTCCTAGGGTAGGTATATGTTTAACTTAAGGTACTGTCATACAGTTTTCCGGTGTGCTTGTTCCATTTTACACTCCTGTTACCAATTTATGAGAGTCTTTTTAGTTTTAGCTATTCTAGTGAGTGTGAAGTGATGTCTCATTCTGGTTTTAATTTCAGCTTCCTGATGACTAACGGTGTTGAACATCCTTTTATGTACTTATTGGACATTCTGTATCTTCTTTGTGAAGTTGAAGTGTGAATTCAAAACTTTTTCCACTTTTAAATTTGGGTTGTTTGTCTTTTTATTATTGAATTCTTTATATATTTAGGATATAAATCCTTTGTCAGATAAGAGTATTGTAAATATTGTCTCCTCTTCTGTAGCTTCCTTTTTCATTTTCTTAATGGTATCTTTGATGAGTTTTAAATTTTGATGAAGTTAGTACTTTATGGTTAGCACTTTTTGTGTTCCCTAAGAAATCTTTTTCTACCCTCAATCATATAAATATTCTTCTACTTTTTCTTCTTCAGCCTTTTGAATTTTAGCTCCAAATTCAGGTCCAAATCCATCTCAAATCAATCTTGTGCATGGTGTGAGGAAGGGGTCAAAGTTCTTTTATATCTTTTCGTATGTTTATATAGTTGATCTAGTGTTATTTGTCAACAAGACTTTTCTTTCTCCATTGTTGCCATGGATTTTTGTCTAAAACATATTCTCTGTATATAGGCGGGTCTATTTTTGAACACTACATTCTACTCCATTAACTTATTTATCCATCATTATTTTAATATTACACTGTCTTGATTTTTGATACTATTATAAGTGGTATTGATTTTGAAATTATCTTTTCCAGTTGCTTGTTGCTAGTATATATAAATACAGTGAATTTTTTGTATGTCCATCTTATATCCTTACTTTGCTAAATTTACTTATTAGTTGTAGTAGTGGTTTTTCTCTAGATTCCTTATGATTTGCTACATCCACACTCATTTACTATGCAAAGAAAAACAGTTTTATTTCCTCCTTCCTAATCTTGATGCCTTTCTCCATTCAATTCCAATTGACGATTTTTATGATAAATTGAGCTCAATTTACCTGAGAAAAGGAAATGTTGAACATCTGATTATTTCTATTCCTTATCAACCTAAAAAAGAATTTTGAGAGGCCTGCTTGATTAGGATATACTACGGAATTCATATTCAGGAATATTTTACTGAAAGACAAATCCTTAAGGTCATGAAAATCTAGAAAGATGAGTTCTATTGATGCTGCTCTTAACTACTTACTGAGGGTGAACGTGAGTGACCATTTTGTTCTGCGGACACTTGGAAGTAGAGATATCTTATTAGTCTGATTTGCAATGTTAGGATTTTATGGTACTACAAAACGTTATTGAACTTCACAGTTTTTCATATCATTAGGCCTCCCTGTCTTTCTACAGGCGTTATTAACCTTATTTCAGGCTGAAGAAAATTTGGCAGAACGTACTGAAATAAATCAGCAGCACTGCAAAGAAAAAGACTGGTAAGAATTTCTGTCCAGGTCTACTCTCTCTTTTGCCAGATACTATGGGTTATCTAAATTAATCCAAACAGTGACTCTCCCTGACAGAAAAAGGAAATTAAAACTTTAAATCAACCCATCATGTTTTCTGCATGTGTGCTTAGGCTCCAGTGGAGAAGGTTCCTTGGATGCTCTTTCATTATCTTAGGCAAATAAGCAGCAGGGGCTTCTGTGTAAATATGCAAATGCACACGCTGAATTAAGGCGTATTGTTTGCTCAGTTAATATGTGCTTTGGAGGAGGCATTATTTGCTTATAAAGCTCTAAAATCCCTTTGTAGATACATCATCTTGGGCTGACAGCTTCGAGAGGTGGAAGTTGATGGAGCACTTACTCTAGCAGTCTGCTTGAAGTGCCATTGGCACGGCTGGTGGGGAGGGGGCTGCTGATGGGTGATGCTTCTTTCTGTCACCCCAGCAATGGCACAAACGGAAATAGCAGACAGCGTGTGAAGAGACAATGATAGAGTATGAGGGATACACAGAATGAAAATTACCCAGAATATGGCAAGCCTTCTCCCTGAATAATTGAGAACTTGCTGGAACAGTCACGCACAGAGAAACACAAAGTGGGGATCTTTCCATGGGTGCACTTACAGGAACTACTCCCGATATTCAGCAGAGAGGGAGTATGTGAAGGGAAGATCTATTGCTTACCTTATGTCCCTATCCAACTCACAGTTTCTAAAATAATGACAGGGAAGAGAGAACTGTTGGGTTTTTGCTGAATTACAGCCATCTGGCTATTACAAGTACAGACAATTAGAGATAATAACAACTCCCTTTCTCCTCTCTTCTAGAAGCTGGCATGCTGAAATTTGGGCTTGTGGCCTTGTATTTGGAGGCCCAGCAGGTGTATTTTGAGTCCTTCCATGTAAAAAAATGTGATCCTAGAATAGCACTGCATATATTCCACTCAGATTAATGATCTCTAGGTAATCAAAAACATGGCCCTATGCAGTTAAATTCAACTCAGATTAATGATCTCTAGGTAATCAAAAACATGGCCCTATGCAGTTAAATGTCATCTGGACCTAAGTTAGGAGCACTAGATTTCTTTTAATGACAGGAGACTTTAAATCAAGAAGTGCTTGGTCAAAAGCTCTATTGAAGATTGTTTTCTGTGGATGTGTATCTTATGGCTGATGGCTCCATTAAGTGAGTGGTGCAAACACATCTTCTAGTCTCAAGCTTCTTTTTACTTTTGCCTCTGGTGAATGCTCAAGAATACAGAGGTTATTATAACAAGACAGTAGTAGCTTGAATAAAAAGTTAGAGGTCAAAAAGAGTAAGCTTACTTACTTTGATGAATTTGCTAAGAAAAGTATATGTGACTTTGGCACATTTTTTTTCTGGCCAATTTGTTTGAGGGGAAGTTACAGAATCAAAAGTTTTGAAAAGTGTGACACACCAAGTGAATTCATAAGCCAACTTTCTCCGCAAAACAAAGCTGAAAGGCACAAAAGCACAAAGCAAGGTTTCTGTGGCTGCTACAAACTCACTTCCTTGAAGTTATCCTATTGCTTTTATAAGCTAAATTGCAGTATAGCCAATGGGCAGATAGAAGCAGGTGGGGGCCGACTGTGGACATATTCCATCTGCAGGCCATTAGGAGTCTGCTCCAGCTGCCCTGTGCCGTTCTCATTAAACACTAATCAAAAGGCTGGGCTCATCTTTTTTGCTGTGCTCCCTATTTCTTTTAATGCACCTGCAAATAAAATGAAATGGGCTTAATGGACTGAGGCTTTGACTGATTCTCATAGCTCTGCTGCATGGTCACTAGTTGCTTCTCTTGGTAATTTACAAGGTTTCCTGCTGTATGATAAAACACAGGTGCTCAGGCTGTCATCCAGAGCAATGATTTATTAGCTTTAGTGGTACCACAGACCTCAGGCAGCAGGCACTAAATCAAGAGAATATATACTGAAATAATATGTTTTCCAATGATGACCCATGGAGACTCTTTAGCTGTTCATGCCCTTTACCCACTGCTGTTGGTTTTGCCATTTCTCCTCATTATTTTAAAGCCCTCAGGATTCACTTCCTGTCTTAATTTCTCACCTGCCAGGATGGCCTCACCACCAGCTTTATTGCTATAGATTTCTAGTCGATCCCTCACACCACCAAAGAGTTTCAGCTAATGAGTAGGACAAAGGGAACCTCAGGGGCTTTTTCAGGCCTCAGGGACACTCAGAATTTCTATTCTGGGCTTTACTTTGATATGGTTGCCAGACAGTAAAAGCTAACATTGTCCTTTTAAAAAACTCCACTTTGAGTTTAAATATGTCTGGACATTGTTTTGGAACATTTCATCTACTGAATATTTCTTCATGGAAATTTGTTAAGGGGTCCTGCCTTCCTATTTTTATGACAGTGACTATCAATCAAAGTGACTTCTTGCTGATTATCAGAGAGCCCTATGAACAGATCAGAGAGATTTTTAATTACTATTAAACGCCTGCCAAACGTGGGCACAGGGAAGAATCACTCAGTCAGTCAAAGCAGAAGCCTGGTGTGGACTCTGAATTTTAATGAATGGACAGATCAGAGATGTAAAGGGAGTCCTACTAGGTAAGAAAGCGAATATCAGGAGCAAAATGTCCAAAATCATGCTGAAAACTGAAAAAGGCAGGCTGAGAACAGAGAAGTCAATGATGTAAAATATTAAGTAAGATAACAAAAATGAACACTAATTATATACAACAGACTAAAAAAATCCAGAACTTTGCCCTAAATAGGAGATCCAAAGCTTCACTCCAAAGGCGTGTGGAGTCAGCGCTCATTGCCTTGCCTGTGTAAGCTCAGGAATGACAGGTGTAGAGCCGGGATGACAGAGCAGCGGAAGCAGGGAGATGTTAGAACCTTCATGACTCAGGATCCTGGGATTTGCCAACACCAAAGTGAGATTGCCAAGAGGTGAAGATGGTGACCACTTAGGAGATTTCTGAGTACCCTCAAAGGCAATGGCTACCCAATTTGTTAAAAGGAAGAAGTGGAAATATATATGATTCCCCACGGTGATACTCAAAATGTTCAACAATTGATGAGGCATGGCCCTGACCCTTCAGAATGGACACCAGCCATGCCTGGAGTAGGAGCCTGGATGCCTCTCCTGGGACAGGCATTAGGCTCTTCCTGGCTATATCATGGGGAGGTCTGGGAATCCTGGGAGCGGGCTAAGCAGCCAGGGCTGTGAGGAGCCCTTGGGGGCTTCAGAGCCATGACTTCCCACAAACCATTAAGAAAAGATTTCAATATGTTGACAACCTCTTCAACTCAACCAGTGCATACTGGTTGATTTTCAGTCCTGTCAAATTTCTCTTTTATGAATTTTAATTCATGATATTGCAGAAAATCTCCCTTTTATCTTTTCTTCTTAAATTATATAGTGAGAGAGAAAAAACTGAGACTTTTAAGAGCAAATAAACATTGTGAGGCAATGACTTTTCTCTTCCAACTCCTTACATGCCAAATGAAAAAGCAGCCTGCATACTGTGGCAACAGTAAGAAACGGCCCTCTGGCATTTCCCAAAGCTCATCTTTCACAACCAGTCCTGAACTGTTCTACCTTTCTTGCTCCTTTATATTGGTTTTTAGACTGAAGATTGATTCTGCTGTTATATCAGATGCGTCAACTTCTCAAGTTTTTTAAAACACTAGCAAACACCATCTTCACCGTATTTGAGAAAGGAAATTGACTAAAAGAGCTAGAAGGGAACTTGAGGAGCCATTTACACAATTTTCTAATGGGCATTGTACAGAATAGGCACTCACAAATATTTGTTGAATAAATAAATGGGTAAATGAGTGCAGTGGAATTATACTTGATACGATCAGAAAGAATATATATCTATCATTATGTCTTATGTTATTCTTAGTATTGTTAAATCAATATAAACAAGTTATAAAAAGTATAAGCAATACAAAAACGGCCATTTTCCTTGACTGCATGGTATTCCACTGAATAGAAGAAATGTGATTTATATAACCTACTTCTTACTGATAGACATTTGAATTATTTCTACTTTTTATCCTTCTCAACAATTCTACAATATTCATGTTTTTGAACTTGTTTAAGTATTTCTATAAGATAAATTCTGGGAGAGGAATTGAGGTAAAAAAGGTATACACATTTAAAATTGTAGTACATGTTGCAAGATCACTCTCAAAAAAGTTATACTAATTTATACTCTAACCTGATGTTTATGAGAGTACTTGTTTCTCCACATTCTCAACAAATACTGGTGCTACTATTTTTAAAAATTGCAGTCTTTATGGTGAAGAATTATACCTCTGTATTGCTTAATTTAAATGTTTCCAACTATTGGTGAAGTTGAACATCTTTTCATATGTTTAGTGACATTTATGTTTTTTCCAAGCATTTCCAGCTTATGTTTTTTGACATTTTTCAGTTGTGGTGCTTGCATAATTTTTCTTATTGATTTGTAAGATCCTTTTGTATATTACGGAAATCAACCTTTTATCTGTGATCTGTGTTGCATTTTTATTTGTTTGTTTTTAATTTTGGTTATGCCATGTTGTATCATTTTTGTTGTACAGAAGTTTATAATTTTCATATTATTAAATTTATCACTTTTTCTTTATGGTTTTCATGTCATGTTTAGAAAATCTTTCCTCACTACAAGATTTGTGTAAAATAAATATGACTATATTTCTTCTAGTCCTTCTTTTTCTTTTTTAAAGATGGTACCTGAGCTAACATCTATTGCCAATCATTTTTTTTTTTCCTTCTTCTCTCCAAACTCCCCCACTACCTAGCTATATATTTTAGCTGTGAGTGCCTCTGGTTGTGCTATGTGGGACGCTGCCTCAGCGTGGCTTGATGAATGGTGCCATGTCTGTGCCCAGGATCCGAACCGGCAAAACCCTGGGCCGCCAAAGTGGAGCGCGCCAACCTAACCCGTCAGCCACGTGGCCAGCCCCTCTTCTAGTTCTCCTGTGTTTTCATGATTTTACATTTAAGTCTTTATTCCATCTAGAATTTTCCAACTTATATTTAAAGACTTCTAGAGAAAGATATTCTATAGTCTTTCTGGTTAACACATTCCAGTCATTAGCCCCTAGAATGCTTTAGAAGAATCTTTCTTAGAAACATAGAATTTTAAAGCTAAAGAAAAAATCTTTGTTATTTTAAAAATAAAGGAACTAAGATCTTGAGAGGTTAATAAACATAGCGACTTAGAGGCACAGGGGAGAGTAGACCCCACATCTCTGATTTCTGGTTTAGGAACCTTTTCCCTGTGTTATGCTGACATTTAAAATGTTTAAATAAACCCTTCAGACCAAAGCTCAAATGCGTCCTTCCTGGTTTTTGTCTTCAGTGGGGCTGTATTTCATTCTTTGCGTGTCCATGAAAACCATGAATATATTAATTTCTATTCAGCCATTCATCCCCACATTAAGTGAATGGATACAGATATTATACGTTTGAGAACTATGTATAAGTGTGAGTAAAGAGAGTGTAGTGGAAAAAATTTAGAATCTCAGGAGTGTTTGATCACGACCACTATTATTGACATCTGACTGATAATTTAGTTTTGAGAAATATCTATGATCTCTTAGGAAGAAGCAGAAAACTTTCTCTGACTAATATTTTGAATCATTAGCCACTTGAGAAAGAAGAAAATGGACAGTAAACCATAATGTTTGCATTTACTAAACAGCATATTCAATTACATTAAAAAAATAGAATTCAGTGTTAAATGGCTTATGTTATTAGAATCAGTATTCAGTTTCTGCTACTTTTGTGCATAAACAGGCACAAATACATTATAAATTTATACATGTCTAGAAATCTGTTTTCTCGCCACTTTGCCCTCTCCCTTCCCTCTCTGTGGAACTCCTGGTCCTACCCTGCCTGTCCAGGGTTTCCACCATCTGCTTTCCTTTGCTCTGTGATAGTGATGCCTTCTGTTTTTGGCCTGCTTGCTGGATTTCTGACCTGTGTTTGCCTGATCTCTGGGAGCTGTGAGGCTTTGCTCCCCTCTGTCTGCCTGATTCCTGACTCGCTGCTCTGTCCAGCCCTTTGACGTGCGTCCTTCTGGACTCCTGCCTGCTGCCTTCCTTATGGCTAACTCACAGTTTAGCTCATAACTTCTCACTTGGGTGAATTCCTGGCTCTTCCAGTTTCAGTTTCACCACCCTAACTGCATTTCTATTATAGTCCACAGTGCTAGCATTAATATCTAGGATTCAAGACCATTTCTTTTTACCTTTTTCTATTGTGGAGAATATATAACATATAAATACAACTTCACCAACCTCACTGAGGCATGAGGACATTTTGGGATTGGGGATCAAGTCACACGCAGATTGTTCACAGGAACACTTTCAAGTTGTTTCTTTAGTTAGGCATAGACTGGAGACACATCAATGTGATTCTTTGTGGTTTCCTTTATTTAAGATTTTCCCTGACTCTTGGGAGCACTGTCCTTTTAAAATAAATTTTATTCTAATTTCTCCTGAAATCTCAGGATGACTGATTTCTTTAGATAGTATTCCAAGTTCCAAGAGAAGTCATTTTGGTACCAAGTCAAAACAGTTCTTTTTGAATCCTTCTGACTCATGCCTCTGTCAGTGCTATGCGTATTCTGCCCACAAAAAAGTCTCTGAAGAGTAAGTGTCCCCTCTGCGTGTTTCAGCGAGCTGAAGAGCAACCTCAAATTCTACTTCTACACCCTGTCTCTTCTCAGTTCTTGTTTCATCCCTTTTTGAACTCCAAGTCCTAAAAGGCTCTAGGTTTCCTTAAAACTTTGCTCCTAACGTTGTAAACCTCCTAGATAAGATAAAATTTCAAGATCTCCAGGCATTCTACCTAATTAAAAACCTTCTTTTGCTTCTCACATGCCACATACTCTTTGTTAGGATGTCACTAATTACTAATGTTATTTATTTTCTTCATCTCTAATTTGATGAATACAACAGTAACAATAATTTCAAACATGTACTGAGCAGTCAATAAACACTAGCTTTTATTATTATGTTTACTGTCTCCATGATTGCTTATTTTTTAAGGAGATGAGCTAAATCTAAAAAGAAAGTGTTTGTTTTTGCATAACATATGTCTTTTCCTTGAGTTAAGTAGTCCATTCAAAATGTATTATATACATAACATAAAAAATTCAGAGGAGGGGAAACAAAAATTAAAACATAAAATTATTATGAATAAGGTGTTGTAAATGAACAGTAATTGTTAGTGCCCATTATTGCTAATTTTAGATGTATAAAATATCATTGCTATCCTATTAGTTTGTTTTTATGAATGTAAGGGTTTTTACGGGATTCCTCATAACTTCCGTCCCCTCATTCTGATTTCTTTTAAGGTTTGAGTTTTTCAGTCCTGGGAAAGGTAGAGTATCTTTGACAGCTCAGGGAGGCCCATGCCCTCTGTCCCTGAGACTTGTTGTTTTAGGATTTTAGCACACTTCAGAAGTGAATTTTCCAGCCACAGGGATTTTCAGGGTCATTCATTGTAATTCAGAGACCAGGCTGTGACGGACGTGATATGGGAAGCAGAGTCTAGTCTTGGGGGCTGAGGGAGCGGGCCTGGTAAGGGGATCAAGGCTATAGCTGCTGAGTTCAACTCACTGCATTATTGATCCCAGAGGAAAACTGGATAAAGGCCAAGACAGAAGTCCAGTTGGGCAGATCTATTTAAACACCACACAGAATGAGACTGAAATAGAGTGACTGCAGCCCAGGGGGCTAGATTCCTTCCAGACTGACTTCTTAGTAGGAAAGGGGCAGCAACTTATAGCCAGACACTCACTTGGACTAGAGCTCACTGGTTACAGTCTCTGCAGAATGGAGCAAAGTTATTCAGAGCTGGATTTCAGTCATGTTCTATTTAGTGGCTTGAACAAGCATTTTCTCTGTGCTTCAATTTCCTAACCTATGTAATGAGAATAACCATACCTATCTCTTATGAAATTAAATTTGATAGCATTGCAGTTAAATTTGGTAATGTATGAAAAATACTTAAGACAGTGACTGGCACATAGTAAGTACTCAATAAATGCTAGATACCATTATTATTGTTGTTGTCGTCATCATTGTTGTTGTTATTTAAGGCTGAAGCTGAGGGCTAGGCAGAGGCAAGCAAGAAGTCGTACACAACGACTTTTAGGAGTGAGGTTTTGCCACTCACACTCTATAAAAAAATTCATTCTAGTGGTATTTTAGCCTTTAAAAGGAGAACTTCCTTAAGATGGGGTGAGCAATGCCCTTGTCCATACCTTCTCAGAGAACCTTTCTAAAGTTTTACATTAGATCTGCTTCCTAAGAGCTCAATGATGTTGGCAAAGGATATAAAGATGGGGATGTTATATAAAGTCCTTCTGGCCCTGCAAGTCAATAAAAACCAGTTATATTGCAGCTCATTTGATCCTAGACCCAGATTTGAAGAGTTGTATATGGCAGCTACAGGGGCTGAGCATTGTAGAGTCTGTCAGAAGTAAAATAAACCCAAGTTTCCTTTAGTAACTGCTGCACATATATAATTTCCTTCTCTTTTATTTAATGTTAATTGAGAGAATGAGGTATGGTATACAAGAACTGTAAGAAATTGAGTATGCCCTCAAAGATCTTACACTTCTGTGGGAAGAGAAGATATATATAAATGTACCAGAAAAACATGATTACCTCTGCCCTCCACCCACCAGTATGACTGGAAACAAACTGGTAGGCATAAATAGAAGACTTTTGCAAGGTATAGAGAAGTCTAATGGAGCATTTTGTTAGGCTGTAGTCAAAAGACATTGGGACCAGCATTGTAATTATTCTTCTCATTATATTTATTATTATTTAGGACTGCAGCAGGAAGGCCAGGCAGAGGCAAGCAAGAAACTGACACATTATGACTTTCAGAGTGAGGAAATAGTTCATACTAATTCCCCCCCGGGAGACATATAGGGGGAGGAAAGCAGCGAAGGGTGCCTATGAGGGTGATCAAGTCCAGGCAGACTCCCTGCCGAGTCTGTTTCCTGCTTTAAAAGGCTGAACAGGAATTAGTCACATAGAATCAGGAGTGCGGGGTTTTGGAGACAGTGCTAATCAACTGCCTGGCAGAGTCCATGGAGGCCATAGGCAGTAGGCCTTAGGCGAGATCTGGAACAGCAGGCAGGCTGTGTGGTGTGAAACACAGGAGGTGAATCATTTTTCTTTTCTTTCTGTGACTCCATAAGTAAAATCGACATTACTCACTACCAGGGCTTTTGGAGTTGGATATTTTGGGGGAAATTTAAGGGAAGATAGGGAAGAGTACTGAATCCGGCCTCAGGTGAATATGGGATGTGCCCAAAGGATCCCAGGACCTATTTGGATTACAGGTCACTCACCATAATAAAGCATAAGATTGATAAGTGTCATAAGAGAAGTACAAAAGGAACATTATCAGAAGTCTGAGTAGTGAAAAGTTGCTTCTAGCCGAGGAGTAGAGAGAGGAGGGAAAAAGAAGGAGGAAAGCTTTGCAAAAGAGTTAATTGGTTTGGGCTTTGGGAAATGGCATAGTGGACACTGTGGCTCATTCCCTAATATCCACTCTACCTTGATGGTTTGTGTAAACCAGTTGTAGTGATGCCCTGCCCTTTGTCAAGGATTAGTTCAGAGATGCACTGCTCCACGCTAATTTGGACCAATAAGACCTGTAAAGTGTGTTGGAGCTCTGGGGAGGAAGTGACTCTCTTTCTGCTACTGGATGAGAACAAGAAATCTTTTAGCCTCAATTGCTACTGGCAGTTCTCCTGCTACCACAAGAAAAACCAGTCTTCCCATGAAACCACAACAGAGGAGAGCAGACCTGAGGGACAGAAAGAGCCTATCTCCCTGCTCACAATAATATAGAGAGGTAGGAGTTGAATATGTGGAATTATAGAAATTCTGTAGACCTATGAGCAAAGGCATGTAGGTGAGAAAGTTTAAAGTATGTGTGGAGAGCAGCCAGGAGCTCTCCACCAATAATCCTCTCCACACCTACCAGCCCTGTCTATCCAGCATCTGAAAACAGTGTATAAAGAACCATTTGTGCTGTTTTAGAAAAAGTGTTTAGTTGTTTTAACTTCAAGACTGTGGTTATTATTGCTTTTGAGCTTTATAAATTTGAACAGATAGAAAAAATCAGTTGTTTAGTGGTTGATCACTTTCCTTAATGGCTGGTTAATTTTGATGTGTTTTAAGAAATTGCTGTGTCAGTAGTTGTGTTTGAGTTTCCATTACAGTCTCTTAGTCACCCCCTCTCTGCCACAGCAAGGTGTTGTGGGAAGAGCTTTGGAGAGAGTTACCTGTGGCTTTGAATCCCAACTTTTGGTTGTATGATAGCTGACTTTCGAACTGTGTTTTCTTCTACTATACCCTGACGATCTTTTTTGTTAAAATAAAGTCCTGTTCTTGTTCTAATGTTATTGTAGTCCCTGAAATCAAGACTTGACCTACTGAAACAATAGTCCCTCCTCCGGGGTTTTCAGGGAGAGAAGACTCTGAGAAAAGACTTTGTTATGTCACAGGATGAGGAGATTGTTACTTGGTACTCTGGTCAAATTCCATTTGTAATATTTGTATTCTACCTTATTAAAATTCCTACAATTTAAAAAAATTAACCATTTTCAGGTGTTTAATTTTTCCTTCTTTGTTATTCCTTGTTTTACTGAATGGTTTTCAGCCAGCTGGACTGTAAGCTCAATGAACAGAGGAATTTTTTACGGGTTTTGTTCACTATGTTATAACGAATACTCAGAAGTGCTTGAAGCATAGTTAACTCTCAATAAATATTTGCTGTATGAGTGAATTACTCAGCATTATTATATACCACATGAGAGCTAGAATTTTTTCATGTTGGGAAGAATGATTTCTTCATCACTTATTTTATTAATTTTGTTAATTGAATTTAATTGTTCATTGGAAATTTATTCTCTAGATGATAAATGGTTATATGAAGTATTTTTAAATCAAATTATGTAAACTTTTGTTTACTGAATTTTAAAATGAATTTAGATTTTGAAAGCAACACTATAATCTATACATACAGAACATCTCCTTTGTTAAGAAGATGCACATGAATAGTTTGGTTTAAGTAATCCTGTCCATTTTGATGAGCTGGCTTTTGATGTTTTAACATAGAACAAAATAAAAAGTAGGAAAATTGTTTAATTCTTCTTTCCATACTTAACCTAGATATACTTAATCTCATTGGCTGCTGTTGTCACCCTGATATTCAGATTCAAAAATATCAAAGATGAGGAAAAGTTTAATTTAGTAAAATGAAGACTCTCCTCTATTTGTCCCATGAACCGAGAAACAAATGAAACAGGAAAAAAAATTAAAAAGAAAAAATTAACCAATCCTCCAAAGGCAAGTTAACTGAAACAAAAATATTTGAAATAATAAATGTCTCCAGATACCTAGATTTACACTTTGTTTGCCTTGCTGTAAATAAATGGCTGCCATAAGTAAGAGCAGTTGTAAATGACTGACCACACTGTGTGGATAGCGAAGACATACGTCTTGATGGGAAACAAGGGACACGGAACATAATGAGATTCAACTGAGAGGGATTTGGGACTTAACTCCTCTTCACGGAGTGAAACCGGATTCATAGCAGTAGAAGGACTCCATAAACATAATTCACTGAAATGAGAGGGTGATAAAAGGCCTTTTTTCTTGCCTTTTGCAGGGATAAATTATACCCGAAGCTACAGAAATGTTCCTTTCCAGCTTCAGATTAAGTGTGCTTGTATAATAAACATTTCCGTAACATTTGACTTCTTTAACCTAGACAGCTCAATTAGGGCTGAACGATAAAATACAACTTCCATACACTTTGTGAGCACTTAATGTGACTGAGGGCCTGTTAGCAAGAAATCTTGCGGAAAATAGGTCTTGTCAAGTGTTTAAGGAAATGAATTGGTATTGTGTTTAACAAATATATATATATGTACATATATGTGTATATATGTATATATATTCTTTTAGATTCTGTGTAAATTAATTTTATTGACATATTTTAGTCTCCTTCTTGTGTGAAAATCTTTTTTCCATTCTCCCTCCTATTTGCTTGAAAACTATACGAAACTTGGGAAATTGTTCCATGTAGGCAGAGATGTTTAAAGAAGTCTGGAACTCTGAAAACTCACATAGTATGGAGGAAGCCTTAACCCAAATCTCGAAACTGTCATGAATGGAAAGTAAAACCAGAGATCCCCTTGACTTGGAATTGTATGGCTTGATTAATTTGCATATTTTCTGGAGGAGAGTAAATATCAGGTCTCTTGCAGGATTGGCTGAGCAAAAGACCTCAGATGGATGCGTGGTCTTCAAGAACCACTGGGCACTAGAGACATTCTGAAATCTTCCCGACTCACTCATCTATGTATTAGCACTAGAAGCTCCTTCCACACTGTCATTCTAGCCTTTGTGTGGCCTCATTACAGTGTCATAAATATTGTCATGATTATCTACTAAAGAAAGCTTCAATTTCTTAGACCCTCTTTCAAAGACTTCTGAAACTAGCCTTACTGTAATTTACCCCATCTTGTAGTTAGGATTCCATTTGCTTATGTGTGTAGAGTCCCTGTTCTAGGCCAGTGGCTTTCATGTGATTCATCTATTTAATTAGAACTTATTTTCTACCACACTATTTCATGCTTCCAAGTTTCATGGCAAACCACAGTCTTTTTTTTTTTTTAATGATTGGTACCTGAGCTAACAACTGTTGCCAATCTCTTTTTTTTTCTTTGTGCTTTTTCTCCCCAAATCCCCCCAGTACATAGTTATATATTTTAGTTGTGTGTCCTTCTAGTTGTGGCACTTAGGACACCACCTCATCGTGGCCTGACTAGCGGTGCCATGTCCACACCCAGGATCCGAACCAGTGAAACCCTGGGCAGCCACAGTGGAGCCCCCGAACTTAACCACTCAGCCATGGGCTGGCCCCCAAACCACAGTCTTATTGTTCCTCCTTTCTCCACCTTTCTCTTGTCATTCCCTCTGCGCCCTCTACCAAGTGGGGCTCTGCCTCTTCAGTTGTTTCAAGCCCTTTTGCTGCACCCTCTCAGGTGGACTCTCCATGTGAACCCTTCCCTGGTCCTGTAGGCAGAAGAGTCTCCCCTCCAACTCCTTTCTTGCTTCGTTTTTACTTCTCTGGTGACACATCAATTTCTACTTGTATTATTGGTATTTCTGTACCTGTCTCCTCTCCCTTGAGGGCAGAGCTGGTGACAGATTCGGTCATGCTTGCGACTAGGGCTGTATATTCAACTCTTATTTTTCCATTTATATTGAACATATTTATAAACAGGTCCTGCTGTCTGAGAACTCAGGCAGTAGTTTTTTGAATATATATAAATACCACGTATACATATATTCAAGTACCTTGACACTAATGTTGTAAGGAGGACCCGGACAATGATGAATAATTCAGAATACTGAAACAGAGTTCCAAGTGTAGAGGAAAACGATCATAGTGTCTTCCTGAAAAATTTGTTATTTCTAGCTTAAAAGAGAAATCTTACAGACTAAACAGAGAGAGAAAATTCGGGGAACATCAAAAAGTAAAAAGATTAATTTTTAATGTTACATGATGTCTCTCGAAGGAGATAATTCAGATGTCAGTTGTACCTTTTCTTTACTAGATTGGTTTATTGTCATGGTGAGAAGGACATGGGAGGAAGCCCTGAGCTTTTCAAAGGGCTTGTTTACCAGCGTTCGGAACACATAAGATAAGTGAGACTTTAGGGAATTCTTTATTTACACTTCTAATTGTTGCCTTAAATGCGTCCATAAAAATTCATTCAGAAAGCTGCACCAATTTAAGGAGATAAAATAAGACCTCAGATGGCTGTTAGTAATACAAATAACTTAAAGAGCTTTTGCAAATTGCATGTCAGCCACAATTAACAATATGATGTTTATTTTGGTGCGGATGGATACCCTGGTAAGCAGTCTCTCCCAGTTATCAACGGTTCCTTTTATAACGTGGTCGTAACTGAAGCATTTTGCCTCGCTTAAGACAGATGGGGGTACAGCAAGTGCTGACGACCGTTTATGCTGATATAGCTTGCAGACAACCAGCTCCACCTTGTCTTTTGAGCAATGGCTGTCCCCTTGGTGAAGGGAGCCACACGAACATTGGAGCCTGGATCACAGTCACCAAACCCTGAGAATTCTGCCAGATTGCAGTGATTTTGGCGTTGCCTAATTCCCATGAAGTGAAATTGTGGGGAGATTTTGAACAAATACTGATTGGAGAGAAGCAAATGAGTGTCATGATTACCATTTTTTAGTATTCTCTTTTCTCAGTGTAAAAATTGTCTACCCTCTTGAGAAGAAATAAATAAGATATGGAAATGTTGCTCCACTGCGTGAGAAGCCAGACAAATATTTTCGTTTCTACTACGGAAGGTTTTCTGGTGCTTGTCAAAATTTCTTGTGTGATCTGTGATTCTGCACTCATACCCCACAACAGTGCTTGCTTTGTGATAGCGCTGAGCGTGCACTTGGTATCAATAAAAGCAATATTTGGAGACATTGAAATGGATTTAAAAGCCAGTCAATTAGTCTGGTAATTAATCTGCCAGCCCTCTCTTCTTGCCCGGCCGTTGCAGTGCTCACCATAAACTATGACTGAACTAGCAACAGCCCTTTTCTGATGAGGCATGGCCTAATGATAATGATTTTATCTCTTCTAGGGATGTTTTGTGCCTATCCTGAATCATCTTGATGGCTTTGTTTTTACCATAAACATCAAATGGCACTATATTGGGAACATTATGTAACAATTAACCACATTTTAATTTGTCTGACAATTATGGAGACATAGTGCTATGGTGGAAATGGACCTCTTCACTGCCCTATTAAAGATGCTGAGTGTAATATCTTTTCTGTGCAAGACTCATACACAGAGATGCTGCTTCCATTAGTTAAGAGGGTGTTTGGCTGCAAATAATAGAAAAAGCCTGCCGCAGTGTTTGAACATGCTCTGTCATTCTTAGTGTGTAGAATGACAGAAACTTTGTTTGCAAGCTGATTGTTGCATGCCCAGAATTCTGTCTGGGTCCCAGGCAGGAGGAAGGAAGGAAGAAGCAGAGAGGGCCAGTGTCTGCCTCAGGAAATCATAACTTCCCAGAATTCTCAGTTCATGCCCTGTTAACCATTTAGATATGCCTAGCTTGTAGTAGAATCTGGGGAATACTGCACCAAGTCAGATCTTGATTCTGCATTAGATGAAAGGAGGATAATGAGATTGAGTCAATAGTATCAGTCATACTGCTTAAATTTGACTTTAAAATAAAAGAGTTGAATACTTTTTGACAGTTTCTTTTCCACATTGTAGAATCTCACTCTGCTGGGCTGAATATTCCTGGAGAGTGGGCTGGGTTAGGAAGAGTTGGAGAGAACTAGAAAACTGGAAAAGATTGATGCTTTTAGTTCCTAGATCATTTTGGCTTAGAAGCCAAGGAAACAGAGAGAAAAGTCCTCCGGTGACTGAAATATGACTCCTTATTTTCATCCTTCTTTCCCTTTTATGCACTCTAGCCTTATCCTTGATATGGAGAAGCTTATAAAA
This sequence comes from Equus przewalskii, assembly GCF_037783145.1. NCBI lineage: Eukaryota > Metazoa > Chordata > Mammalia > Perissodactyla > Equidae > Equus > Equus przewalskii. The sequence goes on along the minus strand of NC_091832.1, from coordinate 99,981,648 downwards.
ATTGCCACTCCATTGCTCATGACCTGCCCTATGAAGACAAATATTTTGAAAAGATAGATAGTGTTCAGGTAAGAAAAGACTGCATTAACACCTTCTGGAAAAGAAATAAGAATATAATGAGAAAAAGCATGAAATGCTGGCCAATATGACCCATCAGGAAATTGATGTTTGTAAACCTTTGCCTGGTTTTATTTTCAATATTTATGATTTTGCTAAGATTATGGAGCCCTTGACATTTTATTGTATCCTACCTAGTTTCCGAGGGAAAGGCAGGTAAGTGATTGATTGCTTTAGGCAAAAGTCATTCATTGGTGTCAGACCAGATTTTCACAGTTAATTTTATATTCTGACAATTACATAAATTAATCCAGTAAATCCAACAAAGCCTATCAAGATTTGTCTGGATTTGTCATGAACATTAAAATGTCATCAGCATACATGGTAATTTATACTGCCTATGATTAGTGGTAATCCTTCCCATCTCCTGTGAGAATCTAATAACCAGAGCTAATGGCTTTAATGCTAAAATAAACAGCAGAGGATCTGAGCAACATCTCTTCTTTGAGCTTTTGAAAGTGGTCTGGTGTGTGCAGAATATTTTCATGGTGCACTTTTTTCTTTTGCGGAATAATATCAACTGCTTATGCCTATTCCCAACCAAAGTGTTTCCGTACATCATAGAGCACATCATTTCATTTGTTGAGTTATACAGCTTGTGTTGAATAAAATGGTAATTAGAGTTCGTGTGGTAAATATTTAGAATGCTCACATCTTCTCAAATAAATCCATAACTGTAATCTTGACATGTAATGTTTTATGGTACTATTAACTAAATTACCAGTTTTGTCGCTATAACGTGGAGATAACAATAGAGACGGGACGCCTACTAGCTTTAACAGGCCTATGTGTGAAATTGAAAAAAAAAAAATGTTCCTAGGTAGGTGGAGCTTGTGGCATACAGTTGGCAAGCAAAACAGGCTACCTTTTAGTCCTTGACTTACCACCTTGTGCAGAGCACAACCTGCACACGATGTGAATCTACCCTGATAGTCAGATACTACTTAATGAGTATAAATGGCACACCTCTAAAAGAGTTCTATTAGGTGTCAGTACATCTGGATAACCACACTGAAGAGACAATATTGTATATTGTATGGTGAAAGTCAATTATGTATTTGCTATGGAAAGCCATACAGATATTTTGGTGTTGGAGAGGCTATTTAAGTCCTTTTTCTTTTTTTGAACTATATCAAAGAAATAAATATTATTTCTTGATCAGTCATATGCCAAGTACTTTCTATATACATAGTCTCATTTATATTCACAACAAGCCTCATTTTATAAATAATTAAACCTAAACTTAGGGAGGTGTGCAGGAAAGGGCTAACCAGCAGGTCTGGGCTGCTCAAACCTGGCACATTTCCTAAGTGTGTTGGCTCCTGGGAGATGAGCTCTGAGCCTCTGGAGAATCCTGCCTGCTATGAAGTGTCTTTGTAGGCCTGAGGCCTTAAGCCGCATCAGATAGTTTATGCCAACAATGTGATTCTTGGTTAATACCTGTTTTGTGTCCCTGAAGATTTGGGTCACTCTGTATGAGTTTGACCTCTGGGAGTCTGTGGTCTGAGTAGCTGAGATTAGTCACACAGATGTTGCAGTCTTTGTGAGTGATCCTCAATTAAATCTCTGGACACTGAGGTTTGAGTGAGTTTCCCTGGTTGGCAACACTTCACATGTTTTGCCACACATTGTTGCTGGGAGAATTAAGCGCTGTCCATGTGACTCCATTGGAGAGAGGACAAATGGAAGTTTGTATGTGCTTTCTCTTGGACTCTTCCCTATGCACTGTCCCTTTGCTGATTTTAATCTGTACTCTTTCCCTGTAATAAACCATATGCAAGTATAACAGCTTTTCTGAAGTCTGTGAGTCCTTTAGGAAATCATTGAGCGTGAGGGCAGTCTTAGGAGTCCTTGACACAGGAGATTATGTGACTTGCCTAGGTAATGTAGACAATTGTGACAGATCAAAGATTTGAACAGACATTTTTGGCTCTCAATCAAGTGTTCTATTTGTGCTGATTATCTGTGGAAACTTAACATTGCCCACTTTCTATGCTTTCCCTTCTGTCTTCCATTGAGGAGCATTTCTGCAATATATAGAAGGTAGGTGAAAAAAAGATGCCATATTTTTAGTCCTCTGGTAGTGGCAGGAAAGCTTATGGGCTTCAGCAGATATGAAAATTTGCAGTAACCTTCAGACTTTTTTCTACAAGTCACTTGTTTTAGTGGTGGAGGTGCATAAATTTATTGTTTATGGTTTCCTACAGTTTCTGCAACTTTTCTCAAAGCTCATAGGAAAGTTTGTCTAGTGGCAACCTTCCCTGACATTCATTCTTTCAGCATTTTCAGAGGTTTACTAGTTATCTTTTTACCTGTATTAAATCCATTTGTTTTTCAAATCCCTAGATTTTATCTGTTTTCCTAACTGAACATTGAGAGAGTCTTTGGTACCAGAAGTGGTTCCAGAAAACAAACTACATGCTAGGATTGTAACCACTTAGAGATGAGAAATAAACAAAATGACTTTTGATTGGCCTTTCTTCTTGGAGACAAATTGTGGATCATGTGGCAAGGAGGAAACCCAAGCAGAGTATAGCAGTTTCCCTGGGTTGAGGAGACAGAGTTGGAATTAAGTAGGGTGAGGCCGCCAGAATTTATGAGACAGTGTTCCAGAGAGGAGGGAGCTATGTATAGAAAGAGCTCAAGAATTCTATATGGGGATTTTCTTGAGTCTTGCCTGAATACTAAGCTTTTCTATATACACAAGTGAGACTCCATGATGCTGGGTAATGAAAAACTACTATGTATCTCTAAGCTGAATAATTCCCAGAGTTCAACAGGGCCTTGAATAGTTTATGGTTTGACAAAAGACAATGGAAAGACTATAATGAAAATTTAATTTTTATTTTCATTCATGTTGCCATTGAGTTGTTTGTGTAACAAATTGGCATTTACAAACAATTGGTGTTCGTCCTATAAATATGCAATCCCAAAACAGTTTCAGGGAGCTTTGTAGATGAGGCTGAACTCTCCCCATTCCCCTCCTCTAAGTTTTCCCACTCCTATTAAAAAAAAATGAACAAAGGACCTGAATAGACATTTCTTTAAAGAAGACATACAAATGGCTAACAGGTACATGAAAAAGGTGTTCAACACCACTAATCATCAGGAAAATGCAAATCAAAACCAATGAATATCACCTCACACCTGTTAAAATGGTTATAATAAAAAAGACAAAAGATAACAAGTGTTGGTGGGAATATGGAGAAAAGGGAACCCTTGTCATTGTTGATGGGAATGTAAATTGGTATAGCCATTATGGAAAACATTATGGAGGTTCCTGAAAAAATGAAAACTAGAACTACTGTATGATCCAGAAATCCCACTGCTGTGTATATATTCAAAAGATATGAAGTTTGAATCTCAAAAAGATACCTGCACTCCCATGTTCATTGCAGCATTATTTATAATAGTCAATATATGGAAGCAACCTAACTATCCATTGTCAGATGAATGGGTAAAGAAAATGTGCATACACACAATGGAATAGTATTCAGCATTTTTTTTTTTTTAAAGATTGGCACCTGAGCTAATAACTGTTGCCAATCTTCTTTTTTCTTCTGCTTTTTCTCCCCAAGTCCCCCCAGTACATAGTTGTATACTTTAGTTGTGGATCCATCTAGTTGTGGCATGTGGGACGCTTCCTCAACTTGGCCTGGTGAGCAGCGCCATGTCTGCTCTCAGGGTCCCAACCAGCGAGACCCTGGGTTACTGAAGCGGAGTGTGCAAACTTAACTACTCAGCCACAGGGCTGGCCCCTTATTCAGCTTTTAAAAGGAAGGAAATCTTGTCATTTGCAACAACACAGATGAACCTGGAGGACATTACGCTAAGAGAAATAAGCCAGACAGAGAAAAACAAACACTACATGGTCTGACTTACATGTGGAATCTAAAATAGTTACGATCATAGAAGCTGAGGGTAGAAGGATTTTTGTCAGGGACTGTGGGGGAAGTATTAGTCAAAGCATACAAAGTTTTGTTATACAAGATGGGTAAGATATCTACTGTACAGCATAGAGCTTACAGTGAGCAATATTGTATTGCTTAAAAATTTGCTAAGAGGGTAGATTATGTTAAATGTTATCACAAAGTAATAATAACAATAACAACAGCAATAATAATGAAGAGGGCAAGAGGAAACTTTTGGAGGTGATGGATAAGTTTATGACATAGATTATGGTGATGGTTTCATGGGTTATACTTATCTCCAAAATCATCAAGTTGTATATATTATGTATAGTTTTTGTATGTCAAAAAAATTTAAAAAAAGAGAAAAATTTAAAAGAGCATTTATAAGTATGTGCAAGCAGTTAAAGGAAAACATAAACATAATTATGAGAGAAATGGAAGATATATAAAATAAGAAAATGGAACTTCTAGGGCTAAAAATATAATATCAGAAATTAAAAAAAATTTCTAAATAGGCTGAAGAGGATACCTGCAGGAGCAAAGATCAGTGATTCTGAAGACATAACAACAGAAGCAAAATGATCCAAATTGAAGCACAGAAAATATAAAGTTGAAAAAAATGAGCACTGCTTTAGCGGCCTCTAAGACAACATAAAGCAGTATAAAATATTATAACTGGATTTCAGGAATGGAGCAGAAAAAAATATTTGAAGAAATAATACAAAAATTTTTCTATATTTGGTGAAAACTGTAAATCCACATATCTGAGAAAGTCAGTGAATACAAAGCAGCATTTTTTTAAAAAAGAAAAAGAGAGAGAGAAGAAAAAGAAAACTACTCCATAAGGCACATTGCAATCAAATTGCCGAAAATCAGTGATAAAAAGAAAACCTTATAAGCACCTAGAGAAAAAAGGACTTATTACATGCAAGGGAAGAAAAATAGGAATGACCTGTCACTTTTCATTAGAAGCACACATGCTAGAAAACTATGGAATGACATCTTTCAACTGTTGAAAGGAAAAAAACCCCCTGTAAATATAGAATTTTCTATTGCAAAATATTGCTCAAATATGGAGACAAACTAAAACCATTATCAGAGAAATAAGCTGAGAAATTTTGTTATAGCAGACCAACAATACAAGAAAATTAAAGAAAGGCCTTTATAAAATATATAAGAATTTTTTTTGTTTTCTAATTTTTCTAAAAGATAATTGATTGTTCAAGAAAAATATATAGTAATTGTATTATGATAAAGTATTTAGAAATAAAGTATAACTAAAATAGCTAAAAATAATGAATGGAGGAGGATGAATCTTATGTATGAGGTAATAAACTATCATTTGAAGGTAGACTGTGATATGTTAAAGATGGATTAGTAAAATCAAGAGCAACCACTAAAAAAGAAGAGATATTGCTTTTTGGCAGTAGAGGAAAGAAATGGAAAACTAAAAAACTATTCAATCCAAAAGAATGAAGGAAAAGAGTAGCAATTTATCCCAAAATCATATGGGATAAATAGAAAACACATAGCAAAATGGTACATTTAAATCCAAGTATAATGATAATTATCTTACACGACTTGGTTTAAACACTCAAAGAAAAAGCAGTGATTGTCAGAATAGGGGTGGGGAGAAGCAAGATACAGGCAGCTTAAAAGTAAAAGGATGGAAAAAATATACCATGCAAGTGCTATTATTAGAAAGCAGGAATGTATATATTAGTATCAGGAAAAAGAAACTTCAGGAGTAAGAATATTTATAAAGATAAAGTGGATTATTTCATAATGATAAAATATTCATCAAGAAGATTTACAATTCTTTGCATGTTTTTTCTTAATTATAGAGCTTTAAAACACATGAAACAAAAACTGACAGAGCTGAAAGGAAAAATTGACAAGTACAAATTTTAATTGGTAATTTTCAATATTCACACTGAGTAATTGATAAGAACAATAAATCAATAAGATTATAGAAAACTTAAATAATAATATCAACTAATTTTACCTAATTGACATTTAGTTAGACTGACATTTTGCTTAGACTGCTCAAGAAAAAAAAAGAGAAAACACAAATTATCAATAACAGAAAAGGAATTGAAAGGGTGGGCATCACTACAGTTTCTATAAAACATAAAAGACAATATAGGAATGTTATGAAGATCTTTATGATGGTAAATTAAATAATCCAGTAAATTCTGTGAAAAAACACAAGTAGTAAACTGTCTCAAGAAGAAATAGAAAATCTAAATAGTCCTATATCTATTAAAAATTGAATTCATAGTTAAAATATTTTCCACAAAGAAGGCTTTAAGGAAAGCCTTAGATGGCTTTAAGGAAAATTCTGTCAAACATCTGGAGAAGCAATAAGACAAATCTTACACTAATTCTTTCAGAAAATAGAAGAGGAAATGCCTGCCAGTTCACTTTATGATACCATTATTAACCTGGTCCAAAAACTAAACAAATATATTATAAGAAAATAAAATTAAGGATTAACATCTCCCATGAATGTAGATACAAAAATGCCCAACAAGATATTAGCAAATCAAATCCAGAAATGTAGAGAAGTTGACAATAAATCATGATGAAGTGGAGTTTATGGTCAGGAATGCAACAGTTAAAAAAAGTCAATCAATGCAATTCACCATATTAACAGGGTGAATTAAAGGAGAAAACACATATGATCATCTTGATATATGCCGGAAGATAATTTGACATACTACTTCAGCCACTGTACATGACAAAAACTCCTGTCAACTTAGGAATTAATGGGGACCTCCTTGGATGGATAAAGGAAAGCTATGAAAACCCATAGCTAACATAGTGCTTAATAGTAAAAGACTGAATGCTTTCCCACTGATGAATAGCAACATATCAAAGATGTCCACTCTTACCATCACTTTTATATAAAATTTTACTAGAAGGTCTAGCCAGTGTATCAAAATTAGAAAAAGTAATCAGAACCATATAGATTGGACAGGAAGAAGTGAAACTGTCTGTATTCATAGATGACATAATAGTGAATTAGAAAAATTTAAAATATCCATAGAAAAGCTGCTAGAGTGAATATGTGAATTTAGCAAGCTCTCAGGATACAAGGTCAGTATGTAAAAATCAGTTGTATTTTTGTATATTTGTAACAAAAAATTGGAAATGAGAATTAAAAATATCATCTGCAATTGCATCAAAATATGAAATATCTGTGAATAACTTTAACAAAATATGTGCAAGGTCTGTATACTGAAAACTACAAGACAAGGATACCCACTTTTAACACTGCTATTCAACATTGTACTGGAAGTTCTAGCCAGAGCAATTAGGCAAGAAAAATAAATACAAGGCAACCAAATTGGAAAGAACAAGTAAACATACATTTATTAACAGATGACATAATCTTATGTTTAGAAAATCTTAAGGAGTCCAAAGAAATACTATTAGAACTGAAACATTTTCAGCAAAGTTGCAGGGCAGAAAATCAACACATAAAAATCAGTTGTATTTCTGTACAGTCCAGAAAAGAACTTAAGAAAGTGATTCAGTTTACAATAGCATCAAAAAGATAAAATACTTAGGAATAAATTTAATCAAAGAGATGTAAGACTTTTACACTGAAAACTTCAAAACATTGCTGAAATAAATTAAAGAAGTCCTGAATAAATGGAAGGGCAGCCTTTTTTCGTGGATTGGAAAACTTAATATTATTAAAATTGCAATATTCCTCAAAGCAATCTACAGATTCAATCCAATCCCTATCAAAATCTCAATGGCCCTTTTTGCAGAAATGGAAAAGGCCATCCTAAAATTTGTATGGAATTGCAAGTTCCTCAAATAGCTTTCTTTAATAATCTAATCCAAGATACCTTGGTTCTTTCATTCCATATCATGCTGGTATGCTATATCGATGACATCATGTTGATCAGAGGTGAGAAACAGGATTAGGAAATAACTTAAGAGCTACAGAAGCCCTCATAAAATTTCAAGGAGCCTGCACATGGTTGAAGTTTCTAGAGTTTTAGTTGTCTGGGAATATTGATGTGTCCCATTCAAAGTGAAAGATACATTGCTGTATCTTGTATCCTCCACTACTGAGAAAAAAGCAGACTATCCTTTAAATTATGGAGGCAATATATATCATATCTGAGTAACCATTTTTTGAGTGACCCATAAGGGAGCCAGTTTTGAGTGAGGCCAATAGCGAATGAAGGCTTTAGAGATGCTTCAGGATAGGATACAAGCTGTTCTACCACTTTAGCCTTGTGACCCAGTGGATCCGATTGTGTTAAAGTGTCTGCAGCAGTTATGTATGCTTTATAGGAGCCTCTCCAATCCCCAGGAGAATTGCACCACAGATCCTTAAGGTTTTGAAGCAAAGCTGTACCCTTTTCACAAATAATTATTCTCTTTTGGAGACAGATCTTGGTTTGATATTGGGTCCTGACCATGGAACAACAAGTGACATGTAACCTAAACTTCCTGTCATGAACTGTGTCACGAAGCAATAATGGGATGTGCAACAACATTCTATCATCAGGTGAAAGTTCATTTTGCAATATCAGGCTCTAGCAGCCTTAAAGACACATGAGGGTCCAGAGCAAGTGCTTAAACTCTCCATAGCACTTACTCCAGCTTCCTTGACGTCTCTTGTTCAACACGCACCTGTGCCTCATGGGGTGTACCCTGTTATTATCTGACTTAGGATGAAAAAATTCAGATCTGGTTTACAGATGGTTTTGCATGATATGCAGGCACCAGCCAGAATTCGATGTTGTAGCGTTATAGTCTAAATTAGGAGTGGCTTGGGAAGGACAATAGGGAACAAAGATCCCCCCTAGTGGGTAGAATATCAAGCAGTATATCTTGTCTTATTTGTCTTGAAAGAGATATGGACAGAAGAAAAGATCTACCTGGATTCAAGGGAAATAGATGACAGTTTATCCAAATGGTCAAGGACCATTGGGAAATCAGTGACAAGGATGTGTGGGGAAGAGCTATGTGGTTGGAACTTTGGAATGGACATACAGTGTGAAGATATTTGTGACTCACTTGAATGCTCAGCAAAGCACACCCACTACAGAGAGGGCTTCCAGTAATCAGGTGGACAAGATGACCTGTCCTGTGGACCAGTAAGCTTCTTTCCCTAGCAATACTAGTGTTTGCTTGATGGAATCAAGAACAAAGAGCACATGATGGCATGAAAGGAGATTATGCATGCTCAAAAAAAAAGATTTTTTTTCTCACTGAGACTAATCAGGCCACTTGTACTGCTAAGTGCATAGCATGCCAACAGCAGAAGCCAATGTTAAGTCCCAGATATGGCACCATTCCTCATGGGAACCAGCTAGCCACACTGTGGCAGGTTGTTTACAATGATCTATCTCCTTCATTGAGGGATCAGTGATTTATCATCGCTGAAATATTGTATTCTTTGTCTACAATGCTTTTGGTATTATCATGCATGGAGATGGGGTGTATATCGAACCAGTGACTAATATATGACACTGTTTGCCCCATGGCCAGAACACACGGACATGGGAATCAAAGTGTGGATGTGAGAGTGCCTCCATTCACTAGTATTCCTTATAACTCACATGCCAAATTTATCTTCCTATCACCATGTATTTGGACCCTGTTGTTTGAGAGGTCTTAGTTACCAAGGGAGAAATGTTTCCCACATTGATTCCACTCACCTGGAATTAGAGATTTCCCTAGTCATTTTGAGATCTTCATGCCAGTCAACTAACAGGCAAAGAAGATTGTCACTATATTGACTAAATAACCGATTCTGAGTAAAGAGAATATGTTGGAACCTATTGGCGAAGCACTTCAGCTATTTGAGGTTATTAAAATCATAGGGTGATCTAAACCTTCACTCCTGAGGTATATGAGTCATTTGTGGTCCTATCTGAATTCAGTTACTTTAATCTTCCCATAAAACTTACCACTTTTACCACTGCTGAAGTCTATTGGGGAAGATAAAAAGTATACAAGCACAAATAAATGCATAATTACATAAATACATAATTACAAAATATGTTAAGAATTATAAAAAGAACATAGGGAAACCAAATTTAGATCTGTGGATCAGGGAAGGACTTAAAAAATGAAACTAAAATGAGATCTTGATGATATGCTTGGACTAGCATGGGGAGGAGTAGAGGAAAGAGCATTCCAGACACAATGAAATGCTGTGAAGTTTCTTTTGGTTGAGGAATTGTTTGAAGACTGATGTGGCTGTAATGTATATGCCAGAATGACAGTGGTAGTAGATGGGGCTGGAGAAATAGGCAAAAGCCAGGCCATGCAGGGGGTCATATGTGATGGTAGGGAGTTTGGACATCTTTTATTAGTTATGAGAAGACATCAAGGTGTTTAAAGTAAAGGGATGATAGAAAGCAATTTGTGTTTTATAATGATATTTGCTGCTGAGAAGGGAGATTGATTTACAGGTGACAAGAATAGATAAAATGAGGTTGATTATAAGATTATTACAATAATCCAACTAAGAGATAATCGTAATGGCAGAGGAGATGGATAAAAAAGACAAGTGGGTGGATCAGAAGTATATTTACAGATAGATTGAACAAGACTTGATGATGGACTATGTTTTGGAAATGAGGAAGAGGAATGACAATGACTGTTTTCATTGTCAAAAGAGGAAGACCTTCATTCTTTGACATTCTTTGACTTTGTCGTCAAAGAGGAAGATAATGACAATTCCCAGGCTTATGGCATAAAAAACTGGATAAATGGAGGGATCATTTACTGAGATGTGGTGACAGTAATTCAAGCAATTTTTGTGTAAAAGGGTTAACTTTTGGACATGTTAATTTTGATATGCTTCATGAGCTATCGAGTGAAGATACCCAGCAGACATTTGGACCTATGAATTCCATTCTGATTTATTGATTGAGGGTCACTGGCAAAAATGATTTTTGAATCCCTGAGAATAAAAGAAGTCAGCTAGGGAGGAAGAAAAGGAAAAGAAGGACAGAGCCTTGTGGAACTCTAACACTGTGAAGAGAAGAGGCAAGCAAAGGACAATTGGAGTGAACATTTTTGCTAACTGAAGAGTAACTCCATATTTATAGTATATAACTTAGGTTAGTAAATGATAACTATTTGGTATATACTATCATTAATTATCATAGTTTTATAATATATAATTACATAATTGCATATAATATACTATTGATTCAGACTAATAAACTGCGTGTGATAAATATTCTTGCCACTGTAATTGTTCCTTTAAGAGTTAAGCATTCTGATTTAGAGTCAGAAACTTGAATTCAGATTTCACTCTGCCACTTAGTAGCCATGTGTCTTGCAAGTTGGTTAACCTCTTTAAAACTCAGTTTCATTGTATGTAAAAATAGATATACTAATACCTCATCTAAGGATTGGAAGAATTAACATCTAATACGTATAAATCACATTGAAGGTACACGGCAAATACTTTAAAAATGATTTAACTATTATTATTGTATTATTATTGTTGTTACTGTTGTTATCTTTAGAATCTTGTGGTGGCTCCAGTTTCTCTTCCATTCCTGGGAATCACTATATTGTTGTCCACTCCTCTCACCAGACGTCTGTTGTCTGGACTTCAGCAATAGCAGGTTTGCCACATCCCTGCTTCCCCCTTCTTTTTGTTGTGCCTGTAGCAACCTTCTTAACATATACATTGAATCACTTTAATTCTCTTCTCAAACACTTTCAATGGCTTGCATTTTCACTTAATCCCTTGAGTTATTCTCCATCTCATCACCTTAATTACTCATTATTTATTTTTCTCTCTCTCTACTCAAATGTGAGCTCCATTAGGGCAGGAATCTTCTTTGTCATGTTCACTGCTGTATCTCCCGATTTAACATAATGCCTGGCATGTATTAGGAGCTTCATAATGTCCTTTTGAGTATATGAATGATTACTTCCACCCATTGAAATTCCTGAGGGCAAGAACTGTTTCGTTAATCACTGTATTGCTACCGTCTAGCACATTGACCAGCACACAGTGACTACTCAACATATAGCTGCTGGATGAAACAATGCATGAATAAATGAATGAATCAATTAATCAAAAGTGATTCTCCAGTCTCAGCATCTCCAATAGCTAAGACTACATCCTTCATCACAAAATATGAATATATTAGTACATTGGAAAATGAGAAACAACACTAGAAGTACTTAAAAATCATTGTGTTGAATATGAAATCAGTGTGTCTTAAGAGCTCTCTGAGAACAGAGAAAGCTTTTGCCTTTTCCATCGCTGTATTCTAGCTCTTGGCACACAATCACATATAGAATTTCCCTCTTCAGCTGATCTGTAAGTAAAGAGAAAACGTAATTATTATCACAGCACAACTTTAGACAGGTCTCCTCCAAAAATGGCTTTGAACAAGTTGCTTCTGAGCAATCAGCAGATATACTGACCCACACTTCTGCGCAGTGTATTTTCTTCCTTCTCACCTGTGACCGTTGTTCAAATAATGTGATTTTTCCACAGACCAGACAAACGGAAAAGGGGAGTTAACCAGAGAGCAGCTCTCAGCTGGAACATTTGACTTGTGACACATATTCCTACCTAATGGGGATTAGGTTATTCTTAAAATAAATTGCTAGTGTGAGAGATAAAGTTCAATTTAAAAAGCACATGTGTGTAGATCTAGATTAAGTCCCTTACCAAGTCATAGTTCCTAACATCTGTTGGGACTATTGTAACCCATGTTTCTTGGGTTGATTTAATTGAAGGGCAAAATCTCATGTGTGACAATTTTATTACACCCCTCTCAGGTGCACAGTTTCTTTCCTCCCAAAGCTAGGTTCAGGAGTACGCTGGGATTTCTCTGACTTAAAAGGCTTGAGTGTGTTAAAACTGTATAGCTGCTGCTGGAATTTTAGGATTTTCTGAGATTTAAGTCTCCGATTCTAGACCCCATGTCTAAGAATTCTTTCCTTTTTAGGAGAAGAACACCTAGTCCTAACCTCCTTACAGTGACAGATATGTTCTGAGGATTAATGTTAGTGTTTAAAAAATACAGAGTTCTGTAGATGCAATATGCTTCTTTGGTTCAAAACATTAGTGATCCAGCTGAGTCTTTTCAGTTATAAAAATCAAATCAAATATGTTTACCAGAACAGTGTTTCCAGTGTGAATGTTACCCACATATTTTTATATATCTAGCATATGCATAACTTATTGAAATATCTTATAGATGCAGTTGGATGAAAATGATGCACTTGAAATTTAATAACATTTAATTTACCAAGTACTTCATCACAGTCCTGGCATAAAAGATATCAAATTCTGTTTTGTAAATTTAGCAATAGATCGGTAGCAACAGAACTGAGTCTTCCAGATAATTTAGTCCTCTCATATCACTCTGTCCACCTGGTGGAAATTGCGCCCTTCCGGGGCAAATTTCTTACTCACCTTTGAGACCAATCTATATGATAATAACCGCCTGAGGTCCTCAACTTGATACACCCTTTCTGTGTCCCACCTGTGTTCCTTTAATTTATTACCGCTGGTGTTTTCTGCATTGATTCCATGATCAAATGTACCACAGAAGATTGTGTTTCTTTAGACTCTGAAACTCAACAATTGCTTTTTTTTTTTGATGTTTAGTAAAGCATTGTGTATGCAAACAGGGAAGTTATTAGCATCTTACAGATTACAAATTAGGCACAGCTGGAGACTGTATCAATTTCCTCAGGCTAATTAATATAGAGAAGCAGTAATTTACTAATAGTGCTGGACTTTGTCCACTATTGAATAGGCATAGAATTAAAATGTTCTAGAACCATTTTGTTTGTATTCTATGAGTTATCTTTAGGATAGAGTAGGAGGTTTTTGTGGTCAGAAAGAACTCAAGTATGTTTTAAAGTGTGCAATATTTTAGGGTAGGAGAGTCAGGCTCTATAAGTACTATTTTGATGGACATTTCAGTCATTAGATAAGAAAAAAATATATGTGAATAAATATTAAAAGAATGTAAATATACATGAAAGAAAATAAGTCCTTGACAAAGAAGTTGTTATCTTTCCTGGAAATAAGCCAAGAGAGAAATCAAAATCTTATTTGAATTTTTTGAAAAGTTAGCCAATAGTTGATTTGTATTGTATGTTGATTTAACAAGGTCTTCTTTGGTTAGCTTTTAATAAAATGTTTGTATTTTACCTGTAAAATAGTTTATCTCATTGAATATTATTATCATACTTAATAATATTATCAAATATTTATTGTTTCCTGCATAATACTTGGCACATAGTAAGCATTAAACAAACAACTCTTGAATTCATTAAATTATATTGAAGAAAATTAATTTTTAATATAGAAAGATAGCACCAAAGTATGTTTAGAGCTAAATGCAAACAATACATCTAAAATTAAAATCTGGCTAGCCTGTTTATTCTGGACCACATGCTATGAGAACAGTTGTATTTTGGATCCAAATATTACCCATTCTTTTCTGCTACTTCAGTCTAGTAGGTCAACTTAACACAGGCATGAAGAATGAACTTAGGAGCTTGAATTGGAGACTGCTGGATGCATGGCTATAGTACCTGCCTTAACAGTCGTAGGAGTTGTCTAACCTCAGGGTGGAAGACCCCTCAGAAATCTAACATACTTCCCCCACCTGGGGTTTCTTAGAGTGTCTTCCAAAGGACTCAAAGTTCTCCTGAGTTGTTCCAGAAAAAAAAAGATTCTATATCCAAATAAGTTTGGGTAATGTTGTTTGCTATAGCTCTCTCCTGGTGAGTCTTAATGCATATTAGCATATTAAAGCTCCAAGTGTCAAAAATATATATATTTAAGACAACATATCTTAAAACATATTTGACCATGGGAGCCTTTATTCCAATAAGTCCCATTAATATCCCAAGGATCTAGTATTCTCTTCAGCATATTTTGGGCAATGCTGTCTTAAGGTGCTATCAATAATTTACATTAATTGTGAAAGCAAGTTGAGGAAAAAGAAAACATGACGATTTTGGATATTAGAAAAAGTTAGGGGGGGAGTGCCTTGAGGGAGGAAAAGAAGCAAAATAGGAATCTATGGGGGTAATGGAGACCAACTTCACAATTCGTCAAGTGGTAGTCTGTCTGTGATTTCATAAGTATTGATAAGTACCATGAGCAAATGTTAGGGATCTCTTTTGATGCAGGGACTACTGGTCATAGTAATTCAGAAATAAAATTCATTTGACCCAAGGGGCAAAGATGGTTAGAATAGTTTCATTTGTAACACAAATGAAATATAAATGGAGATGAAAACATAGAGAGAAATTATTAAATCACAACAGTGGAGGAGGGCTTGAAGGATTCTTTGCCATTTCTATTCCATTTCAGAAGTTCTTTATTTAAAACAAAACACATCCAATCTCTTTGTTGATAATTTTTTCTGGTTTTCATAACTGTTGTGTCATTAAATTTTTTATAATATCAAATCCAAATCACTTCTCTTACAGTTTGAGCCTGTTCCCTCACGTCTTGCCTATGTGTGCATATTGGTTTACTGTCACTTAACGGAATTTTGTCATCTTTTACCTGAATTCTTTAAGCCCTTCTCATCCTTAGAAAAAGGGATTTAAAATGTGTTCTGAAGCTAGATTTCTGCCATGGAAAAAAAGGCAGCAATATCTTCTTCATTTCTACATGAGTGTTTTCAGAGCCTCCCACACAAAACAAGAGACAACTATACATAAGTGCCTATTTGCTGGGAAGAGGACAAAAGAGATTTTTGGTAATGTATTTGAGAAGAGCTGGGACTTCTCTGTATCTGGCACCTGGAAATACAAAAACAGTTTATGTGAGGATAAATTACCGACTTAATAACTGCCCAGGTAAATAAAGTTAGACAGCATGTGGATTTTTCAATTCTCTTTTAAGTCAAGTCTCTGATAAAAAAGAGCGACTTTGTTAGTGTCAGGTGGTGCTTCAAGGACAGAAAAAGCACCTTAGAAAGCAGGCGCAGGTGCTCAGAAGGGATTCTGGATTGAGACTTTGCCCCCAGAGTGCTTTTGAACACCATGAAGAATGCATTCATCTACCTTCAGTTCAATAATTAATGTCACTATTCCTACAGCAACTCTTAGAATAACAAATACAGGCATCTCAAGACTTTAAAAGGATTTCATTTAAGATGTTTCATTTCATGGCGTATTTTGGCCTTGATGGGTATATTGTTATAAGGCTTATAGTGACACAAGTGGAAGTAGCTTTTTAAAAATTAGAGGAACTTTTACGACCTCCACAAAGAAGAGATAGTGGACTATTTGACACGATATTTTACTAAATTTTTATTTATCATAAAAAGGAGAGCTAAGCATTCAAATGATTGACCATAGCACTATGGAACCAAGCTCTAATTGGAAGCCAGATGATTATTTGCACTTGACGTGGAAGGTGATTTTGTCCTCAGAACTCTGGAGTCGTTTCAGGCAGAGATTGGTGCTCTGGACAGGGATTCAAGTCTATAATCTCACCTGAATTCTAGGGAAATTCTGAAGTTGAAGCAACTCTATGGAGAAAAGAAAACACACGTACAGACACACACCACATGCACAATCTGTCTTATTTTCCCAGAGCTTTGAAGAACACCCTGTTGTGGCTTGCTGTCATGGAGGGAGAGCTGTCCTCTGGTATTTTTCTCTGGAATTCTACTCAACAGTGGCGATTTCTAACTGCATCTTGCATGTTCTTTCCATTGTATATAAAGGATATTTTACTTTATATATAAAGGCTACAGTTATCAGATGTGGCGTGTGTGGGACATGATTTTCTACCACTTATGAAATTTTCTACCATATTCTCAAATTTATTTTCCATATTTTATACATGAAAATTAATTTTAATACTATAATTGTATTTTAACGTGATGTTTTATTTATTCATCCTCTTATTCATTGATGCACAGGATAGTAGTTCTGAAAGAGTTCTTTGAGATCATGTGCTCTAAACTCCCAGTTTTTACCATTGTGGTTAAGTTATTTATTTGCCTCAGGTCACATGATAGTTTGTTGAAAGAGTGATGATTAGAATATAGACAACCTGATCATATGTAATCACAAATTGTGGGAATGCCTATCCTGACCTGAAGAAATGACTTCATAATTAGCCAATTCTAATACTCTAGCAAAGTGTTGTGCATGTGGTAAGTTCTCAGTCAATATTTGTAGACCGAATGAATAAATAATAGATGTTGAATAATAGCTGAATTACATCGTGATTTTTGTGCACTTGTTTGTTTCATTTAATATTCTAAATAATCTTTACCCATTTATTTTTTTGGCATAAATTAATAAACTCACTTTCTGCATAAACCTATAAATTTAACCTCTTCTGCATAGATACAAAGGTGTCAACCACAGTCTTTTCTTGATTCAAGTAAATTATTTCTCAAATGTCCATTATACCTGTGCTGGCCAATTCGACAAGACATATTCACTTATTAGTACAGAAACCAGCCTTCTCTGAGTTGGGAGATAATATCCTTTACACATTTGGAGTTGTCTTCCATTTGCAAATGGAAAATGAAAAGTTCCAGCTAGTTCTTCTTTGATACTTAAAATGTTGTCTAGGCTCATGTCAACCTTTTTACATGCATCTCAAATAAATATAATAAGAAAACCAATTTTTAATTATAAGTTTATGTGTTTGGTTCAAAAAACACATAAGCAATTTTTTTCTGTTAAGCAATTATAGTCTAACACTGATATGGCAAAGTCACCAGTAGAACAATGACATCTAGGATACAGACAGGCTTCTTTGGTAGTTAATAATCAGATGTTACAAAAAATAGAAAGGCTTATTTTACTTGTCTATTTGCATATGTGTCCAATGTATCCATCAAAAATACAGCATTTATTTTTTAAATAAAATCTAGCTCAAATGATACAACGAAGAGGGTAGTGTCATCTATCTTTGCATTAGCATCTTTATGAAGACATTTATACATGCAGTAATAGAGATGGATAATTAAATGTGTATTGATTTCAATAATATTTTAATGTAATGTAATCAATCTTTCAAAATTTGTATCATTCCTGATTCTTAAAATCTTGGTTCTAAGTATCAAGATTGTTCATTAAATAATCCACTTCTGTTCCTCTTTGCTTTTACATTTTGAAAATGCCGTAGTTATCTTCTCTCTCAAAACTGCATCTGCTGTCTCTCAGACCCCTTCTTTATGACATCCTCAGCATCATCCATTTTAAAACTGAGATGCGCCATCTTGTGTTTAATTTGCTATTACTCCGTTGGTTATGAATACTGTTACTGCTTTTAAGTCCTTTATGCCTTACTCTGCTGTTCTCTCTCATTTCCACATAAACTGGTGTGCGAGCTGAAATAGATCCTGTTATGTGGAAAGAGTCAATTAATTCACACTTTGATCTAATAAGATAGGCTCTATCCTTGGACAGGATTTATGGGCGTGACAGTAAAGTCTCTCACTCTATCCCAGTAGAATCCTCCCAGTTCAACAAGCTGTTAGGCATTTGGAAATCTTTTCTGATTTTCTATATATGGCTTCTCAGCCTAGCTTTCCAAACTTCTATGGTGTAAATTATCCTTTTTAAAATCTAAAATGTGCTTGAGATATTTTTGAAAATTGTTCTCAGTATAGACAGTGTCTAATTGAAGATGGAACTCTAGTTCAAATGCATTCTCTTGAATTGTCATCAGGTGTCTAAAACAGCAGGCAGTAAACTATCTTCTTTTCAGCTAAGCACCTATTAAAGCTACTGGCTGTATTGGTTATAATACCAGCCAGTTGGAATGAAGCCATTCCAGACTGACTTATCGATCATACATACTACAATTTTGACCTACTGTTTCCATGTAGAATGCTCATTGCAGTTTCCTTTCAAAAATTAGCCAACACTTCCATTTTTAACCCTCAAGTTCCTTGAGCCTCTCTGATGTACTTAGTGGACAAATACATGGAGCAACACTGTTCCTAATTTATAGAGAGATATATTCTGAAAGGTCATTTGTAAGTTAGTTTAGAATAACAGTACTCATTCCTCCCCCTTCTCCCCCTTCCTCAAGTACTATACTTGTTGCTTGGGTTCCTTTGGCAGTCTTCAAGTCTTTATCCTACAATTTGTCATAAATCATGCCTGGTACGTAGTAGATGCTAAATAAAATTTGTGGCATGAATGATAGAATGTAATGCTAACCCTGTAAAATCTAATCACAATGTAGAAAACCATTCCTCTGAGAAAATGCTTTCAGAGTTCCACTGTGGAATGATGCTGGCTACAAACTTTTCTGTAATATGCTGGAGTAGGGACTCCTTACTAATTTCCCCTGCTTGTGAATAGAAGCTCCTCTGGTTCGAGCAGATCTGTCTTCCTGGGAGCCCTTTTAAGTCCTGCTTCGCTCACTCTCCCTTTCTTTTCTTCTGCTTTTTCCTGTTTTCCTGGGCCTCTATAGTTTCACATAGTTTTATTTAAACTACTACTCCTGAAATAAGAGGGAAAAAATCTTATTTCTTGAAGGGTTTTCTTCTTTGTCTTTCTCTTCCTTCCTTGTGTTAATAACGAGAAAGTAAAGTGTGCCAAACATTTAAAAACAAAGAAAACGACATAAAAAAGCCCCCCAAACTCCCTTCTATATTTACTCTTTATATTTTCTTTTCTGGTTGTTCACAGTAAGGAAGTAGAGTTTTATATAAATTCTAAAAGACAAAGGTATTTTTACTCTCAAAAGACAATTAAAAGATTTTTTATTTAGGATGTTTGTGGTTAGGCTCTCTTGGGCTGGCATCCAGCAGAAGGATGGACTAAGCCTTCCTGGGTCTTAAGCAGAGTTTATTAGTTAACTTTGGCCAAATCGATGCTGATTAAAAACCACCCTGAAACTCGGTGACAGGCAACAATGAACAGTTCTCTCTTGCTCCTGCCTCTGAGATTTGGCTGGGGCTCAGCTGTTGGAGACTGGGCTTGACAACAGGCTGGAAGAGAGGTTTAGGTCTGCTCCAGGTGTCTCTCATTCTTCTGGGATCACTGGGCTACTCAAGGCATGTTCTTCTCATGCCTGTGGCAGAATGTAAGAGGACAAACCCAGCTGCATAAACACATCTCAAGCCTCTGCTTGTTAATATCCCATTGGCTAAAGAAACTCACACGACCTGGTCCCAAGCCAAAGACCAGGAAGTAAGCTCCTCATCTTGCAGGAAAAGCCACAAAGTCACATGGTGAAGGATAGATGTAAGGAAAAGTGTAAAATTGAGAACAACAATGCAGTCAACCACCCAGGACTACATGGACAACATGTACATGCCTCAGGGAAGCTAATAATTTGGTAACTTTTAAAACCAATGTTCTTTAAATAATTATTTAGTATTTGTTTAGTAGAGGTGGAGTGAAAATGAATGTCTTTGGAACAAATTGTGCAAAGAAACATTTAATCAGCAATTTACTTTTGCTTGCCAAACCAGTGTCAATATTTTGGAGAAAAAAAGACAAAACCAGTGTAATAGTTAAGACAGCAGGTTCCGAGCAAAGTTGCCTAGATTTAAATGCCATTTCTGCCCCTTACTAGTTGTGTGATGTTGGCCAATTCATTTAACCCTGAGTTAGATGTAATTATTAATATGCTGCTGTTCTCTCTTCAGCTTTCCTTTTCTATATGCCAAGCCAGACAACTTCTTAGGAGGCAAAGAATTTAAAATTTAGGCAATAAAATAAATTGCATCTCCATAAACGTGCATAACTCAATTTTTGAGATTTCACCTGATTGCAGCTGGCTTTCATCTGCTGACAACTGTTCATTAAAAAAATGCTTAGTAGAGCTAGGTCTGTAGTAGAGAGGGGTGTTTACTTGAGGGAGCTGTAAACTTGAGGTAGAGGATGAATTGAAAATTTTATCATTTGTTCCAATCTTATTTTAACGCCTTTACACATTGGCCCCTCAGGCAGCTGTTGGCATGACTTTCCCCTTGTTCCTCCTCTGGTTCTTCTGGTCCCAGATAAGGGCAGAGAGCTGGACTGGTTTAAGAAACTGACCAATAACGGAGGATACTGAAAGCTGATCTATGAGAGGTTCTGAAACGTCACTGGTCATCTAAGAACATGTATTTTATTGAGTTGGAATGAATATGTTTATAAGCTGCTTGGAGTAGGAGGCGAGATTGCAAAAGTCATATTTAAATAATGAAGCTAAATTATTCTATAAGAAAAGAGAGCTTGGTTAATATAGGGACTTTTAATTTTTTGTGTGAGATATGAAAATTTGGGACCAGGGTTGAACTGCTAGGGACAATAGAAGAAGATGACCGTGTTCTCAGTGGAAAGCAGAGGAGGACTATGGTGGCTGCAATGTTCTCTCTTCTGAAAGGTGGTTAAATATTTAAATAGATTTTGTTGAAAGCAACAGCAGATTTTTAAGCCTTTCTGAGTCATCCATGTGTCTTTGGTTATCTCTGATATGTGATTTACTTTCCCTCTTTTCATGGCAGTCCTGCTGAATTGGTCTTGGGCCAAGGGGAAAATTAAGATATGGAAGCTGTGGCGGGGGGTGGGGGAATATGCCTTATCAAGCATTTATTAAATGGCTATTATGTACTAAATATTCTAGACACTAAAGAGTAAAAAATAAACAGTTCCTATTTTCAACAAGCTAATAGTTTACTAGTAGAGTTTATCATATAAACCAATTACTTCCATACAATATGACAAATTTGTCATTTATTGGAAAACTTAGCACCTGGCTTTTTAAAATACACGTCTCCTATACCACCTTCCATCATTTTGATAATAACCACTTAGACAATCTACCCACACCCTGGCCAGTCAGTGCCTTGACTTCCTCACCTCCAGTGATCTTGTCCTCATCACCCACTTCAGGGTCATAACCGAGACCTGTCTTTGGCAATATTGGTCTTACCACCAAACTGTCCTTTTCAAGCATCCCATGTGAAACCATTACTTACCATCTTTTAGCTCACTTTGCCTAGTACTCCCACTTTATTTGATCTTGACTTTATCAGGACCTTCAATCCATTGACCCTCCCCCATGTCCACACTACTTTTTCACAGTTCATTTATTCCCACCCTCAACAACCTATGTCCACACTTCTCTCCTTGTCTAGCTTAGAGTCAGTGGCCTTTATTCACTCCCTTGCATACACCGTTAACTCCCTGCTTTTCTCTTACCTGTCAAAACTCTACCCTATTTAAATATAATGCTGCTTTATTTCACGTTTGGAATCAAATAGCTGAATATGGCTAGACAGAAATACCCAACTATGTTGACTGGTCTCTTTAAATTAAATTTCTGACCACAAATATCAAGTGAACACTCAGCCTTCAGGGCAATCTTACTATATTTCTCTAGAAATTCACTTTCCTTCTCTCTGAAATGACTATTTTACACTTTATTCTTTCTTTTTAAGCTTCTAAGACTTCTTTTATCCTTATTCTCAGCTAGTGACAGTAATGCTCAGATGAGAACTGCTTCCACTTCCCATCACCACATCTGCCTACATCTTTATTCCTTTCTGTTCTCCCTCTAGTTTCTGTAGATAAACTGTCCTTGCTTCTCCCTGCAACCAGCTCCTTCACTCATGCACCGGGTCTTCCATTCCCTCTTACTTTCTGGCGTTCTCTGCCACTGTAACATCCCACAACTCATCTGCTTCGTCAATTTTTCCTTTTATCTTGGATCATTCCCATCAGCTTATAAACATGGTGCAATCGTTTCCTTCTTTAAAAGGGAAACCCTTCCTTGACTTTATTTTCCCTTTGTGCTACCACTCTATTTCTCTGCTCCACTTGACAGTAAGATTCCTTGAAAAAGTTGCCTAGACTTGCTGTGCCCATCTCTTCTTTTCTCATTCTTTTTAAAAATTATGCTTCAATCACTATTTGCTTCCCATCCCTCCACTGAAACTGCTCTTGTCATGGCCATCCCTGACCTCCAGCTTGTCAGTCATTTGTATTCAACTCTTTGAACTTCTTAGCAGCATTGCAATACTTGGCTTCTGGGACACTAGATATCCAAGA
The DNA here is from genome assembly GCF_037783145.1 of Equus przewalskii. Classification (NCBI taxonomy): domain Eukaryota; kingdom Metazoa; phylum Chordata; class Mammalia; order Perissodactyla; family Equidae; genus Equus; species Equus przewalskii. The sequence continues at coordinate 99,958,609 of NC_091832.1, read as the reverse complement.
TTTCCTGCTATTTCACTGGTTGCTTCTTCTTAGCTTTCCTTACTGACTTCTCATTTTTCAATTTCTTGGCCTTCCTTTTTTGACTACATATTCCCTCTAGATGCTTTCATCCAGTTTCTTGTCATTTAATACAAGTATAGGCTGATGACTCGTAAATTTATACCTTAAGCTCCAATTTCTCCCCTGAGTTTCAGTCTTGGATAGTCAACTGTCCAATTGACTCCTCTTTGATATCTAAGAGGTACCTCAAATATGGCATGTCGAAAAGAGAAACCTTGATTTTTTGCTAGTCTCCCTGCTTGTTCCCAATTATTTCCTTTTCAACTAATGTTTCTACACTTTCCCAGTTGCTCAGGCCTAGGAGTCACTCCTCTGCCATATCTAATCACTTAAAAAACCCTGTTGGCACTTGCTCCCTCTGAAAATTGATCTCAACCCAGCTACTTTTCCCTACTTGCACTGCTAACACCATTGTCCAAGCTACCGTCTTTTCTTTTTTGGATTATTGGGATCTTATTCTATCTGTTTCTCTGCTTTTACTCTTGCGTTGGCTCAATCCATTCTCCACAGAGCAATCAGAGGGGTCTTTTTAAAATGTTAACAGGACTATGTCATTCCCCTGCTTAAAATCCTTCAGCATTGTGGGTATGACGATTTATGCAAATGATACAGAACTTTAATCAATGGGCCTATGATCTTAGTCTATATCCAAAGTTTGGTGAAAGAGTGTACGTTTATATTTTAAATTATAATTGTATGTTTATGTACTGTTTAGTAAAAACAGTAATTTTTATGAATCTGCTCTTAATTTTTTTTAACTAATCAACTATGGATTAACTTGAAGAAGAAGACTTCTATTTTTTTATCTGTATTTCCAACTTGATTGGGAGAAGGGCATTTCCTCATCTAATCATTTGACCAATCTCTTTGAAATTAGCTGTATAATATTTCACTGTAAGCGGGGAAATGGTTGAACCTTTTCCTATTGTTGGGCATTTTGGCTGTTTCTACGTGTTCTACATGTTATAAAAAATAAGGATGTTATGGGGCTGGCCCCGTGGCCGAGTGGTTAAGTTCGCTCGCTCCGCTGCAGGCGGCCCAGTGTTTCGTTGGTTCGAATCCTGGGCGTGGACATGGCACTGCTCATCAAACCACGCTGAGGCAGCGTCCCACATGCCACAACTAGAAGGATCCACAACGAAGAATATACAACTATGTACTGGGGGGCTTTGGGGAGAAAAAGGAAAAATAAAATATTTAAAAATAAAATAAGGATGTTGTGAATGTCTTTGTGCATAAATTGTAGTCAATATGTATAATTAGTGGGTCAAAGACTATATACATTTTAAAACCCTCCAATACATATTTCTGGGGATTTTTTTAGAAGCCTTGTAGAAAAAGATTAGTCGAAGGTTGAAGGGTCAGTATGAGATCAGAAAATTGTGGGCTGCTTGATATCATCCTCTGACCTAGATTTCTCTTACTGTTTCCCTGAATTCTCCCTACTTTTGTACCAGTACTCTTTGGAGAGAAGGCTGTGATGTGATGAACAATATTTCAGAGATTTTTATAGGATCCCGGAGCAAAAGGGGTTCTGCTTGATAGCCTCATTACGTTGGTGCTGTGAGGTAACTGGTGAAGCATGGAACAGAGAAGCGGCGGTGGTGGTGGGGGAGAGGGTCCATTCAATCTGTAACAGGAGCATCACAGTTTGGTTTAGGATTAACACTCGGGGTCCAGGAATCCACATGTCAGTGTCCAGACAGGGGAGGAGAAAGTGATTGGTGCCTACTGCCTGCAAGGAAGGTTATATAGAACTGGGTTGGTTCTCTGGCCTTCCTTTGTTAAACACAACTTGAGAACATAATTGGTGAGATGGGTATCAGTGAGGCTGAGTTGATCTATAGAATAAAGAGCCTTTCTGGGTAGGGCAGAGGAGAGATGAGAGGAGAGCTGGTTTGGAAAGGGCCATCAGAAAGATAAAGGAGAAGCTGCTATTTTTGGGAAAGTTGAAAGAGAGTTGGAGAATGAAGGTTATAAGTTTTTCCATATCTCATAAATATTTCTAAGAGGCTGAAGTAAAGATCTAAATTGCTTTAATTGTTTTTCAGTTGTTAGACACTTGTTTATTTGGATAAGACTCCATGCTGTGGCTTGCTTCCAGACAAAGAGTAAGTTGGCCTGGATTAATGTGGGATCCCATTATGATCAGCAATATTTATCCTGGCGACTTTGAGTGGGTCAGAATTCAAGCAGTGGCTGTTATGTTATTGTCATTGGGACTTAATTGTGTGTTCAGGTTGATGTGGTCTTGGGAAATGTGGTTATAGTTACAATTGCTGAAATTTACAAATTGTTAAAAGATGTGTGAATACCATATGGATAAAAGAGTATATTTGGTGTTTTCAATTTACATTATATCACAAACCACACTGTTTTTTAAATTGAACATTTTGTGCATTTTGATGAACTTATGAATGCCAAGAAAAATAACAGTGATTTTAGAACAGGTTCTAATTAAAAGTCAGCTAATAGCACAACATTCAGAATTATGACCTACTTGACCAGATAGAGTTCTGAAAGCTTGAGAAAAAAATTAATGGGTATAAGGGGAAAAAAAATCACAGAAGATAAACAGGCTATGAGCCAAACACTTTATTATTTTAGTGACATTTGCAATTAATTGTAATTATTTTTTAAGAAAATAAATATCTTGATAAATGTTTATTTAATTTATCTTCATGGGAATAAGACTTTCCTTTTAAGTAGGAATGCAGGTTTATTAAATGTGACCTAATGCATCATGGTTTCATAGCAAATTAACAAGAAAAAATGGGAATTTTGGAACTTCTTGAAAATATCCTGTTTACTGTGCCTCAGTGACATTATATGTATCTGAAATGATGTGAGGCAAATAAACCCAAGGCATGATTAGAGTTTTAAGTACTAAACGGCAGACCCGAGTGACTTGTCTTTTCTAAGATGCAAATAAAGAGAGCGTGCCCTCGGAACCTCCATCACCTTGCGTTTCCAAACAGTCCAAATGAGTTGTGATGAGTCTTCTTTTAATACCTTGGAACAACTGGTTTCTGAAATGTCATGACTGGAGATTTTATGGTGTCACTTAATGTGAAATAAAACATGAAGGGATTTCAGAGGAAACTTGTCTATTTGTGGATGTGACAGCAGGCCTAACTCGGCTGTGCAGTAGGTGAAGGCCTGAGGCCTCCGTGGTCCACCTCGTCATGTAGCACTTGTCTGCTGCCCTTAATCTTCCCTTTCCGTCTCAGAAATGCATTCTCCTGGATTCACGTTTGCTTAAGCTTAACAGGTATTTATTATTGCTTTAAATTCTGTTTAGGAAGAGACAGGATATTAAACATATTCATTTATTTTAAAAGTATCTATGGGATTCTATGAAGGACACTAAGGAAATGAGATTCATGGGCCAGCCATCAAGGAACACAAATGATAATTGGAAAACAAGGTATAGATACATGAAAGAGTCAAGTAACAGAATAAAGTTCTATTTTGTTGAGTGGAAAAATGAATGTTATGTGTGAATGCTATTGTAGGAATCCAGAGGTGGGAGGATGTGTTCTGCTATGAAGTGGTTAGGAAAAGTTGGTACTTGTGTTGAGTGCTAAAGCTTGGGTGGGATTTCTATCAGAAGTGAGGAAGGGGAGTGGCTTTGCAGAGATGGGGAATGGGGCAGGAGCGGAGCTAGCAAAGCTGGAGCCTTTTCCTCCTGGATGCACAGAGGAGACAGCTAGGACTATGAGTATGTTTATGTTAATGTGTTTCTGAAATGATTTTAGGACAGATGTTGTTGTTATTGAGTTTGTTTTCTTATCCAACAGTAATTTTAAAGGTGGGAATGTCATGCCATAAGGAAAGGGAGGCAGCCAAAATAATGTGAAGAGCAGTTTCCTGGCAATTAGGAGGTCTGAGTTTTAGTCCCTATGTTGTCTGTCAACTCACTTTTGTTAAAGTGACTTAAGATGAGTTATTTTATTTTTTCTCATTTATGAAATGGGCTTGTTGAGTAGGATGCTGTTTGGAGTCCCTTCAAACTCTAGGATTCCAATGGGTTGATATTATAGTAGGCTAGAGAAAGGGGCTTCTGGACAGAAGGACCTCTAGGCACCTTTTAATTCATGTTGTCTGGGTGACCTCTTACTATGTGTGATAGAGATAGAACTGATCATCTCCCACTCTAGAAAGAGTGGATGTCCTGTAGACCATTGTGTTTTGTACTTTCAGGCTAACTAGACTATTAAGTTTAGAAAGCTGATGTAAGATTTTCCTTTTTGTTATTCTGCAAGAAGAATGAAGTTACTTTTACTCTTTTATAAGAGAACCTTTTGAGAATAAAATGGCTTTAATGTTTTATAGGGTCAAACAATTCTGAACAGCCCAGAGTGCATTATTCTTATCACGGCTTAGCAGGTGTCCCTGAGTCAGAAGACTCTCTAAATATTTAATGTGAAACTCACAAGACTTGTGCGTCTTTCCCTCCTGGACCAGTCGGGTCCTTAGGGTTTATAAGAAATATACATATACTCACATTTATAAAACTTCATTATCTAAATTTGGTTCTACTGTCAGCATCAACTAACATTTATTGAGCACCCACTGCTTCTCTGGCATGGTATTCTGCATTAGGGATTCTGCATATTAAGGTCTTTTTTTCCTCAAGGACTGAAATCATCCTTTTAAGGTTAGAAATAGGATCTGAAACTTGGGATGGTAGTAAAATCCAATGACACAAGAGGTCATTACAAGATTTATATTCTTTTATCATCATTTGATACATTGTATTCATCTACATATATACAGTTATCTTATTATATATTCAATTTCTTCTCCTGTTATTTAAATGTGGCAGCTGTAACTAATTTGGATATCAACCACCTGCTGTGATGTGCACATCTCTCTAGAACTTTGTTTTACTATCTGGAATATTTCTAAAAATATTCAGAAGTAAATATATCATCATTAACCTGTCATATACAATGATGGTCTCACAGAAATAAAAAATGAAAGCCAACTGAATGAATTGTAAGACAGAAGCCCTGAATTAGCCCCTAATTCTACATCTGACCTAGAAGGACTGCTTGGAGGCAGGTCAGTGTCATGGGAAGCTAGGAGTAATCTCTTCTGAATTTGTCTTTGTGTTGTCACACAAAGTTCGGTGTTGTAAAGAAATTGTTTCCAGTCAGGTTAGTAGTTTCCATCAGAACACGGACAAACATCTAGGATTCTGCTCCTTCCCCAGTGGAAGGCACAGTGGTGGAAATGAATGAGTCACGCATCTCTATTCTGTGTACATATGAGATGTAACTATATGGTACCAAGACTATTTTTAACAGCAATAATAGTAGAATTTTACAAATGACTTTAATAAAATCATTTTCTATGGATCAATAGAAAAAGGGAACTGGGGCTGGCCCCGTGGCCGAGTGGTTAAGTTCGCGCGCTCCGCTGCAGGCGGGCCAGTGTTTCGTCAGTCAGTTCGAATCCTGGGCGCGGACATGGCACTGCTCATCAGACCACGCTGAGGCAGCGTCCCACATGCCACAACTAGAAGAACCCACAACGAAGAATACACAACTATGTACCGGGGGGCTTTGGGGAGAAAAAGGAAAAAATAAAATCTTAAAAAAAAAAAAAAAAAAAAAAAAGAAAAAGGGAACTGACCCATAACGTTACCACTCAGGTAGAATGCCACTCCTAACAACAGAGTATATAGCCCAGTTTTTTCTTTCCAAGCATATGTATGGTTAAAAAAATGCGATCATGCTATAAATACTGTTTTAAAACTAATTTTCTCATTTAACAATATATTCCGTACCATTTTGCATGTTATCAGGTATTTGTAATAGGTAAAACTTGAACAGCCACAAATCAAATCTGTGTAAAAAATGAAAGCATTTCATAACTGCACAGACTGCCTTGATTCTAAGTCTCTTTTTTTGGCTCAGCAGCAAAAAATGTAATGTGTCTTCAAGTTGTTCTTGTCTTTTCCAGTTTAAGACTCAGACTCTTCTGGGAAGTCAAATTCAACTACTACAATCTCAGTTACTGTTCAAAGTCTGCCCTCCAAATTTCTCTTTCTTCTCAAGAGTTTCTACTCCTTTGTCCTTTCTCGTTCTAATTCATGGGCTTGTTTTTGCCTCAAGTGTCAGGGAAGGGTGGGGAATCTATGAAAGTTAAGCCTGGAATGGGTGGTGGGTAAGATGGGCATCTCATCCACAAGTTCTCTCTCTGCTGCTCTTGCCACTAGTGTTTTTGCCTGGTTTGGTTCTAGGCACTGCGGATGCCTGCTGCAACCACAGCTCAGGGCCAGTAGCATAGGGGAGGCCTCCACTGATCTCCAAATGAAATGGTTCTTGTGTTTTTGTTGTCTGTGCATAGCTGATAATGACTCTTTTGGCCTTGATGGACTTGCTGGGATATTAGGGTACATGACGGCATCAAACGCTGCCTACCTGGGCCCCTGGGAGCTTCAGAAGTGTCATGGCTGTTACTCCCTCCCCACCTCAGATTTGTCCCCTTCTCAAAACTTATGTTGTTTGGGGTCCCCTTGCTTTTCATCAGTCTTTTGGGGTAGAGGTTGGCAAGTTGGCTGATGCTTCCAGCCAATTTCAGTAGTTTGCTCTGGGTCCACAAAAATCCACACCTTTTCATCTGGTTATGCTTCTCTGTATCTCTTGGCATCAGCTTCTATGTTCTCCAACTTTATGGGAAAAATACTAGGAGGTGGGGCCAGGATGAAGGGAGAAGGACAATGTGCTCACCATATAGTTTCCAAATGCCGATCTCCATCTCTTTTCATCTACTATTCTTCATCCCTCTCCACCAAAGGTTTTATCTCTTGTTTTGGAAAAAGACTTGTAAAACAGTTCTGTCTCTTTGTGGTAGCAGAGCAATGGGCAAAGTTGGATACTGAGGTAGGAACTCCTCTGAATTTAGCTTTCTTAGCTGTCAACAGTAGGAATGGATCAGCAGAAATGAAAAGAGAATCTGTCCATGTTTCACTTAATAGCAACAGAGAAATTCTTTTGTGATTTATTTGGCATAATCTTACTTACTGCATATTGCTGCGTGGTGTTCTACGTATGTGCCATCATTTATTTTACAAATTCTTCTTTTTCACTTACTACGTCCCCCCCCCCCAGCATTTTTTATTACAAAAACAAAAGTAAATTATTTTAATTTTTAGTTAAAGTGCTAGAAGTCATATCTCCCTCTCTTTTTAAAATTGTCTTCTCTCTAATTGTTCAAAAATCTCTGCTTTTTAAAAGTCCTTCCTTGCTTCTTTTCTCTTCTGATCATAAAACTGGTTCTTGGTTTTCCTCTAATTTCCTTTCTTTATGATCTCTCTTTTGGAAATCGTGTCTAGACTGATGGCTTCAACTGTCACTCCTAGTCATCTGACTCCTGAATTTTGTCTCTAGTCTTGGGCACTCTCCTAAGAACCAATCCGACATTTAAAACTACTTGCTGAACATCTTTACCTGAGGGTCTTTCTGGTACCTTTAACTCAAGATATTAGGACTGAACTCGTTGTCTTTGATATTGTTGTTTGGAAAAGAATGGCATTATGCTAACACAACATGGGGAAATGATTGGTGTCTGGATATGTAGCTAGACCTACCCTGTAAAGACAAGGGCTATGTGACCCAGCATGTTTTGACCTCACTGTTTTGACTCAGTAAACTTTCTTTTTCTCTGTTTCATCAATGCCAAACAGTTAGTATACACAGTGAACTAAATGATCAACAAGATAAAAATTAGATTGTCAACTGAATAGGCCAATGCTGGGAAATGAAGCAACCTTGGGAGTTATCTGAGAGAACTGTAATGATTAATAAATCACACCATTGAATTCTTAGCATGTAAAATAAAGTCTGAAAAACAAACAAACAAGCAAACAAAATAAAATAAAGCCTGGTATGTAAGAGGTAATCAATAGATATTTTTGACTTAATCCATAAATGAATGTACAGAACTTAAAATTGACCATAGCTGAAAATGAACTTTTGTTTTTCACAAATAAATGATTGTTTTAGTCCATTTAGGCTGCATCAATAAAAACACCATAAACTCTGTGGTTTATAAATAACAGAAATTTATTTCTCACAATTCTGGAGGCTGGGAAGTCCAAGATCAAGCGCAAGCATGGTCAGGTTCTGGTGAAGGCTCTCTTCTGGTTAGTTCATAGTCAGTGCCTTGCTGTGGTTTCACATGGAAGAAGGGGCGAGGGAGCTCTCTAGGGCCTCTTTTATAAGGGAGTTAATCTCATTCATGAGGGCTCCACCCTCATGACCTAATCACACCCTAAAGACCTTCCATCCTAATACCATTATATTGGGGGTTAGGATTTCAACATATGAATTTTGGGAGAACACAAACATTCAGAACATAGCATTCCACCTCTAGCTCCCCAAAATTTATGTCCTTCTCACGTGTAAAATACATGCATTCCATCCCAGTAGACTCAAAAGTCTTAAGTAGTTCCAGCATCAACTCAAAAGTCTAAAGTCCAAAGTCTCATTTAAGTATCATCTAAATCAGATATGAGTGAGACTCGAAGCATGATTCATTCTCAGGCAAAATTCCTCTCCAGCTGTGAACGTGTGAAATCAAACAAGTTTTGTGCTTCCAAAATACAATAGTGAGACAGGCATAGGGTAAATACTCCCATTCCAAAAGAGAGAAATTGCCAAGAAAGGGGTAACAGGTCCCAAGCAAGTCCAAAATCTGACAGGGTGAACAACAACAAATCTTAAGGCTTAAGAATAATCTTTGACTGGATGCTCTGCCCACAAGGCCCACTAGGGCAGGAGTCCCACCTTCCAAACACACTGTGGCATCCCCATTCCCACAGCTTTGCTAAGTGGAGCCCATGTGGCAGCTCTCATAGATTGAAGTTTTGTGTGTGTGACTCTTCTGGGATGTAGTCACACACTGATGTCTCTACTGGTCTGGGTTGGGGGCAGCTCTGTCCCCTTGGCTTTGACGGGCATTGTTCTAGCAGAGGCTTCCTGCAGAGGCCTCACCCTTGCCACAGCCTTCTGCCTGGGTCACATGCTTACAGCTCTGGGTGGCTCCATCCTTCAAAGGTATGGAGGTAGCCATACCCCCATTGCTTTCATGGGCAGAGGTAGGGCTCCCATGATGTTGGGTGGGGATGATCTGGCCTGTTGAAACCCGGGCAATGTCCCCCCCACCACTTTTGAAACCAAGGAGGCAGCCCTAATGATCTCTGAATCCTCTTGAGGGCCCTTCTTCCTTTATCTTGAAGAATATTGTGCCTTCACAGCTGAATAGCTCTATGGTCCCATCCTGTAGAATCTAAGTCTGACAACCTTCCTTCTTTCCTTCCTGTCTCCTTCCCCTTTAGTTCAAATAAGCTGTTTTCCTGCTGGGGTGGTTGATTAATCCATGGTAATCTCCTTATCAAAGGATCACTTGGCTACACCCTTAGTCTTCTCTTCTCAACATGTTTTCTCACTTTTTTGAAAGATAAATAGGCTGAGAATTTTCTGAATCTTTAATTCTGCTTCCCTTTGGGTTAATGATTCTGTCTTTAAGTCATTTATCTCTTCTCACATTTTGCTATAAGCATTCAAGAGACGCCAAGCTCTACCTTCAACACTTGGCTTAGAAATAGCTTCAGCCAAATGCCAATTTCATTGCTCCCAGGTTCTACCTTCCACAAAACACTAGGATACAAATGTAATTTGGCTAAATCTTTGCCATTTTGTAACAAGGATTGCCTATCCTCTAGTTACCAATAACATGTTCCTCACTTCTGTCTGAGACCTCATCAGAATGGACTTTATTGTCCATATTTCTACAAACATTCTGTTGATGACCACTTAGGTATTCTCTAAGCTTTCCTCTTCTTCTGAGCCCTCACTAGATTAAAAGTCCATCCACAGAATTATGATGTGCCAGCATGCTTGGGTTCTGGTGAAGGCCCTCTTCATGATCATGAAAGTGAGTGTCTGAGATCGCGTGTAGAATTATATCAAGGAAGTAAGACGCTAAGGCATTGAAGGCTCATTTACATGGATATTAGAATCACAAGAATTGCAGGCATAATGTAATTATGTGTGACAGCAAGGCAGGAGCAAAAATCTTCAAGGAAGAAGCGGAGTGACTGCAACCAAGTGAGATTCAGAGATATTCTGATTGTTGAATCCAGAGCTGGGCATTTCTGAAATGGAAGAGGATGAATGTTCTGAAAGCAGAATGTGGGGCATGAAAGACATCTACTCCATCTTCAGTGCTATGAAGGAGAAAAAATAGTCACTACCTGAGAGGGCCACAGGGGAAGCGGTATTCTCAAGGGAGATCTATGTTTCCTTAAATCAAGAAAAGTGAGGGGAATTTTGAGAGAAAAGGGTACAGAGGATTTGACAATGGCTAACTGTGAATTCCAGAGGACAATGGAAGGGTTCAGGACTTGGGTAGATCGGGACAGAAAAGGACTATGACAGCCCATGGAAATATTAATGTACAGAGATAGTGTAGAGTGGATAAAGGGCATTAAAAGATCAGTACTGATGATCTCAAGATGAGGCAAGGCAATTTGTGAATATGCGTTGGAGGATGGGGATGGGGAGAAGAATGGTCGAGTTCTGAGATGTTTTCTTGCTCCTTACCAATGGAGCTGTGATAGTGGGGTAAGGTGCATACTTGCTATGATTACTTGGGTCTCAGAGGAGGCTTTCTCATGATTTCTGCTGAAAGAGATGACAGGTGTAGAGTCCAGGAAAGAGGACTCTAGTGAATTTTATGAAAACCTCTCATGATCAGGCAAAACTCATTTTTTTCCAAAACTTTTTAATAATTTTTAAAGCATCAAACTGATAATAAAAGTGATCTTTTGTCTCCTCAAGGACCTCCCCAGTGGGCTATAGGAGCAATATTACTGTTTGGATTCAACTATATTTAAGAAGGCCATTAAAATTTCACTGGTTCCAATAAAGAAATGAAATATAGTATCTATAATGAACATTTGTTGAGGATGATGGTAATTTACATTGAGAATTATGTGTGAGCAAGGTTTATGGTTCTTGTGTCTTTATCTATAATGTTATGGTTATTTTATCACCACGAGTTGGCACACTGTTTAAGGAGGCATATTGTCTTCATTTTATAGACGAAGAATCGGTGGTTCAGAGAAGTTAGGTGAGTTAAAGTCAAGATTTGAACCTAACCCTGCTTTGGTCCAGGCACTTACAATGGGTATGTGCTCATGATTTTACAGTGTTTTCATATAAATTACCTCATTTGCATAGATAAAAGTTTAGTTTAGTTTTATTGATGCTTCTCAAACCTCCCCAGAATGTCAGAATTCATTTCAGCCAACAAAACTTGCTCTAAATTTCCTGACCCTCAGAATCCATATGTCCTTCATATTGTCCTGCAAATGAGTTGGTTAAATTCCCTCCTGTCCACTAGAAATCTCATTGTTTTCCTAGGAAAACAAACTGCCCTGAAAACTTGATAAAAAGGAACTTGAAATGAAGAATAGAGTAGACGAAGCTCTTTGGATTTTTTTGCATGATTTTTCTTAAATCTCCCTTGATTTTTTTGACTAAAAATTAATATTTGGTATATGCAAAAGAATATGTGCAATGTACATATAAATTATGTAAGCAAATTAACAAAACAAACCCAGCCTACTTCCCCAGTTTGGAGCTGGGTACTGCTGATACTCACTGAGGCCCCCTCCCAAGCCCTTCCTCCTGCCTTCCACAAAGAGGAAGACATTATTCTGAGTTGGTGCTTATCATTTCCTTGCTTTAAAGAGAATGCATCCCTGAAAAATATATTGTTTAGTGAACTTTACAAAAATGGTACTATACAGTATCTGGTTTTGTGCATCCTGTGTTTTTTCTTCATTGTCTTTTTTAGATTTTTTTCCTTTTGACAGTTCATTTCAAGCTTTATCATATAGGATAATATATAGTATATAAATATACATATATTAGTATAATGTTGAATAAAATGGTAAAATGGATAATTTGCCTTGTACTTACTGCCTTACTTTATTTACTTATTTTTCTAATCTATTTTTTCTAGCAGCTTTATTGAAATATAATTGACAAAATTGCATATATTTAAAGTGTACAATGTGTTAATTTGATATATGTATACATTGTGAAATGATTAATTCTCATACTTACTTTAAAAAGGAATATTTGTAATGTTTCTCCATTTAGGTTGATTTTTACTCAAGTCATTCTTAATTGAACAGTTCCTTTTTATCCCAAGTTTCTAAGAGTATGTTTTTAAAAAAATTATGAACAGTTTTGAATTTTATCAAATAGCTTTCTATATCTATTGAGATGACAATATGATTTTCTCTTTTAATAAGTGTGGTCTCTTACCTTCATTGCTTTTCTGATATTAAACTTTCTTCCTATTCTTGGGAAAAAAAGTAATTTAGTTATGATATGTTATTTTTGAAATACTATGGTATTCAGTTTCCTAATATGCTGGTTAGTATTTTTTCTTCTGTATTCATTTGGGAGGTTGGACTAAATTTTTCTCTGTCTTTGTCTGGTTTTGGTATTAGGTATTTGGTATTTGGTATTAGTATAACCTCACAAATGAGTGATCTGTGTGTTACCTCTTTTCCGTTCTCTGGAAGAGTTCATAAAATTTTAGAATAAATTATTCCTTGAAAATTTATAAAATTCGTTGATTAAACTGCCTGAGCCTGCCAGTTTCTTTGTATGAAAAAATTTAACTCCTGATTCAATTTCCTTGTAATTATGGAATTATGCAGGCTTTTAATTTATTCTTGAGTTGTTTTTGCTAAGGTATATTTGCTTGGAATTTAGTCATTTTATATGCGTTTTCAAATTTATTGGCATAATTTTTTTATTGTTTTTGTTATCATTTTTATTTCTCTCATGTCTGTGGTTAATCTTCCTTTTTATTTCTAATATTGTTTGTGTCTTTTTTATTTTTATCAGTCATATCACTGAAGATTGTCTATTTTAATAGTCTTTTCAAATGTTTAAACTGTCTGTATTGAAATAAACTTATACTTTCAAAAAAGTGACAATAATGGTACAGAGAACATTTGTCTTTTTATCACCCCCTCCCCCAACACACACATATACACAGACACACACACTTTATTTTTTCTGAACCATTGTAGAAAGGTTGCATGTATCACTCGTGTTTAATTCTTGATGCAGTAGTGAGCATTCCTAGGAACAAAGGTATTCTTTTCCATTACCACAGTACGGTTATCCAGTTCAGGAGCATTGATATAATACTTTGACTTAATCTATAGTCCACATTCCATTTGTAGAACTTTTAAATTTGACTATTATATTTTTTATTTGATAATTTCTATTTCATTCTTTTAAAAACTATTTGGTCACTGTTGCTTATTCATTTTTAAAAACAGCCTTATTGAGGTACGATTTACATGCTATAAAATTCACCCAATGTCAACGTGCAGTTTGCTGATTTTTAGGAAATGTATACTGTTGCTCAGTGATCACCACAATCAGTTTTAGAACATTTCCATCAACCCAAAAAGTTCCTTCATGCCCATCTGGCCCCAGTCCCCACTCCCACACCCAGCTCCAGGCAACCACTGTCCTACTTTGTCTCTGTGGTTTTGACTTTCCTAGAAATTTCTTAAAAGTGGAATCATGCAATTTCTAGTTTTTTGTATCAGGCTTCTTTAGTATAGCATGATGTTTTGGGGGTTCATCTATCTTGTTGCATGCATCAGTAGTTTGTCCCCTTTTATTGCTGAGTGATCGTCCATTGTTTGGACATACCGTGTATTTTTTTAATCCATTCATCAGTTGATGGACTTTTTCGTTTTTCCCAGATTTTGCTATTATTAATAATTCTCCTATGAATAATCACATACAAGCCTTTGTGGGTATATATTTTCATTTCTCTTTGGTAGATAGCTAGTTATGGAGTTCTGGGTTGTATGGTAATTTTAATTTTAGCTATTCTAGTGGATATGCAGTGGTATCCTATTGTGGCTTAAATTTGTATTTCCCTAATGACTCGTTATGTTGAGCATCTTTTCATGTTCTTATTTGCCATTCATATATTTTCTTTTGTGAAGTGTCTGTTTAAATCTTTTTTTCCTCCATTTTTAAAAGTTTGGTTGTTTGTCTTTTTATTATTGAGTACTAAGAGTTCTTTTTATAAGGTTATTTTATCAGATATATTATTTGCATGCATTTTCTCATGGTCTGTGGCAAGTTTTTTTTTCCTTAATAGTTTCTTTTGAAGAGCAAAGTTTTTAATTTTGACAAAGCCTAATTTATCAACATTTTCTTATCTAGATAATGCTTTTACTGTCATATCTAAGAAATCTTTGTCTAACCCAAGGAAAAAAGAATTCTAGAGATTTCTAGAAATTTTATAATTTTAGATCTTACGTGTAGATGTATAATCCATTTTGAGTTAATTTTTGTGTGTATGAAGTAAGAGTTTAATTTTTTTAATATGCATATCAAATTATCCCGGAACCATTTGTTAAATAGTTTATCCTTTGCAGCACTTGATACCTTTGTCGAAAATCAACAAACCATAAATGTGAGACTTATTTCTGAACTCTCTTTTCTGTTCCATTGATCTGTATCACCGTACTTATGCCAGTACCACACTGTTTTGATTACTTACTCATTTTCATTCCATGTTTTATATCTTTAAATATTCCATCTTTTATATCTTTAAATATTAAGTTTCTATCAGTTATCAGATATTCCAATATCAGAAGTCCTTTCGTGTCCAAGAAAGTTTTTTTTTGTTTCTGCTGATTCCAAATCGTAGCACTTATTTCCTTGTGGATTTAGTGGTATGTCTGAGCTCATGTTTGGGCAAACTTCATCTGTGGGAATCCTGAGGGCCTCAGTGGGCAGTTCTTTCATCCACAGAAGATTTGTATTTGCTTCTGAAAGAGCCAGGGATGCAATATCAATTGGAGACCAGGGCCAAGACTAGGGTGAGGCAAGAGAGGTTGTTTAGGGTGAAAAATTTAAGGAGACACTTGCTGTCAGTCAGGCAAAGGTGCCTTCTTAAATTTGTATCCTAGGTGTGTCTCTTGTCTTGCCCTAGTCCCAGTCCTGTTAGAGACCACTTTAATCTATTTTGAAGTTTTTTTTTAATTTATGTTTTTGATCTTTTTTTTAACATTCGTTTATAACATTATATAAATTTCAGGTGTACATCATTATATATTTTGTTTTCTGTGTGGGTTACAGCATGCTCAACACTCAAAGACTAATTACAATCCATCACCACACACATGTGCCTAATCCCCCGTTTCTTCCTCCTCTTTCCCCTTTCCCCTCTGGTAGCCACCAATCCAATCTCTGTTTCTCTGTGTTTCTTTTCATTGTTTTTATCTTCTACTTATGAATGAGGTCATATGGTATTTGACTCTGACTTATTTCACTTAGCATAATACTCTCAAGGTCCATCCATGGTGTCACAAATGGCTGGATTTCATCATTTATTATGGCTGAGTAGTATTCCATTGTGTATATATACTACATCTTCTTTATCCGTTTGTCCCCTACTGGGCACTTAGGTTGCTTCCAAGTCTTGTTATTGTGAATAATGCTGCAATGAACATAGGGATGCATGTATCTTTATGCATTTGTGTTTTCATGTTCTTTGGATAAATACCCAGCAGTGGGATAGCTGGATCATATGGTAGATCTATTCTTAATCTTTTGAGGAATCTCCATACTGTTCTCCATAGTGGCTGCACTAGTTTGCACTCCCACCAGCAATGTACGAGTGTTCCCTTCTCTCCACATCCTCTCCAACACTTATTGTTTCCTGTCTTGTTAATTATAGCCATTCTGATGGGAGTGAGGTGATATCTCATTGTAGTTTTGACTTGCATTTCCCTAATAGTTAATGATGTTGAAGAACTTTTCATGTGCCTGTTGGCCATCTGTATATCTTATTTGGAGAAATGTCTGTTTCAGATCATTTGCCAATTTTTAATTGGGTTGTTAGTTTTTCTGTTGTTGAGTTGTATGAATTCCTTGCATGTTTTGCATGTTAACCCCTTATCAGATACATGGTTTGCAAATATCTTCTCCTAATTGTTAGGTTGTCTTTTCATTTTGTTGATGGTTTCCTTTGCTAATACAGAAGATTTTTAGTTTGATGTAGTCCAATTTGTTAATTTTTTTCTATTGTTTCCGTTTCCACGTCAGACACGATAACTTGAAAATATGCTACTAAGACTGATGTCGAAGAGTGTACTGCCTATGTTTTCTTCTAAAAGTTTAATGGTTCCAGGTGTTACGGTCAAGTCTTTAACCCATTTTGAGTTAATTTTTATTTATGGTGTAATATAATGGTTGTCAGGTTCATCTTGCTTCTCATGTCAATGGCCCCAAGACTCAGTTTCCTGAAACTTCTTTAATCCCCTTCCAGGTTCTTGACTCAATGCAAGAGTCTCAAGTTTAGTTCCCCTCTCAAGCAAGGAGCCCTAAGATTCAATTTCCTGATGTTGGTGACACATAAGAATTTATGTTGTTGGGCAACTTGGCTTTCAGATCGCTTATAGCTCATTTCCATTCAGCTCAATGTTCTTTTTTCATTCTCTGTTTTAGATTCCTCTTATGTTATCATAAATCATCAATGCATTGAAAAATAAGTTAGTTATCCAGGATTAAATTTTATTTTAGTGAGAGAAGACCTGAAAGTACATAGCCTATGGTATGTTTGAAATACAGTCGTTCCTCAGTGTCTGCCCAGGAGTGGTTCCAGGCACCCCCATGGATACCAAATCTGACGATGCTCCAATCCCTTATATAAAATGGCATAGTACAATGAATTCAGTTGAAGGGCCCTCTGTATCCATGGGTTTCACATCTGTGGATATAGAAGGTCGACTGTAGTGTTACCTAATTTCTTTAAAGACCATTATTTTTATATTTCATTTAACTAGAAAAATATACCTGACAATTTTTAGAAGCAGAACTCAGGTTTTCTTTCTCCACAACAATTAGTAGATGAAAAATGTAGACAATAGGCTGAGTAATAAATATTTGCCAAATGATTGGTTTGACCTTAAATAATAGGATAATTTTTATTTTGACTCATTCATTGGTCCTCAAAATAGTATTTTAAAGTGCTTGGTGACTTTCTCCCTTGTCTGTGATTAAGTCCCTGCTAAGCAGGTGAGCCTGACTATGCTCAGAGAATGCTGATTTGCTTTCTTAAGGCACTTTGCTCACAAGCAGGGTTTCTAGATGCGGTATATGCTCTGAAGCCCCGAAAAAATGAAATGTGAAGCCTTTCAAGGTGGAACAGAGTTACAATTTCACACTAAACCTATCGTGAATAAATACTCTAATTATTAAACGTTCTACTTCAGTGATAATAGGAATGAGAAACAGTTGATTTAATTAAGAAACCAAAGTATTTTTGTTGGAATATCTAAACTTTTGTTAGAGAATAACCGAAGGAAGAAACTTAAAATGATCTTTTCTCATTTAAAGAGCAAAAGCAAAATCAATTGGCTGGAGTTCCAGTTCCATCTAATAGCAATGTAGGCTTTCTCTGGGTCCCAGTGTCCTTCCCTATAGAAAGAGGCATTGGACCAGAAGGTCTCTAAGGTGACCAGTTGGGGATACTACATATAGTCTGTTCCACAGGCATCATGAAGCAGTGTTCATAGCTGGAGACAGAGATGCTTGGCTGGAATCAAAGTTCTGCCACTGCAGGTGAGCTTGGATTAGGTACCCAGCATGGCTAGCCTTAGCTTCGACATAAGAAAATGGAGATAATAACAGCCTTACCTCATCAGGTTGTTTTGAAGATTAAGTGAAATATTCATGAAAAGTGCTTAGCAGAGTGGTTGATACAGACTAGACACCAAACAAATACAGTCAGTGTTATTGTTGTTGTTCTTTGCCTAGTTCAGAGAATTTATGGATCTTCATGCCCCCTTTGATGTGGTGCTACGTATCTTATAATTGAATGAGAGAAGTACGATACCTTATAAAATTTTTTTGAAGTAGCTGAAATTTGAACACTTCATTAAGAAGGCTATGTTGCAACTGCCATGTTGAGAAATAATTTTCATAGTTTAATTCTAGTGGGCATTATCTTCCATTCAAACTAAGCCAATGAAATTATCATAATTCAGAAGGAAAACGTAAACATTTTGGTCAGCATTATTTCCTTATGTAGACATAGCCAGATGTTGGTTTTAAATGACTGAGATAACCAACTCGATTCTAATCATATTCTTCATCTTGTTATTTAAATGAAAAATTACTGTACTGTGCTCCTGGTTTGTTGAAGGCCTATGACGGGTATGATGTGAGTGTAGGCCTTCTTTCCATTTCTCAACACCACTCAGTGGCTGGCATAGAGTAACTGGTTTAGCTTGGTCACTCACATTCGTTTCAGATCTCCATGAAGCTTGATAGAAACATTTCAGAAAAATGTTCTGACAGGAAAAGGGTTGGAATACTGATTTTGCTATCTTTGGGACTTGGATAGAGAACGGTTTTCTCCTAAAGGGATAGATAAATGTAAAAAAGATTTACATACATATATATACATATGAATGATATATATACATATATAAATCTATCTAACTGGCACTTGAAGTTGTTTTTAGAACAATCAGCTTGAAGCTATCAAGAGACTTTTTGATTGCCAGGTAATTGACTTCACTTGCGGGCCAGGCCAAAATGCATTAATTGAGTTGATCACAAATAATGGTCTCAAGCACCACTACATGCTGTGAATAATTACCTCAGGTACACAATACTATAATTAAGACTCTAGTGCTAAGTCACACTTATTCAATTTGTTCTTGCTTGCTAAGTGAGGCATCTCAAGTAGCTTAAACTTAGCAGCTAACTCTGTAGGGTTGTTAAGGTAGGGTTGAAGGAGGAAACATCCTGCTGGCCCATTGGATGATTATGGAGTACAGCCTTAAAAGACCGGCAGATCAAGCCCCTTAGTGAGGTGCAGAATGATCCTTCGACAGGAGGCAAAAGTTAGTGCTGCAACTGAGCAGTTGCAGAAGCCAATTCCTAAAAAGTACCATGAGCTTCCATTTTCACCCCAAATTCTGGTGGCTTTTAAAACACTTAGAGGATCTTGGATATTTTCTCATACAGAGTCCAATGGCTTTTTTTCAGTAATAAAAGAGGTTTTGGCTGCAGAGAGATGTGTTCCCTGGGTGAAGGGTGGGAGTTCCCTTGTCCTCTCCACTTCTCTGTCTACCTTGCACCGCATTCCTCTGCCAGCATGTGGTGGACTGGACAGTGCCCTGGATTTTGATCAGAGGAGCTGGGTTATTACTGGGCTCCTCTACTGACCAGCTAAGTCATATGGGTGGGCAATGTAGCCCTTTTGAGCCTTGGTTTCTTATTTGGAAAAGGGGATTATTAGCATTGTTTTGTTTTAATGAGATAATTGAGACTAGCGTGAGGACAGTATAGAATAATGAATGTGAAATGTCCTGTGCAACTAACATTTTAAAAGTATGGCTGTAATTTTATCTCTTTGTCCAATTAATCTACTTCCCTGACCACTCCCAGGCTACTCCTCCCCTTGATTTCGGCCCTGCCACCCTGACCCAGCTCTTTTGCTACCATCCCAGGATTCACTCCTCATTCCTATTTGTTCTCTTAGATCTGACTGATCCTATTCTGGCCTCATGTTTACCACCTGGCTCTTAGTTTCTTACTCTGGAAGGGCAGTTTTGCTATTTACATATGTCTTTTTTATGCCCTTATTTAGCTCTGGTCTTGTCAAACTTTTTGCTTAATTTTTTCAGGTCATAGTTGTAGCATCCTCCCAACTGGATCCTATGGCCCTATCTCCTAGGTAATAATCTTTGGGTGTCTCTTAATGACATTAGCTATTTGTTCAGCCTTTCAAGAAAAATCAATGTCTCTGAGGGCTTTCCTCTAGACTTCTGTTTCTTAAATGGACTACCTTTACCAGAATCACCTGAGGACTAACACAGACTCAGACCTCTGTGTCCTACCCAGACCTAATGTGTCAGATTCCTGGGAGCTGAAGTCTGGGCATGTGTCTTTTGAAGAAGAATTTCTGATGATGTTTATGCACACTGAAGAGCTTCTCTGCCAAGAAGCTTTTCAGCTTCTCCTGCTCTAACCAAAACCTCTAGACCTTGTGCTTGCCTTCTATAACAACAACAACAACAATAACACACATTGATTGCTTACTATATGCCAATAACTACTCTAAATGCTTTCACATTATTTCATCCTTATAACAAACTTACAAGGTATGTATTATTATTCCCATTTTTTAGATGAGTAAACTGAAGCAACAGCAGTAGTCTCAGAGCTGGGACTCAATTCTAAGCTGGTTTAATGTTAGACACTATATTTTGAATTACTACCCTACCGTTGTCTCTGTACCTGGAACCTGAATTTGCCTCTTCTCTGTGGGCTTCTTAGCTTTGATATAGCCTGGCTTATTTCACATGCCTATCTGCTGAACACCATGATAGCACCCCTTTCTTGCCCAGAATCTGGTTCAGCCCTCCTAACTGGGCTTCTTTCTCTTAGCTTGTTTCCTTCTTCTTTGTTTAGATAGAATTCAGGTTCTTATTGAGATCACTTCATCCTTTGAGACAAATTAAATTGACTTAAACACTCTAAACCTCATAATGTGGAAGGGATAATTGGAGGCTTTACTGATATTTCTGGAATTCAAGGAGACTTGTGTTCTGATGGTCATGTTCCACATACGTTCCTGGGAATTCCCAATCTCGTTCGTGTCACTTCCTGCAGTAGTTCTATTGGCTCTGACCCAATCCATCCACGGAACCTAGACCCTTTTCCTTGATTTTCCCCAAATACCATTCCTGGAAGGCATTGTGTATGTGTTTGTGTGCATGTGTGTATGTGTGTGTGTAGGAACTTTCTGAGTTTGGAATGGTAAAGGGGCTTACATGGAATTAAATAAAAATTTGACATTAGGGTTTCTATTCCTAAAAGGATTCCTATCCCTGCTGAAAGGACTTTCTCAATTGCCAAACTTCTCTATAGGCCTATCATGTTGTCAATGTCTCTGAGCCTCATTCTTTGCTTCACTTTCCCCTTCTCTAACCTTCCCCACTCCAAAATTCCAAGAGATGTCACAAGGTAGAAGAGGATTAATTGCAGGATGGGTATTATGAACAGTAAGTGTTATATGAATACATTTCATTCATGAGTGTTCAATGAATACATATATTTCATTGTCAGGTCCAGTGGTCAAGAAACATCATTGAAAAGGACGGATTTATTAAGATCCACTCTAACAGAAGTACTTACTCCTCAGTGATCCAGTTTGGGTATTCTATTATTGTAACATTTAAGTGTGCTTGCTTTTAACCTCCAACAAATGAGTATCCTGGGACCCCTCTAGTCCTGTCTCCCCAACATGGGGAAAAGTACTTGTGGAGAGCCCTTTGCAGGTGGTATGAAAGGCAAATGGGATGAACTAGGAATCACTCCTACTAAGATGGAAGATAGGTGAGGTTACTTGGAAGCAGTTCAAAATACCTATTCATGAAGATTGAATAGTATACTGGCAAAGGTTCTGGGTACAGACAATGCCATTTCTTTTCACCTGGTCAGCTAACAAGGATAGATCTAACACATTTAGCAGGCTGGCTCCATTTCCTCATTTCCTATGGACTCCTCAACTAACTCCATTTTGGCTTCTGCTCCCAATAAAACCACCAGAACTATCTTTATTAAGGTCACAAATTCAGAAATGACCTTTGTATCTTTACTTCCAAAGGAAAATGATCTTTCCTCTTTGTTTTTGACCTCTTACCAATTTTTGGTACAGCAAACCACTCTGTCCTTTTTGGGTTTTGTTTTTAAAAATTTTAATACCTCTGTACAATGAAATTCATCCATTTTGAGTGTACATTTTCTTGAGTTTTGGTAAATTTACATGGCCGTGAAATCACCACTATATTCAAGTTTAAGACCAAACTATCATCCCCAAAGTTCCCTTTTGCTCCCTACTGCATCTACCTGACCCCAGGCAATCACTGATCTACTTTCTCTCACTATTTTTGCCATTACTAAGATTTCATATAAGTGGAATCATACAGTATGTATAAATTTGTGTCTGGGTCCTTTCACTTAGCATGATGTTTTGAAACTCACTAATATGGTTGTTTATATTACCAATTCATTCTTTTTTCTTGCTAATTGTCTGTTTGGATATACCACATTTTGTGTATCTAGTTGACGGACATTTGTGTTGTTTCTATTTTTTGACTATACTGAATAATGCTGCCGTAAACATTCCTGTAAAAGTCATTGTGTGGAGGGGCTGGCCCCGTGGCCGAGTGGTTAAGTTCGCACGCTCCGCTGCAGGCGGCCCAGTGTTTCGTTAGTTCGAATCCTGGGTGCGGACATGGCACTGCTCATCAGACCACGCTGAGGCAGCGTCCCACATGCCACAACTAGAAGAACCCACAACGAAGAATACACAACTATGTACCGGGGGGCTTTGGGGAGAAAAAGGAAAAAATAAAATCTTTAAAAAAAAAAAAAAAAGTCATTGTGTGGACATACGTTTTCATTTTTCTTAGGTAGATACCTAGGAGGGGAACCATGGGTCATGTGATGCATTTTCAAATTTTTAAGAAACTGCCAAACTGGTTTAAAAAAGTGGCTGCACCATTTGCATTCCCATCAACAAAGTATGAGGACTCCAGTTTCTGCACAGCATCAGCAACACTTTTAATTTTAGTTATTCTACTGGGTGTGTAGTGAGTGGTATCTCATTATGGTTTAAATTTAAATTTCCCTAATGACTAATGAGGGTTAGCTTGTCATGTGCTGGTCATTCATATATTTTCTTTTACGAAGTGTCTGTTTAAATCTTTTGCACATTCAAACAATTGACCTATTTATTTTCTGATTATTGAATTGTAAGAGTTAAATATATATATATATGTATATGTAGTCTGAATGCAAGTCCTTCAGTTCTTATATATATTTTACTGATTAAGTCTCTTAATCTGTGGTTTGTCTTTTCATTTTATTAATGGAGACCTATGAACTTAAGTGTTTAATTTTGGTCCAGTCCAATTTGTCAGTTTATTTTTCTTTTATGGTCAGTATTTTTTTATGTGCTATCTAAGGAATATTTGCCTGGCTCAAGGTCACAAAAGTTTCTCCAAAGTCTCCTCTTAAGTTTTCCTCTAGAATTTATGGTTTTAGCTCTTATGATCTATGATCCATTTTGAATTAATATTTGTCTATGGTACGAGGAATGAGTCAAAGTTTTTATTTTTTTGAATATGGATAGGCAGTTATTCCAGAACTATGTACTGAAAAGACTATGATTTTTCCATAGAATTATCTTGGTAGCTATAAAAAGTCAATTGACCATATAAGTATGAGTCTATTTCTGCATTCTATGTATTGTATCCTTTTGTCAATTCCATACTTTCTTTAGTGTAGTTTTAGAGTCTTGAAATCAGGTTGTGTGTGTCCTCTGACTTTGTTTCTTTTTGATAAAATTGTCTTGATTATTCTAGATCCTTTGCATTATGATATATATTTTAGAGTTGACTTGGCAATTTCTCCCAAAAGTCTATTGGAATTTTCAATGCAGTTGTATTCTATCTATACGTCAATTTGGGAGAGAATTGCCTCTTAACAGTATTGAGTCTCTTAATCAATCAACATGGTGTCTCCATTTTTGAAGGTGTTTTAAAACTTTTCTTGGCACTGTTTTTAGCTTTATTGTACAGATCTTATTTGTTATGTATTTTATTTTTTATTTTAAATTTTTGTTAGTATTTTATTTTATTGTGGATGGAATTTTTAAAAATTTCAAGTTCAGATTGCTTGTTGTTAATACATAGAGATGCAATTGATTTTTATATATTGATCTATTATCCTGTGGCCTTGATAAATCCACTTTTTTTTTTTTTTTGCTTTCTTGTAGGTTCCTTAAGATTATCTACATATAGGACCATGTTGTCTACAAAAAACTAGATTGTTTTCCTTTTTTCTTCTAATTTGTATGTCTGTTATTTCCTTTTCTTGTCTTATTGCACTAGTTAGGATCTTTAGTACAATATTAAATAAAAGTGGGGAGAGCAGAGATGTCTTTGCCTTGTTCTTGTCATATTAGTCTAAAAGCATTCTAGTTAAATATGATGTTAGCTGTAGGTTTTTTCATAAATGTTCTTTCTAAGACTGAGAAAGTTCCCTTCCATTCTTAGTTTTCTAAGCATTTTAATTGTGAATGGGCATTATATTTTGTTGGATTCAATTTGCTAATATTTTGTTGAGGATATTTACATCCATTTTAATGAAGGATATTGGGTGGTAGTTTTCCTTTGTTATGATGTTGTTGTCAGAGTACTAATGGCCTAATAAAATGAATTAGAATTTGCTTCTCCTTGTCTATTTTCTGAATGATTTTGTGTTGGATTGGTATTATTTCTTCCTTAAATGTTTGGTAGAATTCATCAGTGAAGTCATTTGGGCCTGATGCTTTCTTTAAAGAAGGATTGTTTAAAGTTATTAGTTCAGTTTTTTTCTTGATATAGGCTTATTCAGAATTTTTATCTCTTCTTAAGTGAACATTAGTAGCATGTAACATTAGTTAGTTACAACATTAATGACATTAATCTTTCAAGGAATCTCTATTTTATTTGCATTGTCAGGTTTACTCATGCAACATTGTTCATAATATTCTCATAACTATTTTGATTTCTGTAAAGTCAGTAGTGATGTTGCCGTTCACTCCAGATATCGCTAATTTGAATCTTTTTTTGTTCTTCTTCAGTCTAGCTAAATGTTTATTTATTTTATTGATATTTTTTAAAATCCTGCTTTTAGTTTCACTGATTTTTCTCTGTTGTTTGTCTTCTTTCTATTTTGCTGATTTCTGTTCTGGTCTTTATTTTTATCTTCCTTCTAGTTAATTTAGATTTAATTTGATCTTCTCTCTCTCTCTCTTTCTCTCCTTGTCTCGCTCTCTCTTGCTCTCACTCTCTTTTAGCTTCTTAAGGCAGAAGCTTTGATAATTCATTTGAAGCCTTTCTTCTTTTTTAGTATAGATGTTTAGTGCTATAAAGTTTCCTTTAGGCACTGCCTTAGATACACCTTCAAATTTTGATATGAGTGTTTTCATTTGATTCACTCAGTTTAAAATATTTTCTAATTTTCCTCATGATTTCTTCTTTAACCCATAGGTGACTTAGAAGTATATCGTTTAATTTCCATACATTTTGGAGTTTCCCCAGATTTCTTTTTGTGATTAATTTCTAATTAAATTCTGTTTTGATCAGAAAACATACTCTGTATGATTTCAATGCTTTTAAATTATTGAGCCTATTTATTGCCAGCAAATGATTTATCCTGGTGAATATCCTATTTGCACTTGAAAAGAATATGTTTTCTGCCATTGTTGTGTGGAGCGTTCTATAGATGTCAATTAGGTCAAGTTGTTTGATAGTGTTTTTCAATTCTTTTACATCCTTTGTATATACAAGCTGTGTGTGGATCGAGGAATGCATTCAAAGGCACAACATTTGCCATTTGCCAATCTCTTTAGGCTTTTAATGTTTGCTAGGCTCTCTGGAGCTCTCCTGCATTCATGCTTCATATAGAAGTTATCTAGGGATCTTGGAGTTTTTATCTCCCCACTCCTAAGACTCTTTTACTTCCTAAATATCCCAGTTAATATTTTAACTGCTCTCTTGCCTGCTTTGAACTGAGTTTACCACCATTGCCAAATAAAGCTGTAGGTTTTCACAATCAGCTAGGTGGGATTGGAATGGTGCCTGGCAAGAAAGCCATCAACTCACTGTTGAGTAGTGGTTCCATGGGTAAACAATTCTGGGATTGTTCCTTGCCTTTGTTTGTTTTTCAGTGCCTTGAAATTGCTGTTTTAAATATTTTTTCTCATTTTAATATTTGATTTCTGTGGAATGGAAATACCCAGTCTTCTCTTGCCACCATTATCAGAATATATTTCTATTCCTTCCCTTAGAAACATTCTTTTTTCTTTGCTGTCATGACCCTGAACATCTTGCTACCCTTCTGGCTACTCTTTCTTTACATTTCCTTTGAATATTAGAATGTCTTAGAATTTAGGAGAAACTACTTTTTTAAAAAGGCATAGATTCATAGATTCTTTTCTCTTCTTGCCTCACATGTTTCTCTAAGGTGATCTCATTGATTTCTACAGCTGTAATTGCCACTATAAGCTACTTCTAAAATTAATATCTCTGGTCTAGACTTTTCCTTTGGGCTCCAGACTCTTATACTTTTATCAACACATCCTTTATCTTCACTTAGCACTTTTGTTGGCATCTCAAATACAAGTCAAAAATAGAATGCAATTTTTTCTCTCTCATCTGCTGTTCCTCCAGGATGCCTTACTAATACTGCTATCATCCACCATATTCTTGGTATATCCTTAGTATATCCATTCCTCTCCCTACACTTTCATAAGTATCCAATCACCAAGTTCTGCCAATTTCGTCTTATAAACATCTCTTGAGTAAGACTACATATTTTTATTTCCATAGTCATCATATGAATGTAAACCATCATCCCTTTCTTGAACTACTTAAGAGCATCTTTATTTTTCTCTTTAGACATTTTGAATTATCTTTTAAAGATATAAGTCTTATAATCCTTACTGAAAACATTTCTATATATTTCTTATCTTTTTAGGATAAAAAGCAAACTACTCAACATAGTCTATGTGACCCTGCATGATCTGGTCCTTCCCGGCCACTCCAGGCTTATGTCACACCACCCTCTGTTTCCCTCTCTGCTATTCAGGCTATAAGGACCTTTTCTCAGTTCCTTAACTGAGACCATCCTGCTATATGCTTTCAAGTACACTCTCTCTCTTCATGGCTCTTATGTCAATCATGTAGTTTTTTTGCTTAATGTTTTCCCTGTTGATATGTAGGCTCCATATCTAAGGACGTGTGTCTGTTTTGTTCCCCACTGTATCAACAATATCTAATAGAATACTAAACACAAATTAGGCTCTCAATAAAATTTGTTTAATGCAAAGGAATACAATTCTGTACTTATTGGCCTTGTTGCATTTATGTACTATTTCTGATTCACTATATAGCCACTAAGATTAGAGAATCACAAAATTACACAGTCAGGCTAGTCCAAATATTATAGATGTAAAACAGGGTTCAGAGTTCCTGAGTCTTCTCTCCTCTAAACTGACCCTGGACTGCAGATAGTTCTCTCTTCCCAGCTCAGCTCCTTACTTTTCCTCATCTCTTTCTAATATTTTATGATTGTTAGTTGGTGTTGGGTAGGAAGTTGTTAGAATAGTAGAAATAACTCACACTATTTGGAAACTTATGCCGGGTATTTCTTGACAACTTTCCTTAAGGTCTTTTTTTCTGTTTAGACACAATGCAATTTTTATTCTGTTCCATATGGAAGTTTCTTCCTTTAAGGCTTAGTATGTATTATTGTCTGCTAAATAGTTAAAACATGCAGGCTCTGACACCAGCAAATTCCACTTACTAGTTGTGTGACCTTTAACGAGTTTCTGAATGTTTCTACTGTTTTCTCACTTATAGGACAGTGTAATTGATGGTGCCTACTACATAGAGAATACAGTGCTTAGAATAGTGTTTGACACTTATTAAATACTTAATAAGTATTTGCTTATAGCTAGTATCTGGCTCTCTAGTTAGTTTCTCTTGCCATACATCACACTTTTCCTCCCAAATTATAGGGCCTAATTTTCATGTAATTGTACAGAATCTGAAATCTTGGGGGACAGGAATCCATATTTTGGTCCCTCTGTCAAATTGTATGTTCCCTGAAAGTAGGGACCATGCTCTATCACAGTGCTTAGCATATATAAAGTACTCAGTAAATATATGTTAATGGATTTTCTTTAAAAATATTATCTAATTCCCACTTTCCATTCAAACTCTCTCCCTCAATTAGTTTAATTTAGTGTATTTGTTCTATCCTATCAGAAACCCCCAAATTAGTTTGCATTAGACTGATGTCAGAGATCATACTTTTTTAATTGGCACTAATTAAGGCAATTAATTACAATTAATAAACATGGGAAACATGGAATAAGCTGACTCTGGACACATGGGCTCTTTAAAGTCTTCTAGTTGCTGGGCCTTGCTGAAAGTCCACTTATTAAAATGTTTAAAATATCAAGGACCATGAGACTGCCTTGATATCAAAGCAAGGCCAAAGAAAACAAAGAGAAACATGGAAAAAAAGAGATGTCAGCTTCAAATAGGATAACCAGCTGCTGTGGATACCTTTCAATCAGTCGGAGTTATGAACCAATTGCACAGCACACAGTTGAGTAGAGGTGAAGAAAATTAGGTCAATCGATTGAACTATTTTAACAGGCTAGTCAGAGTGCAAGGGAAAAAAGGAACTTAACTTGGTGTACTGGCATCTGTTGGATTGGAAGCTGAAGTCAAGTGTGTATTTTTTTTTAATAGGAAGCTGAAGTTAAGTGTCCTTTTTTGTCATTAAGCTGATCCACATTTGATGAATTTGAAGGAAATTTTCTCTGTCTCTCTAATTGGTTGGTGTCATACAGACAGGACCTACCCTATTTTATTGCTACTTTTCACTCCTTTCCCCAGCTGGAAGTACTCACAGCTGAGGCTGGAAAGAGGCATAATAAAGAGGCTTTGCTTGGTTCTCTGTGGTCTTTGCATCTTCAGTTCTCCACGGGGGAGCAGTGCTGATTGAGGAAGAAAGGGACTTATGGAGTCAAAGAGAAGGGCATTGGCGTCTGTCAGAATCACACCTCCTTGGGCTGCTTTAATCAGCGCTAAGAGCTCATGGTAGATGAGAACAATTCCCCATCTTGTTTTTCCTTGTATGACATTTATCGTGTTTTCTTTCTGAAATTAAGAAAAAAAATCCCCTTTTCCTTTGTAATTCAAATCTGAAAAGTTACTTTTATTTTTTAATTTTTCTTGAACTCTATTTCCATGACTTAAATGAGTTTTGTGTTTTTAAAAAACTTCTTCATCCCCTTCCCCAAGGCCATTCAATTTTCTCTTCCACTCTGTTTAAATATGTTCCCAAAGAATGTGGTAAGGCTGGTCAAAAAGTAGATACTTGCAGTCGCTAACTTCAAGTAAATCATGGAAGATTAACTTTATCTTTCTATAAAAGATGGAATAGTGTGTGAAATGGGCAATTTGAATATTTTCAGGAAAGAGGATTCTTGCCTTCCTTGATTGCTTTAAACCAATTGGAGAGATAAAAAAACACTGAACACTTGCTCCCCCCAGCTCCTCTCCTACCAGGCACTCTCTCCTTTATAGAACTCACATTGACAACATAATGAACGCACAGCACAGCTGTCAAAGGAAATGTTTGAGCACTGGTGAAATTACAGGCTGCTGCAGAAATGACTTAAGCATGCCATTACCTCTTGCTGCATTTAGAACAAATAAGCCACCTGCCCTTTAGGTATTATCTGATCTGTTTGAATAGACTGTTATAAGAAGACTCCATACACAGAAGACTCCAAACATTCTCTCCTCCAATTCTGCTCAGAGAACTGCAGCTTCAGCATCTCATCCTGCCTCCTCTCAGTGCTTTCCTCTCTGACTCAGTCTTTGCATACATTATATAAACAGTCACACGTCTGTCTCCCGTGTTAAAGGAAGTCTCATTTTTTTGTGATTGCAGTTACCTAGCCTTGGGCTGCTGTATCTGTGAGCTATGCTAGTCTGACTTCAAATCTGTATATCCTCTTACCTCTAAAGCAAATTGTTTGATCATGAATCCACTGAACATCTAGAAGCCCTCTCCTTTCAGACATGGCTCGAGTTTCAGAAATGCTCTTTGATTGCGTCATCCATCTGAAAGGGATAAATGGACTAAGATACCATGGCTGCATTACCATAGCTATTATCTCCTCTGCAAAGAAGAACCTCTTAGGTTTGTGCCGTCAGGAGCACTATCCTTGCCTTTTCTGTGCTCTTGGCCAACACTCTGGTTCAAGAGCACTTAGTGCTTCCTGCACCAGTCAGGGTCCTGGCAAGACACCAATGACAGACTGAAAGTAGGTAAGTGAAGGAAATTTGGATAAAGTGTTCATTGGCTCGTGTATGGGTAGGGTGTAGGGAAACTTCAGGGCTATAGGGTGGCTACTGTTACCACTGCTAGGCCTGAAGGGATAAGGAGAGAGAACAGCTCCTGAACCTTAGAGAGAGGAAGGTGTGCATGGAATGGGCCAGCTGACAGGAGCAGTGACCTTCCATCCGGACAAGACACAGCCAATGCAACGTAACGTCGCAGAGAGGGAGCTGAGGAAATATACATCTCCAGCTCACGCTCCTGCTTACCCTATCTCCTGTGGGTCCTCACCATTGGCCAAACCTAATCGAAAGGATGTTGGTGATGCAGACAGTCTCTCAGGTGAGAGAGCAGGTGGAGAATGATGGAGAGTGGCCCTGAGGGCAATTGGAGGATATCCAGCTCACTTTCTGAGGAGAATAAATATCTCATGGTTCTATTGGTTTGTTTCTCAGCCATTTCCCCCAATTCCCATTTATCCTTTAAACCACAGCCAAAGTGTTATTCTTAAAGCAAAGCTGATCTGTCATATCCTTCTGAAAGATCTTTAATGGCTCATTCTATGACATAAAGTCTAAATTTTTTATCATGGATTCAAGCCCACACAAGTCTCCTTTCCAACTAAATTTTGAGCCTTTGCCAACCACCTTCCTTCTACCCCAATCTATTTCTTTAACCTGATGATATCCCAAACTGTGCTCCAACCCTATTCTTTTATTTGCTCTCTTGCCCTCTTCTAGATCAACTTAACTATTGATTACTTCTTCCTTCTTCTTTAAGATAAGTCTCAAACATTTCTATGAAGCTGCCTTCTGTCATCCTAGTCAGAAATAATCCTTATCTCCAATTTTGTTTGTTTTTTTCATTGTAACTTTATAACACATTCTATCTTATGATTAATTGTGGATATATCTGCACATGTCTCTTGGTAGATATGAACTGTACAATGCTCACTTTGAGGCTCTGGGTCTGACTGGACAGAATCCCCATTCACATGGATAGAATTGTATTGGGTTGAGATTTGCCAGGATTGGCCAGCAATAGGTGGAATTCATGGGGGAATCCAGGTCATGTCTGAATAGGTAGATAGACAGAAGAGTAGGGGTGCCATGTTAGTCTGAGGAGTTAATAAAGATCTGAATACAGGGGGAAAAAGCCAAAAGGGAATCAGCTATTTGAACAGTTCTGGAAGGAGTGACTGTTAGGTGGGAATAATGTAAATGAATACAACTCCCTGACCATGAGCAGAGCTGTGCTGTCCAGAACTGCACTTGGGGTTTTGGCCATTGTAGCATCATCTCTCTGGCTGGTTGTAAGGAAAAGAGTTGGGTCAGTCCATGAACATGAGTCTTTTGGAGGCAGGGGCCATATTTTATTCATTTTTGTTATTAGCTCTCTCTCTCCTCTTCCTATGCCCCCTTAACATAGTGTCTGAAGCTTAGCAGACACA
This sequence comes from Equus przewalskii, assembly GCF_037783145.1. Taxonomy (NCBI): domain Eukaryota; kingdom Metazoa; phylum Chordata; class Mammalia; order Perissodactyla; family Equidae; genus Equus; species Equus przewalskii. The sequence goes on along the minus strand of NC_091832.1, from coordinate 99,927,034 downwards.
CTAAATATGTTTGTTGAATTTATTGGAAGTCAGCAGATTTTATTTATATAAAAATATTGTATGGAATGTGAAAAGATATGTGTGTACATAATGATATTTTAAGAACAGTTAAAAGATAGCTTGCCGTAAGTATTTTTTAGAAGTGTATCTTATGTATTATCAGTGTAGGCTGTTGTACCCACCTCAGGTAACCTTGCCTCAGCAGTGTCTGCATAATCATGGTACGTTGGACACCTGATGATGCAGAGTCTGAATCTCAGGATGGGAAGGAAATAAGGAAGTGAATTTGACCATTGTGGTCCTAAACATGTTGATGATGTAGGAAACCTTTGCCTATTTCTCAGATGTCTTCACTCCGTGGCACACTGGAGAGGTGTTAGAGAATAAGAATTCATAGTTCAGTGCTGCCCGAAACAAAATTGCCTGGTTTGGGTCCTAATGAAAATGTCAGTTTCTGAACCCCAGGCTATGCTTCTGAGTCAGAATTTAAAATGAGTTCTATAAACACCAAAGCTTGTGAATCTTTGCTCTGGACCACTGAGGGCATGTTAGAATCACTTGAAAAGATTTTAAAACTGTTGATGCCCGAGTCTTCCCTCTCTCCCCTGGATTGAGTCTGACTTAAGGGGTCTGGAGTGGAGTCCCTAGCACCTGCAATCCTCAAGCTGTCTGCAGTGACAGTACATCTTGCATGGGCCTTGGAGGCTGTTGCATTGATTGATGGGTTAGAAATAGATCACCCCAATCTAAAGGACAGACTAGTTGACAGACTGGGGAAAGCAAACAGGGTGGTAGGAAAACATCATAGCCTAGTCACTAAGGGTGAGGGCTCTGGAATCTGAAACCTGGGTCCCCGTAATGTCTCTGCCCCTTATGAGCTCTGTGCGGGCAGGCATCTCTGTGTGCCTTCTGAGGATCAAAATAATGCACACCTCAGAGGGTTGTTGTAAGAATTAAAATAAGTTAATATAAATAAGTTACTATAAATAAAGTATTTAAACAGAGCCTGTCATACTGTAAGGGCTCAATAAATGTTAACCATGGTTATTATCATCAGTAATTACAGGAAAGAATTATGGTTTCCAAATATGGTAACAAGAAGATCTGGCATGATAAAGGGTATCAAAAAGACTAGAGGTTGTACATATTTTGTTAGACTCAGTGGCCAGAAATAAGAACAAGGAGTGGAAGTTGCTGGGATTTTTATTAGGATCGTTATATAGAAGAAGGAACATTTTAGCAACTAGAGCCCTCTAAACTAAGGAATGAATGGCTATATAAAGTAGTGAATTCTCAGTCCCTGAAAATATTTCAAAATAAGTTGATTGACCATTTATTTGGAACTTTTTAGAGAAAAATTCATACAAAGGGTAATGATTTAGACTATAAATATAACTGATAAACCCTGAAAATTTTTAAACTCTAAAATCACCAAAATCCAGTTATTTGTTATTGCTATCATAATTACCTCTGAGATCTAACTCTTAGAGCCCATAATGCTGTGGTTTTATCTTAGTTTTTGTAAATCACTTAGGTCACTTTTCTCCAACTCTTGTTGCAGGAAGTGGTTAAGAGTAGTCACTAAAGGATGAAGATGCATAGATGCTTTAAGGCTTCCATTTACCATGAAATGTTACTATAGCCACGTTTGAACAGATATAAGAGTGGATGCTACATAAGATATACCAAAGGAGGCTCAGAAAGTTTAATCTGTTAGGATTAATGCTTTTTAGTGTAACGATCTATTTTCAATGTGAAATTCAAAGAACAAAGCTCATTTATACGACAATAAGCCACTTTATCAGAGCACTGGAGATTTTAACTTAATAATGCATTAGATGCAGCCCCCTTGTGCCCCAGCTCTTAGACATAGCTATGGCTTTCACCACAGTTTCTTTATTTCAAGTCCTAAATATAAGTAGAACTTCATTAGACCTCTAGTTTTTGTTTGAAAAGGATGGATAAAGGGAAAAATTATACAGGAATGGAGTTGTGTGTGTGTGTGCGTATGTGTGTGTGCATGTGTAATTTTATGAATGTATTATTGCTATGGATTGAATTGTGTCCCCTCAAAATTCATATGTTGAAACCCTAACTCCCAATGTGATGGTATATGGAAATGGGGTTTCTAGGGGGTAAGTAGGGTTAAATAGTGTCATGAGGGTGGAGTCCTCTTATAGGATTAGTGCCTGTTGGTTTGTAAATTGGCCCTTGTACATGTAGGGCAAGGAGGGACTGAAGAAAGAGGCAGACCACTCCAGATTGGTAGGTGGCAGTTTTAATAAGCAAGGAAACTTTCTTATGAGGTTTGTCTTAGGCAGCAACATGACGAGTAGATCTCCACACCCACTCACCAGAATCTTAAAAGTTTAGATAGAGGCCTTAACAGGGTTCAGTCATGCATTCAGTCCAGGTGGTCTCAGCAACATGTTATTTTCTCAAGGTTGTATCCTTGAAACTGACTCCAATTGTTGTAACAGTGGGCAGAAGGTATATTCCAAGGACAGGGAAGGGGTAAGGAACTTCTGATTGCCTGGGTCCAACTTGAGGGTCAACCAGTGGTCACATCCTCTTGATGACCTCCTCCAACAGTGCCCTTATAAGAAGAAGAAGAAGAGAGAAATCTTTCTCTTTCTCCATGCGCACACAAAGAACAGGGCATGTGAACACATAGGGAGATGACAGTCACTTACAAGCAAGAGGAGCCCTTAGAATGAAACCTATTTTGCTGGCACCTTGATCTTGGACTTTCCAGCCTCCAGATCTGAGAGAAATAAATTTCTGTTGTTTAAACCACCTCATCTATGGTATTTTATTACTACAGCCCAGGCTGACTAAAACAATTGTTATTTGGTTTAGAGATTGTAAAGTAATTTGTATTCATTTATTCATTCAATGATCATTAGTTGAGCACCTAGTAATGACAAGGCCCTGAAGGATTGCAAAATGGATAAATCACACCTTCTGCCCTCCAGAAATTTGTAACGGTGGATGAATAATATAAAGCAGAATAGAGTAAGTGAGGATTTGTGGAAGGAGTACCCAATTTAATCCTGACTAAGGGATAGTTTTCCTGGAAGTTTTCGTGGAGACCACAGCATTTGACATACGACTTTAAGGAAAAATAAATTTTTTAAAAGGTAGAGAAGATGAAGAGAGAGGCCTTTCCAGAGTTGGAGGGAAGGCATAGAGGATTGAAAACGTGTAGCACTTTTAGAAAACCAGTGATGGAGTACTCCTATGGAGAGAGATGTCTATCTGTGATCTAAACTGGGAAGCCTCACTTATTTCTGCAACTTGGCCAGAAAGCCCACTGTCTAGTGAGAAATTGATTGGTAAACAAATAAAATAAGTTTTTGGAGTGAACCTGATCTTTTGGGAAACTGATAAAAATATTATTAATGTAGAATTAAATTAATTTTCTTCTGATTTAAAGAGCTCCTGTGTCATAAGAAAAAATCCAGCTTTTTAATGGCAGAAGACTTAGACTTGCCTCAAACTCACATTCATGGCTTTACAAGCAAAATTTGAATATAAAGGATGAGCTACAAATCCCAACAATGAGGTAGCTCATATAAATAAATTTATAGATAGATAGATAGACAGACAGATAGATAGATAGATGGCTCTTCTAGGTAGAATATTTCTAGAGGACGAGTGAGGCACATTATGTCACGAGCTTCAGTTCGGAAGACTGAAATGTAGATGTTGCAAGCTGGGTGGAGGCCAGGGTAAGGGAGAGTTTGGGAAACCTTAGAAGAACACAGATAAGCTCAGTTAAACGTTCCTCATGCTCTCACACCAACTTCTACGAGTCAGTGGCCCGTCTCCCTGTACCCCCAAAGCATTTGTCATTCTTCTGATGAGGCACTTTCCACGTTGTTCTCTGTTTATTTGCCTTGTCTGTTTTGTCAGCTAGATTGTGAGCACCTTGACATTGGGACAGTAGCATTATTTTGTAGTTCCAGGACCTAATGTGGTGCCTGGCGTTTATTATTTTACTTAAATATTTGCCGAGTGGTGGATAAATGAATGATGTGGCATAGCTGAAATTTTGCCGAGCAAAAATAAACGACCAATAATGCAGAATTATTGAATAGAATTGGGAGTAGGAGTGGCTAATTTTGGGACTTGAGAAATTGCAGGACGTGGATAAGGCTGCAGGCAAACATTAAATTGATTTAGTATTTTTCAAGGTGTAGAGCTCTCGCTGAGGGAAGGAAGAAGAATCACTAACAACGGTTCTCATTATCCAAATAGTGGAGCAAGCAGCATGAAAACGGCACACAGCAAGCACTCAAAACTGGTGTTTGCTTAAATCTAATAGAGACTCATATTTAAGGTCTAACTTTACAGTGTCAAGAGTGATTTCCATGAACTACATTGGAAAATATTATCATTAAGTCATAGAAACTTGATAAACTAATAAACTACTAATAAACTACTAAAACTACTAATTTTCTAATAAACTCCCCATTTTCTTGATGGTTCACGTCTGAGGATCAGGAGATGCTCTGAAACTAAGGACCAGCAATGAAGAAGCCAGGAAGTGCTCACTTAGCCACCACCGACCAGTTTTACGAGTGGCTCCTGGGCACGCGTACCCAGCTGTATGTATAATCCAAACCTTCAAGGATGCTGATCAATGAAAAGGGCTTGTTCTACTAAGTGATTAGTTTTATTCTATCAGCTATTGCTGCATCATATCCCATGCTGAAAACAATCTGTGTATATCAGTTGTCATTTCCCAATTATTTTCCAGCACTTTTTTCCTTCTGTATCAGTTGGGAAAAAAATTAAAGTTTAAAAAACATGCAGAATTCATAGCTCATAGTAAAACAGACTGTAAAATGCTGAGAACTTGAAGCTTTCATCTGGCCTGTCAGGAAAAGCCCTCCAATTCTAATTTGAATTAGGCCAGAGATGCGCAGAATAATTTGAGTAGCTGCTGGTTAATGAGCTGTGGTTTACAGGTTGGGCCTCTGCATGCTTCCCCTGGAGTACATTGCATGCTAAGTAATCCACTCTCATTATAACCTCAGCCCAAGGAGCAGCCCATTTGGAAGCAATGTAATGATGTGATGTTATATATCACAAAAATGAGAGAGAGAGCAAGAATGTGTAGGTCATCTTGACTCTCTCCTGCTAGGGCAGGCTTATTCCCTACAATGTTTCCTTGAGTGCTTTTGTCTAGTCCAGTTTTAAATGACCTGGGCAATGGAGTTCAAACCTCTTCCCTTGAGAGGCCATTTGGCAGTCTAATAGGCTTCGCTGTTAGCAAACTCTGCCTTGATCTTCAGCCTAAGTTTTCCTTTGCTCAATTTCATCTCATTCCTGCTGTTATTCCACTTTTGTGCCACCCCAAACAATCCCTCTCTCTCTTTCATATTTAACCTTTCCCTACGCTTTTAAATGTTTCCCCTGTACCTCTCAGTCAATGCCTGGCCGCAAAATGTTTGCCATGGTCTTTTAAAACTTTCTGCTTGTCCTCCATCCACGTTTGTGACTCCCCACTGAATTCTTCCCTCTTTGATCAAAACTCTCCTGATTTGTCAGGGCCGGGAACAGTACACAGTATTTCATACTAGATGATGCTCCTAAGAGCAACATCGGGGCGTTCTTCCACTGCTTTATGAAAGATGCGTTTGTGTACAAAGCCTAAAATTGCATTGCTTCTCTTTGCTGCCAAACCACAGTAAGAAAGTAGAGGTCTGATGTACTATCGGGGCTCATGCTCTGTTGAACAAGAGAGAAGAGTTACTCACCTGGTACCGGTGATTGGGCACATGCATTTGGCCATTTTTCTTTTCAAAAGTCTGCTTTAGGCTCTTGGCTAGATTAAAGTTTGATTAAGGACTGAAGAGAAAAACAAATTGCCCCAATAACAGCATTAAAAATAATAATACCTTGTACTCTGAAGCAGAGCATTCATTTTTTTTTGGTTTTTACCCTATAATTGCAGTGCGATGATGGTAAAGTGCATAAGCTCTAATTTCACCTGTTCTCCTTCATAAAAGGAGTGGAGCATAGGGTGTTGGAAAAGATATTCTTTTCTTAAAAACATTGCAGTTTCCCAGTTTGAAGGGACTGGTAAATGAGAGAAAAACAGAAATGAGAAGTTATTAAACCTCACCCTCCTTTTGCTCCTCAAAGATGGGTTCACGCACACATACAGGTCAGACTCCAGCTGAAAATATTCTCTGAAATACTTTGTTGCACTTAAATTATATTTCATGGAATGCAAACATAGGTTCAATAAAATAATATTTGTTACAACAGAATTTGACAGATATTGTGTAGATGTAGTATTTACTCCAGCAATCATAATATAAGGAGACAAAAGCTATTTGTTATTTATTGCTATTTGGGATTCTACTTCTTTGACTTGAAGTACATTTGACCTCATTTGTTCAATATGAGTCAACGTATTTTGGGGGTTATATCTAGATTGGCTCCTCCATAATTTGCAATGATGTGACGTGAAACAGTGGTTAGGAGAAATCTTATACTTTTTTCCTTCCTAATTTACCTTAGGTGATCATCCAGGTAGGTGAATATTGGGCCGGTACATTGCTCCTCTGCAGAGCTATGCCACAGGAAGACTTGCTACAATCCAGAAAGTTTGACTGATGGTGAAAGCTGTCCATGTACCAGTCTACGTTTTTGGATCTGTAGTAAAAAAGCGTATTAACAATATGATTAAAGTATGACCCTAGGTTATGCTGCTATGAAGCATTTTGACTAGTAATATGATACTAAGGTCCACTGCTATGTGCTGGTCACTCTTGGGTTCATGGGAAAAAGATAAGCTTCAAGCTCTACTCCCAAGGAGATTCAAATTTCTTGTTAGAGAGAAGACTAATACATGGGGAATTAGAAAACTATCAATAGTAGTAAGTCTAATGTTCTGTTAATTCATGCTTTTAAGTGATATAGGAAAGCCTGAAAGTGCAATTTTTGGTGAAGAAAGGGAGACATCTTGGGACACAGGACTAAAGGCTAAAGTGAGCATTTATTGAATGCTTGCTACTTGCCGGGAATAGTGCTAAGTACTACAGATGGATTATCTCTTTTAGTCTTCGCTAAAAAATTCCATATTTTTACTAATGACTCTCAGAGAGGTTAAGTAACTTGACTAAATTCACACAGATATTAAGTAGTGGAGTTGAGGTCATATTCAGGGATTCTTCAGTGCAGAGGTTATGGTATTAATTGCTGTAAAACAACGATTTGAACTGGGCCTTGAAGTATGGATATAATTAGCAATTTGAGTGAGGATTTTATGGTTTTACTTGGCATCTGACCAACGAAGCTCGCAATGCTTGACTTCTTCCTCAGGCCCACGGCTACTTCTTTTCTGGTGAGATCCCAAGGGAGAAACATACACAGGAACTACTGGCATATGATAAATGAAGGCTGACTCTGCCAATAGTGTAGGGCTCTACAGGTGGCCCAGCACAAATGGGGCTCTTCCTCTATCTTTTTCCAAATCTTAACCCCACCTGGACAAAAGAATGTCAGATTTCCTGACAACACTTGTGGTAAGAAGAGAGACAAAGATGGCTAGGTTTATCCAAAGGAACAGGTCCTGGATTAGCCTAATGCTGTGGGGCATAGGGCATTGGAGCGTGCTTGAAGGACAGCCACACTCACCTGTGTGAGCCACTAATGCCCTGTCACTCCAAACACCGATTGTGGCCCAATTGTAATCATGTAATCTGATTCCGCTCAGATTACTAGTTGAGAGATTACATGTTTATAGTTTATGTAGTTTATAGTAATAGTTGAGAGAGATGGGGCATAGAGACCTTTCTCCTCCTCACTGTACTCATGAATGATAATAAAGAGGAAGAGAAGGAACCAGGCATCCTGCAATGGGGGAGAAGTGTGAACATTGACTAAATTAGAGGTAGGAGAGTCTTTGGTTTTCTGAATGTAAGGAGTTTGAAGGGCCACTGGGTCATCTGAATGGAGATGTCATATAGATGACTGGACCTACATAGGTGAGGAGCCAGGGCTTGAGCACAGGTTTAGAAGTCATTTGCTTAGAGATGTCAGGAAAGGGCAGAGGGCAAATAGACTGAATCTTCAAGAGAATTCACTGAAAAGGGGTCATTAGTAGGAAGACAGTCCAGCAAAAGGAACACAAGAAAAATGGTATTAGAAAGTTGTGGGGTGGATGGGGACAGAGCAGTAACTCCAAAAAGAAGAGAATTTCAAGAAGTAGACCCTAATTATCTATACCAAACAGTTTAGAGAGGCCTAGAGGGATGTGGTTTCTAAAAGGACTTTTAATCAAAAGAGATTTAATAATGACCTTTGAGAGAGTAGTTTCTGTAGAATGGAAGGAATAGAAATTCAAATTATGGGCGTCTGGGAGGGAGTGTTAATAAAAAGTACAAGTAGGAGTATTAGAATACATATATCTCAATTGTGGAGGAAGAGTAGGATGGCTGCAAGAGGGAAGCAAAGCTAAGGAGGTAGGGGAGAGCAAAATGGTGGACAGACAGTGCGTTGCGATAGTACTTAGCACTGCCTGATATTTTCTTGTTAGTTTGCTTGTTGATTGAGCAATTTATTGTCTGTCATTTCTAACTAGAACGTAAGGTTCAGTAGAATGGGGGCCTTGTCCACCATAATCAAGAGGAATAGTTCCATTGTAATGTGAGCTTCATGAGACATCCTCTCTTTTGTTCTTTGCTGGATTCCCAATGCCCCAAACAGTGCTTATCACGCTGAAAGTGCTCAATAAATATTTGTTGAATAAATGAATGAATTACTGAATTGGTTCCCATTGTCTACAATAGTGCTTAGCACACAGTGAGTGCTCAAACACCCACATTCATTGTTTAATTAGTTATGGATGAATAAACGATGAATAAGGATTGAGAGGCAGTTGTGAGACCCAGCTGAAGCTAAATGGTGTGTATTTGTAGTGGGTCAGGTAGCATGTTCTGTATCTTCCTCTAGGAGTACTTAGTGGCCAAAAGAAGTGGAATAATTTTATTAATAACAAGAAAATGGTTAAGATCTTTTGTGACTCCACTATGTTCCAGGTGCAGTTCTAAGTGCTTTCTGTGTTGAAACTTGTTTAATCCTCGCAGCACCCATATGATGAGCACCATTATCATCCTCATGGTACAAGGGAGAAACTGAAGAACAGAGACATTTAGCAAAAATGATGGTCATGATAAATCAAGATTGGGAATTACAGCTCTTCTGACAAATTAGGGGTGATGCATTCTAGTGTGATAGTGAAGACAACATTAAAACGGCTTCCTCTGAAGTTAAACATGGTGTGGAGCCCAGTGTAAACGGGAGGAGATAGCCACCCCGTCTATGGTATTTTTGTTATAGCAGCCCAAACAGACTAAGACAGAGAGCAAGTGGAATGGTTGGAGATGGGCAGTTGGCTCCCTACTTATTTCCTCTCCTTCTCCAACTCTCTTTTGTACACATGTTGGGTAAAGAGAAAGTAAATCCTTTCTAGTGTGGAGGAGAGCATTTTGTGAGCAGTCTCTATCTGGAAAATTTGTGTCAAATATTTGCTGATTTATCTTACTTTTTATTCCACTATCAATTCCCAACTTGTCTGCTTATTCTCACCAGAGTTTGGGTCAGGACCCAGTCTGTTTTAGATGTTGACACTATTTTTCTACTGTGTTACACTTTTAAAATCTACCAAACTTTTCCAGAGATGTTTTAAGATTATACCTTTCCCGCTTTGCACACTGTCTCCCAGGGAAGCTTCCCAACCTTCTTTGTCTTGGTGGAGAGGAAGGGACCTAGATACTCCAAGGGAAGGAGAATTGGGTGATAGGAAGCAAAGAAGTACTAGAAGGAGGTGGGGAGAAAGGAAAGAGTGACTGGGGACATTGGCCTCCAATGTAAAAGGAGTTTAATAGGGCACAACCAAGGGGTCCAGCTGATGAGCCTTAGGTAGGTATTAGGTTTAGGGAGTTGTGGCATGGTTGAGAGATTTGTTCAGGAAAGTTTTTATCAAGAATGGTAGAGCGGGTAACTCTGGGCAGCACTTTAGTGAACAGGTGAGCATGATGGGTGGGTCAGGTGCACTGAAGGCAGGCAGGAGGAAAGAACTAACCTTGACCAGGTGCCCACCATGTGGCAGATATTGTAGATACTCAACATATTATCTTATCTAATCTTTAGCCTTGTGGGATAGCTGTGATGCCCATTTTACACATGAGGAAAACTAGACACATAAAATCAAATAACTGACTTGCCTAGTGAAACAAAGCTGCAAATTGAGATTTCAACTCAAGCTTAACTTATTCCAAGTCCCTTGTGTTTTTCTCAGTGCTTTGATGCTTTCCAAAGAATAAGGAAGCATTTGGAGGACTAGGAAATGGGATGAAGTGCTAGGAGATGTGTCTGGGGATGCACCCATAAACTGGCAATCCAGTCTGGGGAGTCTGCCCAAGAAAGAGGCAGAGAGAGGCATTAGAGTGTTTGTTACTTTTCCTTTCAGGTGCCGGTTATTGACTGCTCCCCCATGTGACGTATGGGTTTCTTTTGGAATGGAAATGACTACATTTCTGTATTATAGAAACAATATAACAGCTCTCTAAATAGGATGCTAATAAAATAACAAAGCATTGCATAACGTCTTTGCTTCTGGAGATTTTTATTGTAGTATCCTGCTAAGAGTGAACTTTGTTTGAACTGCAATGAGCAAAGTATTCAGGAAACAGATTTTTTTGTGGGGGAGATATAGCACATAAGAAAAGACTTTCCTCACCCACAACTTGTAGTATCGCCTAAGCCTGAGGAGAGATTATCTCATTGCTAGAGATGATATGTGGCCTTTGAACAGACAGGGGCCAGAAGAGGAAGGTGTCATTCTGTGGAAACAGAAGACACTGGCTGGAAATACTTGAAAAATATTAAAAATTTAGTACTTTCAGAGGAAACATATCCATTTGCCATTTCTAACAGCAAACATTTAAAAATCTCGCTCTGAGACTTTTCTTTCATCTGGTTAATTTTGCAGAAAATAGCATATTTCCTAAGTCAGATTCTAATATTTCTGTGCCATATTCTATCAGGAAAGCAAATTTCCTTAATAAAAATAAACTGCCAGAAATGGTATATTTTTTTATATTTCACTTTTCCTTTGTTAATCAACGGTTAACAAATTAAGGAAATAGAAATAAAAATTTTGGGAATGAGAATTTTTTTTTTTTAGGAAGATTATCTCTGAGCGAACTGCTGCCAATCCTCCTCTTTTTGCTGAGGAAAACTGGCCCTGAGCTAAATCCATGCCCATCTTCCTCTACTTTATATGTGGGACGCCTACCACAGCGTGGTGTGCCAAGTGGTGCCATGTCCTCACCCGGGATCCAAACCAGTGAACCCCAGGCCCCCAAATCGGAACGTGCTCACTTAACTGCTGTGCCACCGGGCTGGCCCCAAGAATGAGAAATTTGTATAATAAGTCAAATTAATAAGTCCAGTTTGTCAAAAATGTTTCTTGTAATTTTATCTTTAATTCATTAAGAACAGTAAATATAATCAGTAGAGTAAAACTTCAGTCATGCAAAGCTTTTTTTGCACGTCTATGTGAAATGAGAATCAACAATTTAATACTAAGTGATCTTCTTAAGTTTACGTGTGTGTGTATGTGACCTTTCTTTCCCTCACATGTCTCAAACAAGGTTTTTTCCCCATTAGGTACTCTGAGTAAATCTAAATATTACCCAGTGCTACAGTAAAACATTTTCTTTTTTTATTTCTTCTAAGATGAACATTTGGCACTACTGTTCATTTATCTTTCTTATTTGTTTGTTTGTATGTGTCAAATAACTAAAAGTATAGAAAAACAATATTTTTTGCTCTTCACCATTTTTCTAGGATGCCAGGTTCTGTGAGAGTCCTAGCTTATTAATGTACCTGACTTTTCCAGCATTTATCACAAATGTAAATGAACAGTCTGTGGTGTGGCCTGTTTTCGGGACTGCTCTGATGATCATGTTGCTATGGTGATAAGAGAGCATACAGGTTCATGAGACAGTATTAGTAACGCAGCAGCTTGAAACTTAATCAGCGCACTGCGACTTCTCCCCCATATTTCAATATCACTTCGGCAAATTGAATTCCAGGCAGTTGTCAGTCCAATGTATTCCCTGTGGTTTCTCCTCTGCAAAATTGCCTCTTTATTCTATACACTGATGATCATGGAGTAATTGAAATCTGCAGCTGTTTGTCATGCTATTTATACAACTCTGTCTTGTAGCCAGCAACCTTTGTATGGTGTGCACGGCAGGTAACAATTAGATCTAGAAACCTTTTTTTTGGGTGAACAAGTGGATGATTGTTTTCCCCAAATACTCCTGATTTTGGATACTTTATGTGATACCTTGTTTTGTGGGGGAAAGTTCAGCCAAGGTTTAATCACAGTCCATTATGGCAGCATGACCGGGCTCTACATTCTTTGCTTCCAACGATTGTGAGACAACTGGAGTGTTGAGAAAAAGAGCTCGCTCCCCAGGGAAGGTGCCCCCATGACTTCCCAACAATCCACTCTCCAGCCGGGTCAGAAACCGGACTCTCCAGCTTCTAGTGGCCCTGAAATATTTGCAACAATAGATGTGAAAACACAATTCAGTGTGGAAAAGAAAGCAATGATCCGGGGCATGTGGCCTGGCTTAGGCTTAGAATGATGCTTTTCTTTAGGCTGCTTTGTAACTTGGGAACTTAAGCTCTTGCTCTTTCCCAGTGAACAGTTCCATTATCAAGTCTCCCCATAGCCCTTGTAGGGTTGTTTTGTGGGTCACTACATGATTTTTTTTCTGAATGTGAACTCCAAGGGAACACAAACTGAGTTTTATTTGGAGCCCAGCAGGTAGAGATGTCCCTTCTCTTCTCTTCCCTGTAATATGTGTTGATACGAGTGGGAAGCTCTTGCCTTCTGCCTCCCAGCTGAAGGTAGATGATTTCATTTAAAATGTTTCTCCCGTCAAAAAAGTGGGCGTGAAAGTATGAGATGGGAGTGGAGGATTTCCTGTTTTTAGAAAATAAGATAATGAAATGACTTGGGGAAGAGAGGGTCTTTAGAGATCCAGGAGGAACTCGATCTTTCCTGTCTCCTCTTGACCCATCAATTGTCTTCTCTCCCACCTTCTGTCCTTTTCCTACTGTTGACTGAGGACCACAATTATTTGCTTTCCAGCTAAGCCCGCTCCCTGCTGTGTGCATTCTTCTCTTCCCTCCAGCCCCACACCCCCTCCTCCTTCTTGCTCTTGTGGTACTCAGACACTGACATTGCCTAGGGGTGCTTTGAACAGTTTAAAAGTTCCTGAACGTCAATCTGTGAACAATCTTTTTGTTGTTCTTGTGGAATACCAGCTGGGTATAGAAAAGAAAAGAAAGTTTCTAGAGAGCTCTTGATGGGACAATCAGCAACAGACATGGACTGCATCTCTACATTGCGTAGCCAATGCAAATATGAGAGCTAAGTTTTGCACTGTTTTGAAATAACATTTTAAAAAAATTATTGAGAAAATTGTCCAGCAACTTGACAGTGTTCTTTCTTAGCTAGTTATTGCCTTCTGGCCAGTATGTGAGCCATGTGATACCGACCTCTCCACGGTGGATGGCTTTATGTGATCATAGAAGAGCCGATGCAAAGCTAAACTTTAGTGAATTGATGGTAGCTGGTAATCTTAGGAATTTCTCTTTAGCATCGCTTAGATTTATCTTTTTTTTATTTCCCTTAAGGCTTTATAAATGTTTCCTCTCCTCAATCCCTTTCAATGATACTTTAGTTCAAACGCCAATGATCAAATTTCAAAGGCAGAGCTGTGACTAGAGTAGAGGGCACAAAAATTTAGAAGATATCCAAATTAAAAATAATGTTTAAAAAGATTGCTACATTTACATGTTTACCGCACATGTGCTCCTTAAGCATTACAGGAACAACTGATCTTAATACCTACTTAGCAAGAATGATTGGCTGAAACAGGAGGCTACCAGATGGCTCAGCATTGTTAATAACGCCCATCTGAGAGCTGCATCGTGAATCACAAAGTTGAGGGCAAATTTTAAGACTCCAGGTGGCAAAATTAAACCAAGAGATTGTTTAAAATTTTTATTTTTTTTAAAAAAGAAATGAATACCTAATTGCAAAGTGGAAATACTCTTTTTTGTTATATGCTCATTGTTACTCAGTTATACAGAATTTGCTGTAACATACCTTGCTGTAAAAAAGCCAAAGTTGTTTAAAAATATAGTGCCATGTGGTTTTTTCTTTCTTTCTGAATGTTTTCTTTTTTGCGGGGGAGGGGGATGCTAGAATTGTCTATAATCAAACTACGCACTGAAGATACTAGGGAGTCTGTAGGGTTGCCACCTTGGGTTTGTGGGTTTTGTTTTTGATAACCCCAGGTAACCCTTTTCACACCATAGAAAGAATCATGTGGTCCTCCAAGTTTGAAACTTTCCTGGGTTCCAGTCTGAAGAGGTTCCAGGATTTCTTAATTAGGAAACCTGGAATGCCTGCATGAACTGGGCCTCTGTAGACCACTGCTTGGACTTCTTAGAGAAAATCCCGCTATCCTTTCCCTTTATGGATTGGCTAGACCAGGAGTGAATAAATTGATTCCCTAGTCCACCTTGGATCCCAGATTTATTGAATTTATGTTAAACTTATTCACACTTCTTAAAATTACTCTCAGTCATCTCATGGGTATGTACCAAAACATTGCCAGCCAAAGCAGGTCATGAGATTTGATTTAGATGTGGGCCCAAATCACACTTCTCTGAGCTCCTACCCAGTTCAACCCCATGGAACTTGCCGCGTCCGAGTTTTCCCAGGCTCACTCCCTAACTGAGCTTCTTACACAGGTGCACAGATACATCCAGTCGGCTCATCTTTTTCCGGGTCGTTGAGGCCTCTGAGAGTCTCACTAGTTACTGCTGACGGTGCTCAATTTTGTGTCCAGGATGCTGTCTTCACAGGGTCCCGAAGCTCCAGTTCTCAGAGTGCCGGGGTGAGGAGAATGAGTTTCTTTTCAGTGTTATGCTATATTTGGTCACTTAGGCTTTAAGGCAGCTCTATTAATGCCAAATTTAGATATTAATTACAACTTCTGAGGGCTGATTATGTGTTATTGCTTTTGCTTTGTCTTACAAAAGCTTTAATGAATTGTTTCATTAGTGCCAGTCCCTCAACCCCTCACCAGCTTCTCATGAAATTCATCTGTCAGGAATGGATCTCACCCCACAGGTATTCAAATCTGCTTCAAGCAGCCAGATGGGGGAATTTTCAACACTCCATCTCTGTCTCCTAGAGCAGCCTCATCTTCCTGATGTGGTTCATCTCATCCCCAAAGCTTTTTTCTTGAACTCTCTTCCGTGCTGACCAGGCCAGGGAATACATTCTCCGTGGGACCACAGTAACTCGTATATCTCAAGTCCACAATAGGAGCTTTGCTTTATATTTTGCACAATTAAAAGGCTTTGTAGAGTGAATAAAGTTTTTCCTAAGAATTTCCTGTTCGAAAGGTAAATTCAAACTTCTTGCAAAATGGAGAACTGCTGGAACCTTTGATGCCCAGTTTTTTGGGGTTTTTACCTTCCTTATCAGACACCAAAATTGAGACTTTAAGTCACAGCTTGAGTTCTCAGAAATCTGTGCTTCCCCATCCTTCAGCAGTTTCTGCAAGAATGTTGCATCTCCCAAGTATGCATCCTAGGAATGGAATCTTAGTCTTGAGATGTAGGAAAATCCAGGTATCTCTACCTTTCTTCTCATTTGCATGTGTGTGTGTCTGTGTGTGTATTTTTCCCAGGTGAGTCAGGGACAGTGTCATCGCTAGGACTAGAGCTGCTGATTCTGGGTTCACAGCTGCACAAAAGAGAACAGGCTGTGCCTACTGGTCATGAGGTCATATAAAATGGACTGACAAGCCCAATTATACTCCCGGGACATTTGGTTTCACCTTTGGAATTCAGGTGCAGTGTGTGGACTTGTATGACACTGGCACCATTCATTCGCTCATTCATTAATTCACTGAATACATTTATTGTGCTATGTACCAGGCTTTTGTGAGTGCAGTCAAGAGAAAAATAGTCAAAAATCTCTCTTCTCATGGAGCTTATAGTTTGGTCAGAGGAGGCAGACAATAAACAGGATAAGTAGGTAAATTATATAGCATGTTATATAACCATAAGTGCTAAGGAGAAAAATAAAGCAGGAATGGGAATAGGTAGTGCTGTAGTGGGGGTGGGTTGCAATTTTAGATGGGTGATTGAGAAGGACTACACGGAGAAGATGACACCTGAGCAAAGATCTGAAGAAGGTGAGCTGTGAAACTGAGAAAAGAATCCACATGGAGGGGCAGCAAGGGTGAAAGCGCTGATGTAGGAGTGTGCCTTGCATGTAGAAGAGGCCAGTGTGAGTGGTGCCAGGGGAGTGTATGAAAAATTAATGGGAGAGGCTGTCTGAAAGCTAACTCTGGGATGAGGTGGTGGAGGACTTCAGCTTTTATTGTGAGTAAGGTGGAAAGCGACTAGAGGAATGGAGTTGCATTTCCTGAGACAGAAGAGACTGTAGGAGACGCAGATTTGGAATGGGGAGTGGTAAAAAGGAGCTTGGTTCTGGTCACATTAAGTTTGAGGTCTAAGCTCAACTTTTCTTTTTTTTCTTTTTTTTTTAAAGATTGGCACCTGAGCTAACAAATGTTGCCAATCTTCTGGGGTTTTTTTTCTGCTTTTTCTCCCCAAATCTCCCAAGTACACAGTTGTATATTTTAGTTGTGGGTCCTTCTAGTTTTGGTATATGGAACGCTGCCCCAACGTGGCCTAATGAGTGGTGCCATGTCTGCGCCCAGGATCTGAACCAGTGAAACCCTGGGCCGCCAAAGCAGAGTGCGCGAACTTAACCACTCGGTCACTGGGCTGGCTCCCGTAAACTCAACTTTTAGAACTCTAAGTAGAGCTGCTGAACAGGAAGTTGTATACACAAATCTGTACTTCAGGGGAGACAGCAGAGCTAGAGACATAAAGTGGGAGCCATCACTGCAAATGGTGTTTAGAGCCATGGGGTAGGTGAAACTTACAAAGGCAGGATTAAGACCCCCTGGAATCAGTGTTGACAGATTTAAAGTGAGATCAGCTGCTCAGCTGGGACGTTTTCCTCCAGCCCTATTTACCTGGGGCATGTGGGCCCCAGAGTTCACAGGACAGTATGACAGAGCAAGAGGGGGCAAAGGAGAGGCTGTGCAAAGAAGTGATTATAGCGAAGGATCAGGAAATTATCTAGTATGGAAGGTAATGGGGATACAAAGGATGGATTCAAGGAAAAGTGCCAGGATCAATGGATTCTATGTCCTGGTTGGGTAGATGAGTTGTAGGAGCTAGAGTTCTGGAGAGATAGGAAAGGATCAGGGTGTTTCAACAGAGACCATGGAAGAGTTGGAGTTATTTGTAATGACAGGGTTTATGGCAATCGTTTTGTGGTGGGCTATGACCCATTTCAACTGTTGTGAAGTCAGTTTAGTGGGTCAAGATCAGCATTATAAAAATGGAATAGGGTAGAATGGAAGATATTAGAGTATATGACAAGCAATAAGGACAAGTATCACTTTTCGAAATGTTTGTTTCAAATATATATATGATATATATATATTTATATAAATTCTGTACATATAAAGGTCTTTTTGTCCTAGGTCACAGGGTAAAATGCATTTCTTAATTTATAACAAGGTTAACAAGTTTTGAAATTGCTTTAGTGTTTGTTCATGAGATGGAGTAGCTGAGGAAAAGTTTATTGGATGTGTTTGCATGCCCTGAACAGTTTAGACAAAAATAGCCAATCCCTGAATTTCTTGTGTGCAGTGGAAGTTAATACCCCCAACATGCCCAAACCAAGCAATGACACACTTATGAGGAATTATGTTGTCAAATTTGGACATCTTCTTCAAAACTAAATACCTTTAAGATTATTCTTTTCTTTTTCTGTCATTTATAAGTATAGATTCCTTTAATACTTAAATAAAAAGCTAACCCTTTTTAATGACCCTTTTATATTCAATGTATATATGTCTATGTATATACAACATACCTGTGTGTGTGTGTGTGTGTGTGTGTGTGTATGGGGTATAAATATATATATACAGCTCTTCCAAATAGGTATATCCTACTTAAATAGATTATGTTCCCTTTGACACCTGGAAAGTGGGCAGTGGTTGTTGTCGCTGGGGTTGATTTTAGGGCAGGCTAAGCTTCTAGTAGTTGGATAGGTATATTTGCTTCCTAGAGCTACCATAACAAACTACCACAAATGAAGTTGGCTTAAAACAACAGAAATTTATTCTCACACTGTACTGGAAGCTGGAAGTCCAAAATCAAGGTGTTGGTGGGGCCATGCTCCCTCTGAGACTGAGTAGAAGCCTTCCTTGTCTCTTAGTTCAAGTGGTGGCTGTCTATCCTTGGTGTTCTTGGCTTGCAGCTGCGTAACTCCATTCTCTGCCTCTGTCATCACATGACATTCTCTCTGTGTGCCTGCATTTCATAAGCATGCTCATAATATTGGATCACAATATGATCTAATCTTAACTAATAACATCTGCAATGATCCTATTTCCAAATAAGGTACATTCTGAGACACTAGGAGTTAGGACTTCAACATATCTTTTTGAGGGACACAATTGAACCCGTGACAGTGAGCAACTGGGAAGCCACAGGAGGGCTCTAGCTGGCAGAAACCTAGTATGGAGGGTTGGGGGTCCTGTGGTTGGTACATTATTAGCAGGAGCTAGAGATCACTAGCTGTTTAGATGTACAGATCACTCATAAGTCGAGTCAGTCATGGATGCTTCTATTTTAAATGTCACAGTTACCCTAGGTGGAAATAAACAAATAAGAGAGTTTTATATTTAAAGGAATTATATTTGCAATCTATAAATTTTCATTTGAACCATGTTCTAAAAGGTCTCATTTCTCCTCTAAGGATCTAACAGTATCACCATCAGAGTGAACTGTGATGTTAGGGAAAGAAGACAATGGCTTAAGTGAGAAATAGGCAAAAAACGAGAGGCATCATATAACACCTGTTGAATTACAGAATGAGGTGAGCAAGACTGCCGATTGTGAGCCAGAGTCTATTCTCAGTACAGAGCTCCCAGGCAATGGACAGGAGTACATGAGTGGCTAAGAGCAGGGGTGAGCTTTGAAGCAAATTGCTTTTTCTACAAATGTTCTTTTCTTTCAAAGTTCACTTTAGTGCAGATGTGTCTCCCAAATAAGTAAATTTCAAAGACCAATTTATAATCTTGGAGCCATCTGTGGATGCTGTGCTAGTCATCGTCAGCAGCAAATTTTGGGGTCAGAAGCCACCAAGGATTGTGGTTCAGACAGGGGAACAGAGGGATTAACATTAAGGCAACTTTTATTCTTTATTGGTTTCTTAGAGAAATCTTCTTTCATGTAAAAGGAACCTTGATGTCCCAGTTTCTTTCTTTCTTGTCCTATTTAATAGGTAAAATATTAAACTGAATTAAAATCAGAAGTAATACCACATGTTTACATCATTTTGTTATTTTTAGCAGGCTTCTTAAAAAGTTGAACGCGCTCAAGGAAAAAATTAAAACAGTAAGAAAGGTGATAGTGAAGAGTCAGTGTCCTTCTCACGACAACAGTACACGTTCTAGTTTTGTCTCTGTAAGAAATGTGGCAAAGATGTTCCCATCTGCGTTGCCTTCATTGGTGAAGTTGCCGCTCCTAGTTTCCCAGTCAGTAGAACTGGTGTGATGAGTACAAGACATCATAAGATGCAAGACTGCTTTTGTGGTTTGCCGATTATCAGACTCTTTTCCCTTTGGTGCCCAATACCAACGGTTTAGAAGATGATGGTCAGAGTGAGGAACAGAATCTGTGATCCGATCGCCTCTGGCATCTGCATGTTGTACATAGAAACTCTGGGGAACCATACACAGAGGAGCACACCCCAATTGAAATAGGAATGGGAGAGTCCTCTGGGAAACGAGATTTATTTTTCTCATCAGAAAAGACAAAGAGTGGGCCTGAGAGGTTATTCTTATTTGAATGGGACTTAAAATGCCAGTGATGTAGATAGTCCTCATTAAAATGCCACCTGTGTGTTTCAGTCCTCATGGGAAAACCACACCAGCACCAAGAAAGGTCAAGCGGGCTCAGGAAGTTCTAAATCACATCAATTGTTCCTATGCATCCCCACATCCAGTTTCTGGTTTAACACGTTGAAACTTGCTAAGAGTTTTTGCTCTTGCCACATGGACCCTAGTGAAAAGGTATTATAAAAGGTTACTGCAGCCGGGTCAGTGAAAGTGCTGTCGCCTGAGAGGGAAGAACATGCAAGTAGACATCATAAAAGATTACTTTCTATGCTGCTAATGATCACTTTTGGTTTCAGTTTTCCTGAATGTTCAGGAAAGAAAGAGAGCCCACAGGAAAGGAATTTGTTGCAAAAGAATAATTGCTCAGTACATTACACAGCACAGTAGGGTTATAATGAGTATGAGAAAGTGCAATATCAACCAACCCTTAGAGTTACAGTAACAGTTTGATACAACTTCTTATACAGAATGCTGAGCAACCAGATAGTTTTGCCCAAAGGATCGGACTGCAATTGTTTTGAAAGTTTCTTGGGGGAAATGCAATTAGTGACAAGATTTAATAAAACCAAAACAACTGAAAGTGATGAGATGAGCCCCCATTCTTTTGTTCTTTCTTTGTAATGTAAGAAAATAGGAAGAAAACGATTACATTATAACTAAATGAATTAAACAAAGCTTCAAAACATAAATTAGAATTTAACTATGCCATTAAAAACTAATTTAATTTGCAAACCATCATTACTAGATAATAAAGACCCATTGCAAAGTGGACAATATCTTGTGAACATGTGAAACAAAACAAGTAATAAATCTCATTGAGCAGATGAATTTCTGTTACATTAGCAGATAAAAATGCTGAATGGATGTTTCAGTATATAATGAGAACTAGCAAGTAATGGAACAATTGGTTTGCTTATTTTATTTTATTTTTTTTTGCCATAAATGGTTTTATAGTTAAAGGAAGGCCTGAGGGAAAGTTAGAGAAGCACACACAGTGTATGGATTTGGTGCAATAAAACCTGCTCTCAAACCAAGACAAAGAATAGGCATTTAAATATTTTGTTTTTCAACATATGAAATATATTGTAGTCTACTTCATTCAAGCGCCAACAATACCTTGTTTTAGCTAATTGAAAATCTGATGGCAAATTCCGCCTGTTCCCTGTAGGGTATCTTATCAAATTGTGCTGGAAATAAGGTATACATAAAAAATTCAAGAGATGTGAATAAAAAATTTGCTTAATTCTGGGGTTACTATTTTAAAACTTGCTAAGAAAATATCATTAACATTTCCTTGTCTGATTAGAATACAATGCAAATGAGTTTCAGAAAACTAATTTTATTGGAAATGAGTTTTAAATGTATGTTCTCTAATAAAATAGCTAATGAGAAGTATTTTCCCCTCTACCTGTTCTTTTGTTGCTGGCAGAGCCAAGTCCGAGCCTGCAGGTAGAATCCAGTACCCTCTTCCTGACGGTCATCATGGATTTTTGCCAGCAGATGGCAGTATAACCCTGCCTCTTTAGTCTGGCCTTTGCCAGCATTTAAAATTCTTACAACACTTTTTATGGCATCACAGCATTAATATAGGCTGGAGATGAAAACTTACGTGTTTTCTGGTTGTGTCATTCCCTTGGAAGCTATGCAGTGACTGTGTAGTGATCTGGCTCTGAAGGATCCAACAGACTCTTCCACATAATGATGTTCCCATATAGATTTTCACAGATGGTCACATGCTAAATTATTGTGGTAATGATTTTATTAAATTGCTTGGTGTTTTGCTACAGATAGACATGCTTATTGTTATGGACTCGATGTTTGTGTCTCCTCCCCCACTTTCATATGTTGAAGCTCTAACCCACAATGTGATGGTATTAGGCAGTGAGGCCTTTGGGAGGTAATTAGGTTTAGATGAGGTCATGAGGGTAAAGTCCTCATGATGGGATTAACGACCTTATAAGAAGAGGAAGAGACACCAGAGTTGTCTCTCTATCACATGAGGGTATAGTAAGAAGGTGGCTATCCGCACCTTGACCTTGGACTTCCAGCCTCCATAACTGTGAGAAAAAAACGTCTGTTGTTTAAACCACCCAGTCTATGGTATTTTGTTATAGCATCCTACATTGACCGAGACACTCGTTTATGTTTTACATTCTGTTAAGAAATCTTAATGTTTAAAAGGGTTAACATTTAGCTTAAATGTCATCTCATCTATGCAGCAGTCCCTAAATTACCCCATTGGGCTGACACTCCTGTGCTATGCTGCACTTTCCTGTTTATAGGCCTAGAGATTTACTGCTTGGTCATTTTCTCCCTATATATCTGCTTCCTCACTAGACTGTAAGCTTCTCAAGGACAAGTGTTACACTGTAGTTCTCGGATCGTGGCATTCCACGCAGTCTTGGGCATTTTGTAGTTACTCAAGAGGATTTGTTGAACTGACTCGTCTTGTCTGAAGGCTCACAGAAAGCAAGTTTTTATGTATAGCTGCATTTTACAGAGCAGCTAAATGATGTATTTAAGGGGAGGCCAGGAATTCTTGCCATACAAAAGGAAGCCAAAGACTAACTTTAATTTTGCTGAGCATACAAACAAGAAACTTTACCGACTGTAGTAATTAACAGAAAATGATATATTGAGTTGCATTGCCCAACTCTGAAATGGGGCCATTTTCTAACATAGCAACTTTCTTACAGTTCATTACCAAGAATGAAAAATTTTAAATCTAATGAAATGGCAGGGGAGACAGAATGTCAATACTAAGGTGAAATGAACCTTTAAATGCAGAATTATCAATAAATGTATTATTGATTTTGGGAGAGTCGTCATAGATACAGTCATTTATTTGTGAAACCACTTACTTTTTGTAAATGATTTATTGCAGAAGAGGTGAGGAAAGACTATATTTCATTTCAAAATTCTGGATGCAAAGAGATGAAATAATTATCCAAATGACCCCTATGCAGGCTACACTTCCTTTATTTATATTACTTTTAGTGTCATAGCATTCTTTATTATATTATGTATCTTAAATTTTCTAAGTTGAAAGACTCCATCTATAAACTATTTAGTAATATGAAAACATTCACTGAGCCCCTGGGACTTTTAGCTGGAGAACATTTTCTTCCACACCTCAAGTTGACTTGTCTTCCCAACTAGATTTACTGGTTTCATATGGCAGAGAGGAACGTCAGTGCTGGCCTTCTCCATCCCTCACTGCAATAGCATCTTGCTAGTACCGATTCCACGACCTTCTTGTCTTTACAGGAGATGGATTCTTCCTAGCAGAGGATTTTCCTCTCAACACTTGGGCAGACAGTGTGGCTTACTGGGCCCCAGGTGCATGGGCTCTGCTCACAGTGGGATACTTAGTACTCAGGCGGCGCTCTCATTCCCACACTCTAGGTTTTAGCGTTGGCAGGTCTTCTTTTGCCATAATTCATTTAAATGCAATTCATAAAAGGAGAGCAAGAGGCTGCTGAATTTGAAGCACAGACCTTGCCTTGTCCTTCTGCATTTGAAAAGTGCCTTGCAATTTATTTTTAGTGATTTGGATTAACACAGACCCCATGGATAGTTAAAGCTTTTTAATACCTTGTTTTATAGAGAGGAAAACCGAGATACTTAAGGAGTTTTATATATCAGTGATCCATTTGTGGTAGAAATGAGGAAGATAATCACCTACTTATCTCTTTTTTTTCTAAAGATCAAATGGAAATTAAAAATACTTTGAATATAAGTGTTCACATTATTATTATTATTATTAATTGTGAGTATAGGCCTTGGGGGCAGATAAATCAAATTCCATGTCATAGGTCTTGTGATCTGAGGAACAGTGACTCCAGTCAGTTGTGACTCATGTCATTAGGACACTAATGGAACAATATTCCCTGATTCCTCTGCGTTTTAGAGAGAAACAGTCATACTTCAATGAAAACCAAGCCAATGGGACCATCTTGAGAGGTCCTCTCCCACTGCTGCTGATCTTCTGAGTTCAGGAGATAGAGGGTGGGTTGTGGGGGTAGGCATACCATGTTGGAAATAATTTTCTTTTGTTCTAGCCTTCTTGGTGGTAAAGGTCATCATCAGCAAGAGTGGTTGTTAATCTAGAGGCTCCGGCTTATTCTTTTCACCACATTAATGTACACTAAAGAAGTGAATTTGGCATTCACTTGTTCCTAACACTGGAATTCTGCATTCAGGTGGTGGTATTCAGCAGCAGGTTCTGCTATTTCTTCTTCATCCTGGTGGTACATTGGGATTGCTCCTCACAGAGTTAAATTGCAGCAGGGAAACACGACAAGAAAGCTCAAAGATGCTTTCTTGTATAGCACATAATGCACAGTTATAACAAACAGAGCTTGATAAAATACCAGCAGCAGGGAGCACAGTTATTTATTGCTTCAAGGGAAAATCAAGCAAAATAGCTACAAACTGTTTAAAGTATGCTCCCCTCCATCCTTCTTGAGTTTTGGTCTCTTTGGCTATGAAACAGAAAAGATCTTTGTTATTTCCTAAGCCAAGATTTGCCTTCCTTGGTGTGCAGTGCCTGCCTTTGGCTTCATGTGAAGCAATGAGCTTAAAGCAAACTCTGAGAGCAATTACCTCAGAAAGATGACAAAACATGTGTAAAAGCCAAGTGTGCACCTCCTGGTGGATATTCCTCTGGGAACCTTGACGTGGGAGCCGTGGCTTGGGAGCTGTCTCATTATAGTGTCATATCACATTCCTGCTTTCCACTGTGCTTTGGGGTGCCAGCCAGGATCCTGGGGATGCCCTCTCTCATTTCACGGACAATGTTAACAAGTTAGACAAGTTGAATTCTGAGTCAAGTGTAAAAGGCTTTCAGAGAAGTGCCAAGTCATATGGAGAACCTCTAATTTCTATCTTCCTCCAAATCCTGTAGTGGATTTTCATCATTTCTGATCCACACTGCATCATTACATCATTATGCAAGGCAGTGACAGGCTTATACATAGGCGCAACCCCCTGGCAGAGAGCTCTAAAAATACGCTGTTTCACTGACATGGCCATCTTCAAAGAACTCTAGTAACTAAGAGGAGGTCACCTCTACTAGGCTGAAGATGCCTCTGTTCAGTGACTGCGGTAGATGACCACAGCTTGTCACCGAAGCCTGTATTACTTTGGTAATGTGTTCTACAATCTTCACTTTGTTCTCATAGAGTATAAGGTCAACTAGAGTATAATTATTGAAAATAGAGAATAAAGGGAAATCTAGTTAATAATAGGGACTGGCAATATATAGAGACTAGTAAAATAATTAAACATAACATCTATATGTCCACAGGCTGCTGGGGATTATATCAGTAAACACAGAATGCTGCTGCTATTACACATTTACAGTTAACCCTTAAATAAATGTTAAGAAGTAGAAATGCCAAGACAAAGAAGTACTACTCCAAGGCCAATTAGAGACCAGCTGCTATAAAATATACTGGATTAGAACCATCAGACCGGGCCAAGAAGTGTGGACAAATCATTGAGGTGCAGGTGCTGCTATTTAACAAAATCAGTAATGCAAGACATTGGTTTGTTTACCTTTCTTAAGTAGAAACAGGATAAAAATATTTTGCAGAAATGAATGAGTAAGAATGTGGTGATAACCCTTATCAAAACATTGAGAATGACTTCCTAAAATAACACAGCTAATAAATGGCAGAGGAGTTCAGGCAAATGCAGACATTGAGTATTACTCAGCAAAAGCCAGTTATGATGTTTCTGAACAAAATGTTTTCACATGAATTAACTGGTTGGATATCTTATCAATCTGGACAACTGCCAGGCTTTGGTATCAGTGTCTTTTTTATAGTGTTTCTATCTTTCAATTCTACATTATTCATGTGTGTTTGGTTAGTAAGGCCTGTTCTATTATTATATAAATTACCTACAGATTATTATTTTGTTAATTCCACAAGTATTGATTGAATATATGCTTGGGACTGCTGGGGTTACAAGAATGTTTAGAAGTTGGTCCCTGTTTTCAAGGAATTTAGAGCTCAGCAGGTACAAAAAAGAGGCTTATAAATAACAAATAATTCAAAGAAGTTCACAATTAGTGCCAAAATTTAGATCCGGTTGGCTTTAGGCAGCTCCATTTAAAACTGGAAGCCATAGACTGGATGGTCAGTTGCATGCTGGTAGTTTGACCTTAGCAGGTTGTATAACTTTTCTCAGCCAAATTTCGTATATTTAAAATGGATATTATAATATTTTTGTGAATGTCAATTGATATATGAAAAAGTGCTCTGTAGGGCACTTTGCTACATTCTGAACTACAGTTGGGATTCAGAGGAGGGCGATGTTGCATCTGGTGGAGAAACTTCATGGAGAGAAGTATTTAATCGGCAGCCTTGCATGGAAGCTTGGATTTCGAAAGCTAGAGTTGGGGTAGGGACATTTTAGACTAAAGGAACAAAGCTACGCAAAGCGGGAAGGGATGAGATTTTTAAAAATTGTGGTAAAATATACTTAATTTGAATTTATCATTTTAGCCATTTTCAAGTGTTCAGTGGCATTAAGTACATTCACATTGCTGTGTAACGATCGCTACCACCCATCTCTGTCTTTTTTCAGCCATGTTTTTCGTCTTGCAAAGCTGAAATTCTGTATTCATCAAATGATAAGTCATTGTTGGAGGAGGTGATCGAGAGGATATGACCGCCAGTTGACCCAAAAGCTGGGCCCAGGCAACTGGAGGCTCCTCACCCCCTGCCCTGTCCTTGGAATGTGTGTTCTGCCCACTGTTCCCACAGTGGGAGCTGTTTTCAAGGAAGCAGGCTTGAGAGAGCAGTGTGTTGTTGAGACCCCCTGGATGGTGTATGAGACTTAACCCAGTTAAGGCCTCTAGATAAACTTTTACAGTTCTGGCGGGGGGATGCAGAAATCTATTCTTCTTTCTACTTCCCAAGACAAGCCTCATATGTGAGTTCTCTTGCTTGTTAAACCTACCACCTACCAATCTGGAGGGGTCTGCCTCAGCCTTTGGTCTCTCTTTGCCCTCCATGTATGGGGGCCAGTTTCAGATTTTACCCAGAAAATTCTCAAGGTTGCAAACTAACACTCCTCATTCCCTCTTCCCTCTAGTTCCTGTCAAACACCAGCAAGCATCATTCTGCTTCCTGTCTCTATGAATTTGACTACTCTACATATGTAAAATAAGTAGAATTATACAGCATTTGTCTTTTTGTGACTGGCTTATTTCACTTAGCATAATGTCTTCAAGGTTCAACCATGTTGTAGCATGTGTCAGAATTTCCTTTCTTTTGAAGGCTGTGTAATATTCCATTGCATGTATACCGCTTTTGTTTATCTATTTATCTGTTGATGGACATTTGAATTGCTTTCTCATTTTGACTATATTATTTTTTGATAATATTATTGTGAATAATGCTGCTATGAACATGTGTGTAGAAATCTCTCTTCAAGACCCTGCCTTCGATTCTTTTGAGTATATACTCAGAAACAGAATTGCTAGATCATATGGTAATTATATTTAATTTTTTGAAGGACCATCTGTTTTCCACAGTGGCTCCACCATTTTACATTTCCACCAGTAGAGCACAAGGGTTCCAACTTGTCCACATCCTTGTTAACACGTTATTTTCTGCTTTTTCTTTTCAATAACAACTATCCTAATGGGTATGAAGTGGCATTTAATTGTAGTTTCAATTTGCATTTCCCTAATGATTAGTGGTGTTGAGCATCTTTTCATGTGCTTTTTGGCTCTTTGTATATCTTTGGAGAAATATCTTTGTGTATCTGTCCATTTTTTGACCTGTTTGTTTTTGTGTTGTTGAGTTGGAGGAGTTCTTTACATATTCTGGATATTAAACCTTTATCAGATATATAATTTACAAATTATATTTCCTATTCTGTATTTCTCCTATTCTGTAGGTTTCTTTCACTCTGTTGATAGTGTCCCTTAATACATCAAAGATTTTATTTATTTATTTATTTTGAGGAAGATTAGCCCTGAGCTGACATCTGTTGCCAATCTTCCTCTATTTTGTATGTGGGATGCCACGACAGCATGGCTTGATGAGCGGTGCTAGATCTGTGTCCGAGATCTGAACCGGTAAACCCTGGGTCACAGAAGTGGAGTGCATGAATTTAACCACTACACCACCAGGCTGGCCTCCAAAGTTTTAATTTTGATATAATCCAATTTATCCATTTTTCTTTTGTTATCTGTGCTTTTGGTGTCATATTAAAAAAATCATTGTCAAATCCATCATCATGAAGTTTTTTCTGTTCTATTCTGAGTTTTACAGTTTTAGCTCTTAATATTTAGGTCTTTGATCCATTTTCATTTAATTTTTTCTTTTAAGATTTTATTTTTTTTTCCCTTTTTCTCCCAAAAGTCCCCTGGTGCGTAGTTGTATATTCTTAGTTTGTGGGTCCTTCTAGTTGTGGCATGTGGGATGCTGCCTCAGCGTGGCTTGACAAGTGGTACCATGTCCGTGCCCAGGATTTGAACCGACGAAACACTGGGCCGCCTGCAGCGGAGCGCGGGAACTTAATCACTCGGCCATGGGGCTGGCCCCCATTGTCATTTAATTTTTGTATGTGGTATGTGGTAGGGATCCAACTTCATTCTTTTGCATAGGTATCTACTTTTTCCAACACCATTTATTGAACAGACTGTCCTTTCCTCAATGAATGAAATGTTTTTGAAGAATGGAATATACATGGAGTAGTTAAAGATTTAGCCAAAGAGTAAGCTGACAAGTTCATTTGTGGTCATATTCTAGGCTGAATGTTGGGCTCAGTAGTTTTGATTTAATTTTGTAGAGACTAAGATGTCATTGATTAGGGTTGTAGTTTAGGAAAATAAATCTGTTGGCCAGTGTAGGATGGGTTAGAGTGGGAGGGAGTATGCGATGTGTGTTTGGAAGCAAAAGAAAATATTGTAGAAATGTTTTCTTTTTCTTTGTTAACACCCAGAATATCCAATATAGAAACTCTTAAAAATGTTGTTGACTGACACTTTCACATTTTTGTGATCTATAAAGCTCTGTTAATGAATTTTACACTTTGAATTATTTTTCTCATCCAAAATTTGATTGCTCATAATTTAGAACTTGGAAAATACAGAAGAGCATGAAAAAAAAAAAAACCAAAACACCATTAATCCCCATTAATCCCACAATCTAGATGTTATTACTGCTAATATTGGCTGCTTGCAAGTTTAATTTTATAA
This sequence comes from Equus przewalskii, assembly GCF_037783145.1. Lineage (NCBI taxonomy): Eukaryota > Metazoa > Chordata > Mammalia > Perissodactyla > Equidae > Equus > Equus przewalskii. The sequence continues at coordinate 99,897,700 of NC_091832.1, read as the reverse complement.
ACATATGCATTTTACATAACTAAGAATAATATTTAAATATGAAGTTTTCCTGTTTTTAATTTCACTTAGCGTTGTTCTATGAGAACATTTCCTTGCCATTTTAATGAGTTTTAAAGTGTGTTTAAGTAGTAGGTATTGTAAAGGGAGGCAGAAGTTTCTAATCTCAGCAGTAGCACTGACTTGCCCTATAACCTCTACCCAGATGTGCAGCCAATCATGACCTCACTGTCACTGCCTGCAAAATTGGAGGGCAGAACCACTTTCTTCCCTTCTCCATCATCAGCCCTTGCATCCTATCTCTGTGAGTTTACAGGCCTGCTTTCTATATGGAGGGCTTATCACATAGACACACAGCTGCATTGTGTTTCTGCAGCTACAGAAAATATTTATAGCTTAGAAAGCAGTTGTTCTCGATGATTTGATTAGCGTGTTATGAACACACAGACAATATCAGGAGCATCCAGTAGCATCTCAGTATTCCACCTTCATCTATTTCTCTAGTTATATTTATCGTTGTTCTTTAAATCTGAGGTGGCTGCTGCTGCCTCTGCTGACAGTGTTTCTATCTGTGTGAATAAGTGTGACTGTGTGACCTGCTGTCCTTGATACACTCCCTAACTGTGTCATTTGTCTGCTCATTGCAGGGCTGGCATCTGTTAGTGTATCTTCCCTTTGCCACGTAATGGAATGAACAAGATGATCGTTTCTTCCTCTTCTTCTGATTACAGAATTCCAGGATTATCTATCGCATTTGCCCACAAACTATGCCTATAATGATATGATTGTCAAGTATTCAGAGAGTAGATTTCTTTGGGGAAGTTGACTACATTAATCATTTTGTGAGACCAGGGTTTTTGTGTTCTCTGCAAACTTCTTTCCGCTCTGAATCCACATATTGCTCAGTTTTCCATAGATCGTAAATTTCTTTGTAATCTTTGTGAAATTAGAAGGCAGTAGATAGGGCAGCCTTCATCTAACAGCCTCGTGCACTGAGTGCTTGCTGTTGACAGCGTCTTTAGAACCATGTTTGTCACCCTCTAAACAGCCCGTGGTATAGGAATCATGTATGTGCATCCTATAGATGTGGGTGCATAGGTCTGAAGTACCCGAGACTCGCCCTGTGTAAATGGCCAAATCTAGATGCTAACCCAGGCCTCCCAACTCCAGCCCACTTCTCCACGCACTGCAGAAAGAGAAGACGTAAATGATTCTCCAAGCAGAGCAATAAGAAATAGGAAATCAAAATAAGAATTTAGGTTGGTTATTTGAATCCAGCGCTCTTGTCTTTCCTCTGGCTTGTGTGATGTTGTCAGCAGAGACTCTTCCTTTTCAGTTTGTGTATTGTGCAGCATCTGAAACAGCGCCCTAGACACGTGGCAGAGGCTTGAGATCTTATTCTGTTCTCCAGATCAAACAGTGAACTGTTTGTTTTTTGCCACAGAGGCCTTTAAAAATCCTACACCTGGAGACAAAGCCACAAGCATCTAGAGAAATCTATCCAAGTATCAAGAATATTTGTAAGAACATTTCTGAATAGCAGTCTTTACTCTTTATTTCTATTATACTTCATCTGTGCATTCCGAAATGCATTCCCATCCCAGTTTTGTTAATCCTTCCACCTCTAATATGAGGAAGGAAGCGCACCTTTTATCTCCATTTTACAGATGTACAGACTGAGTGACAGGCTGTGTCGAGGGAGCCTTTTAGGTGTTCTGACTTACAGGATCTAATAATGAGAGCGTGGGGCCTCTTGTGCCCTTCTGCTTGATGTGATTTTCAATTTGCTTTCTCATCTGGAGAGGGCATTTTCATCTTTTATTTTTGGATGATAGTTTCAAGTTTCATTTGCACCACCAGACCTGTAAATTCTTTTATTCTGTAGAAGGCCAGGTCAGGGTGACATCTCTCTCTTTTTTCGAGGGGATGGTGGTGGGGGGGGGGGGGGTTGGATAATCTATTAAATAGGAAGACCTGAACCAAAATGAATCATTTTCTTTGCTTTTAACTCTGCTTAGTTTATCATATGCTGAAGGCTTAGATTTAGATGTAAAAAGACCGTCAATAATATCTATGATAGTACCATTTAAAATTGTAATACAATGCCTAACTTATTTTTATCTCTTAATGCTGCTTATAAACTAAATATAGATAAACCAATCTTAGAAAATTAATTGGAAATTAGAAAACATATTCTCCAAGATTTTTTTTTTTCCTAAAAAAACTATGCTCAGGGAAGCTAAGAATGACTCTCCATTTTCCTGCAAAACTATACGTAATTAATATTACAAATTGGTTTTTGCTAGCCATTATGCTATGAAATGTGGTTTTTGTCTATGTTGATTTTTTAAAAAATAATGGATTACCACAGTTTAACAGGAGCTATGTGATGTGCTCGATGCCCCAGCAGTAGAAGGGGCCTATCAGCGGAAGGAATGAATGAATGAGTGAGTGAGTATATAAACTGAGTTGGACAAAGAAAGCTAATGGAAATAAACTGGACATTAGAGGGAAATTCATGAGATACTTGTTAAGGGATCAATAGAAGAACCACCAAGACTACATTAACTGGTCTAAGGAAAGCCAGGTGGAAAAAGTTATAAACTAGGAGGTGAGGTTTAAGAGTAAATTTCCAGTGAGAGAAAATAATCTCAAGAAATGGCAAAGGCATTGAGTCTAGCAGGCCAGGCACAACTCTCCTAGATTCATTTACTTGATGAACAAATATATATTGACTATCTAGTCTGTGCCAGGCACAGTGACCAGTGTCCAGTTATGGCTTCTGTCTTAAGTGCAATTCAAGTGGAAGACACATTGGAAATCTAATGATGTCGGTGTAATATTACTATTGCTATAGTAGAAATATCTATGAGATTTGTCAAAATACACACAAAGGGAGTGATCAGTTTTGCTTGGCAGAATTACAGAAGGTTTTGCAGAGAAAGGAACAGGAAGGCTTTTTTTGTTTTGTTTTTGTTTTGTTTTGTAATTTTCCATTTGTAGGCAGCCTACCATGAGGAGACTTGATGGGCTCATTACATCCAGCATCTTTAACCTCACGGCTCTGCTATTCCCACTTTATAAACAAGACACTTGAGGCCGCCAGCAGACAAACATGGTGTCCAAAATTACCCAGCCAATGAGCACATCAAACCCAGATCTGTGCAGCTTCAAAGCTCATGCTTCTGCCATTTCACCCTGAAGGGGCGGGTCCCGGGACAGGGCCTAGTGGGGTGGGGTACGGGGGTGGGGGGGTGGTCTCAAGGGATCAGGAGGAATTCATCAGACCGGTACAGAACAGGAAGGGGATTCTGGGCAGCAGGCAGGGAGGGAGGGAGGGAGTGATGAAGACATCCAAGAACATGGAAACTTGGGGGATATGAGCGTCTCCTTGGATTAGAAATAGGGCTATGCAGTGGGCACGACTGTATGAGAAGCACTGTAGTTAATAAAAAGATTTTAATGTGCCTTCCAGGCTTGAGATTTTATAACAGTTAAGAAATTATCACTGGCCTCAAGGGGCTTATGAAATGCTTCATTAATTTGCCAGATATTTTTAAGCACTTACTATTCACCAGGCTGTCTTCTAGGTGCTGGTGATACAGCAGTGAGCAACATGGAAAAAGTCCCTGCTGTATGGAGCTTATATGTAGAAGGAAACAGATGTCAAACAAAGGAACAGACAAAGAAACAAGCAAACCATACTAGATAGTGATAATTACTGTGAAGCAAAATAGCAGGGAAAGAAGATAAAAGCTAATGGAGTGGGTTACATGTGAAAGTCAGGGAAGGTCTCTATAATAAGTTGATATTTAAGCAATATTATCTGGTAAAGGAGACCAGACATGTATACAAGCAACCACAGAGTGAGATGGTGTGTGATAAATACTGAAAAGGACACAAATTACTCTGGAGAAAGAAATTAACATTTATTGAGTATGCTTATGTGTTGGACAACACTCACAATATGCCTAAAAGGCATTATCTGTTCCAATTTTACAGATGACAAAACTGAGAATCAGAGAGGTTAAGGTAACTTTTCTTTTCTTTCTTTTTTAAAGATTCGCCCTGAACTAACATCTGTTGCCAATCTTTTTTCTTCTTCTTCTTCTTCTTCTCCCCAAAGCCCCCCCAGTACATAGTTGTATATTCTAGTTGTAGGTCCTTCTGGTTGTGCTATGTGGGACGCCGCCTCAGCACGGCTTGGTGAGCGGTGCTAGGTCTGCACCCGGGATCCCTGCTGGTGAAACCCTGGGCGGCTGGAGCGGAGAGCGGAGAGCGGGAACTTCGCTACTGGGCCTTGGAGATGGCCCCAAGGTAACTTTTCTAATGGTATTGTATTCAAATTCAGATTTATCTGAATCTATAGCTGTGCTCTGCCCCACTCAAAGGATTCTAAGAAACTTCTTCTCCTGGGAGGAAGATAGGAAGCTTAAAGGAGGGCTTCTTTTCTTGATAGGGGAGGGTGGAGTTGGGCTTCAAAGGATAAGTGGGATTTTGATAGGGGGAAAATGAGAAGGATGAATGGGAATGGAACCCTCAAAGCAAAAGAAAGTAGAAGGGAAAAATGCAGGGTTTTTGAAAAAGCAAGTTGGTTGAAGCCCAGGCTGAATGGATCCATGGGGAGAGATATGACTAGAAATGGGACCAGATTTCAGAACAAACAGAAATGGGAACAGATGTGCAGGACCTGGAGAGAGGAGTCTGCTTTTTTTTTATTTAGTGGGCAATGGGGAGCCACCAAAGGTGTTCCCTGAGAGAGAGCTGCTTATCTGTAGGATGAATATCCCTTTTGGGGGGCTCTTACAGTTCTCTGATTATTTTATTGCTGATTATTTTATCCTGCTGCTCACCAGACTGAGCAGCTTATTGTGAATGAGTATTATTTACACTTGCTCACTTCAAGATTAGATCTAGCATTAACCTGATGCAATGTTAACTCAGGGAAAGGTACTTGGACATAACTTTGCATGAAAAACTTCAGGAGTGCCAATTCTCGATTGACTCCTTGAGAATTGTCAAGGAATTGTCCCAGATGTCACGTTGCTAGATGGATGGAGTGAGTTGGAGAAACTCCATCTGGCTGATCCAGCCCCCAACAAATTGACAAGATGCTGACAGGATGAGGAAGTAGAGGCTAGAAATGCTGGCATTACAGTAAGCAGTCAGGGAGATGTTATTCACAAGAGAAGAAAGAGCACAACTAAATTCACCTTTACTCCCAGTTGGAGAGCAGATTACATTCTTTACAGCAACGCGATGACTCAAGCCACCCGCAGTGGAGGGAAAATAGGCTGGAGCGAGCTCTTCAAGGAAGAGCTCGATGGTATCGTGTGAAACTGACACAGGCCAATGTGGTGCCATGCAGGGTCAGACTCCTAGAGTCCTTTGGGCATTTTTGGTGGCCTGTTATGTAATCTGTCCTTTTTTGTGCTTTCTGCTATATTTTTTCCCCTGTATATTTTACATCCCAGCCTCTATATATCAAGCTGCTATATGCCAAAGGCGACAGCCAAAATGTGTTTGAAAATCATCTTTCAGTTATATTTTTCATTCAGAGACGTGGTTTTACAATAAATCCCAATGCAAGGGTTCAATCTATGAATGGGCTTTGGAGAGAGGTCTGTGAACTCTTGAAATTGTTTGCAAATTTTTATGTTTATGTGCATTTTCAGGGGCACAGTCATGAAACTTTAAAAGATTCTGTTATCCTGTTAAGGTGAAAATCCCTTTACTTCTCTTGGAATTGTCCGTCTGTCTCCTTTCTTTCCTTCCTTCCTTCCTCCCTTCCTTCCCTCCGTCCCTCGCCCTTCCTCACTATCTCCCTATTTCCTTTCTTTCCTTCCTTTCAACTTGCTGATCAACTTACTAATTGCTTTCTAGCTGACTTCTCAATTTTCATTATTTCTTCTCTGACTTAAGTCTTCAAGTTTTCTTTTTCTCCATGTGGAACAGAGTGGGAAGGTTGGAAAACAATGAAGGCAGGAGAGCGGAAAGAAATGAGAGTAAGTAAATGTTACAGGAGATCAGACGGTTGTGGGTTAGATTTGGGCACCAAAGTATTGGTTGTCACGTGTTTCCTCCCATACTTTTCATCCTTACTTCTTGTGGTAAAGGTAATTATAGTGTTTACCAAAAACCCAACAACAACAGCAAAGGAAAATGGCAATCAGATGCGCTAGTACAGGCCTAAATACTGCTCCATACAAAATTAACAAACGATAAAGGGACACCACATACTAAATTTATGACTTAGGGCTTGAAATGGAAAGTTTTCTTTTCTTTTTTTTTGAGGAAGTTTAGCCCTGAGCTAACTACTGCCAATCCTCCTCTTTTTACTGAGGAAGACTGGCCCTGAGCTAACATCCATGCCCTTCTTCCTCTACTTTATATGTGGGACGCCTACCACAGCATGGCATGCCAAGCGGTGCCATGTCCGCACCCGGGATCCAAACTGGCGAACCCCGGGCTGCCAAGAAGCAGAACGTGCGAACTTAACTGCTGCGCCACCAGGCTGGCCCCTGGAAAGTTTTCTTATTTTACGTAAAGGTTAGGATTTCAAGTGAGTCAAAAAAAATTATATTTGAAACAGATCTGAAGCAACCAATGAATAGAAGACAGAAATTGAGTATAATGAAGAAAAATCTGGGTAAAAAAGACCCTAGTTATTTGGGTTTAAACAAGTCACAATATACATTTCTCTTACAAAATACACATAAAGTCAAAATTCCTCTAGAATTGTTGTCTAATGTCATGAATATCAGGAATTGCAGTGTCTTTTTCTATTTGCAGGATCTGGGCACATTAGTATTATTGTGAACTTGAAAATTGGTATTATTTGTATTTGAAATTAGAATTATAAATGGAAAAAAGGAAACTAGTTAATATTAAACAGACCTGGTTTTGAATCCTGGATCTGACAGTTACTATTTTTTTGCTATGGACAATTCACTTAAGCTCTTTGGGCCTTAATTTCTTTATATATGAAATAGGACTAATAAAGTTTAATCCATGAAGTTTGTGTGAAAATGAAATCAAATGATTTGTACCTGGCATATGATAGATGCTCAGGAAATGTTTGCTCACAACATAAAGACAGACCTGACGCAAAACAAACACAAACACTTAAAAATTAGTAAAGTAAACCATCTTTTGTATAATTTGGTGTTTTTCCCAATAATCCAGAATTTGGACTTTATCCTTGTGTTTTAACACTAAGTACATATAGTGCAACTATGTTTTCTTTTCCAGCTCAGCATATAAGTGGTGACTGTCTCTGTGCTGCTTTAGCTATTTTTTGTCTTTCAATTTTTCCCTCTTTCAACTACCGAAGAAGAAATTGCCAAAGGGAAGTGAATCACAATCACAAATGTCTACTCTCTGGTCTCCATTTTGAGCTTTACTCATCCTCCTGCCTGCTGCATGTGAGAATTCAAACAGTATTTGTTGTTGTTGTCACTCCAGTCCTCCAGGCAGCAGGAGCAGGAAGATAAGGGATCTCTAGGTTATGGTGTGGGGTCTTGAAAGGGGTGAAGACCCTATATCTGCTTTTCCTCTAATTGGAATAAAGTGTTTCTCCTGACACTCAGATGAAACTACTCTTACCTTTTCTTCCTCTGATGTGGGTTATTTTTTATGCAGTAAATTGTTCAGTCATTAAACACTTCACCCTTGGCTCCCCTTAGCTAGACATAGTTTAAAAGAAGCATTAGATGGTAGCTTTCATTAAAATTGTGTCAATCATACTTTTCTTAAAGGGCAGTTATCCATTAAACAGAACAAAATATTTTGAACAAAAATTTAAATAAAAATTGTTTTTGTGTGTGAGGAAGATTGGCCCTGAGCGAACATCTGTTGCCAATCTTCCCCTTTTGCTTGAGGAAGATTGTTGCTGAGCTAACATCTGTGCCAATCTTCCTCTATTTTCTGTGGGATGCTGCCACAGCATGGCTTGACAAGTGGTGCTAGGTCCACACCTGTTCAGAACCTGCGAACCCCAGGCTGCTGGAGTGGAATGCACAAACTTCACCACTACACCACTGGGCCAGTCCCTAAATAAAATTTTTTTGAATAGAGGTATTAATTTTCTTATTAATAGTTAAAGAATATGTGTGGCTTTAGATCCCCACGTACCTCAGGAATTACTGTAAGACAATTCTGATGATGGGACAGTTCTGGAGAAACAGCTGTTCAAACAAGACTGATGCCAAGAGACAGGTACAGAGCTGATCCACCTGTCAATCAGAGCCAATCTGAAGACATTGAAATAGAGGCTGAGTGACACAAAGTCATCCATCCTTTCCATCCTGCCCCCTATTTATGTCATGTGTCTTTCAACATCTTTGATTGTCTGAATCCCACTTGGTGGAAATGAAAGCATTCAAGGTTGCCATCTACTTCTTAGCTGATGTCTTTTTGTTTTCAGTATTTGTTTATAATTGTAAATTTGAGGAAGGTTGAAATCTTCTTCTCCTCCATTATACTATCTGTCAGTGGAAACACTTTCCATGGTGTTACATATTAATTGGATTCATAGTAGTAGTTTTATCATCCTGAGGAGTTAATATAGCTTGCCAGACTCAATACTCAAACTTCTTTATGGGTTCTTTTATTTTTCTCGAGAGTGGAGACACAGTATCCCTGAGTACTACCAATATTTTTTGTCACTTGGCTCTTTACATGGAATTATAGCCAAGATACAAGTGTTCTGTTTCTAAATATTTGGAAAAATAAAGATAGCTCCACATTGAACTTTTGGGGGAAACAGTTTGATAAACTATGGTCCATCAAAGGTTCAGTGTATTTTTCTTATGTACTTAACTTTATTGAGGCTTTCCCAAAATTGAATAGCAAAAAGTACTTTTCAGACCATAATTCTAGCCTACCCAAGTCATTGTTAGTTTTATTGTTTTCCTACCTTGTGTTGGCTAAATTTTTCCACTTTATATCATCAGCACATTTCATCACCCTACTGCGTTTTTCTTCTTTTAGGTCAGTTGTGTAACTAAAATCAATACTAATGCTGATCCTTATGACATGCCATAAGTCACTTCCCTCCATTTGGCACTACTGCCACTCACGAACACCTTTGGCTTCAATATCCTATCCAGGTCATTATCCCCTTCAGCAACATGTTTCTTCTGGTTCACGTATGTCTTCCCATAGTACGCGTCGTTCAAGGGACAGTAGGCTTTCTTTTAAAGAGACTCTCATGTCTAGAATCAGACATCCTTTTTAAACTGGATATAAGTACTTTTGAGGAAGCAGTGGTCATTCAATAGCATGCTACTTTTCAAGGAAAATAAAACAATTGTATTTCAATGGGAGGGTGAATAACTATTTGACAAAATTCAGGAATGGGAGGCAGATTACGTAGATACTAGACTAGTCTGTGATTCACCCTGTGCCCTTGGTGATCCCAGGAAACATACTTAAACATTTATTTGTTTGATTTTATCTTTATACTAGAATACCCGTTAGGATTGCGTTAGGTTGCTGTACAATATCAATGCAATAATAGTGCATTGAGAACGTCATCTATAAAGAGGGGGAATTAATGCTTACAAATCAGAAAGCGAGAAAGAGGGACTGCATTCCTCCCTTAGAGGAGGAGTTTCACAGACCTTTGTCATAAAATATTACTCGGTTTAAGATCCTGGAAAAGCCTGACGATCTAATTTAGACCCTGAAATTTTATAACAACAATTCTGAAGCTGACTCAAGAGCTCAGTTAATTCTCTCACATGTCATAATTAGTGAACAGAAACTTAAAGAAGTGCTTATATTACTTTTTTCTACTTCTGTAAATGTTTCTAAAGAGTTAAAGAACAAAAACCCAAGCATTTCTAAAGAGCCCCCCTCACGCCTATGTCACTGATCCTATTGTAGATTTTCAGCACTCTGTGCTCTAGATTTCATGATGTTTAAAATCAGTCTATTTTCTTGTGATATTTTGAGTGTGGTTTATATAAAACCCCCCACACTTCATTTGCCATAAAGAACAATGTCCATTGTACAAAATTATATCATGTCCATAAATTGCCATTTTGCTCTGATTTCATTAAAATCAAAGGGTTGGATGACTAATTACTTCTGTATTTTAAAAGATTACAGTGGTTGCTGCAATTTCAGCCTGAAATTGTTTAGCTGGAAGATAATTTTGTAGCATGTGTACAATATTGGCTAAGGCAAATTCTTAGGTTAATTCTGATGGAAAAAAAGACATCATGTGAATCCTGAAGGCAATGAATTAGAAACACAAAAACAAAACAAGTGACTGAGGGATTAGAAGAGAGTGAAGAAGGAAGAAAGGTGATATTTATGCAACTTGTGGGCGATCACGCTGCTTTTCTTCCCTGTGGTTAGATGAGGGCTAGATTAGGGTCTGTCTACCTCTAATCATTTTAGCTGTTGTTTTAATGAATGTCAAATTACCACAATCTCCTAAGATTTCTGTTAGGAAGACCTTCTGATGAGTCTTTTACCTTGTTTCCTTTCAATGCAGCAAGAATTATAATGAAGAAATTAAATCATTCTTCATAGACAATAGAAATACAGTCCCAAAAGCTTTTATAATTTGATATCCTCTTGGCAACAGCATTAACTGAGTTTCAGATTTGTATTTATTATTTTGGAAGATTGCTTTTTTCAGATAAAAACAAGGTTCTGCAATAATGATGTCCTTAAAATGAATACAAATCCCCATATCTTTGTATTACTTAATTATTTATGACGCAATCTCATGGAAATATCCAGGCACAATGATACCTTTGTTTACAATTAAGAAAAAGCTGAAAGATACTTCACCTCTACATAAAAAATATTCATTGAATACCTATTATGTTGCAGGAATTGTGGTAAGTACCAAGGATATAATTAGACTGGACAAATATACCTGCTTTGTAAAGCCTGTGTTATAGTGGAGGATTCAGAAATATAAACAAGCAATTATATAGCAGTGTGATAAAAGCTGTGATAGGGGATTAGGTGGAAGGCTCCATGGGAGTACCAAGGAAGGGCACCACTCAACCTGGATATGGGATTCAGAGAAGGCTTGCTGTAAGAGATGACAGATAAGCTGAAACTTGAAGGAGGACTACGAGGAGAACAGTGGTCTAGCAAGACACATGTTAAAAGGTTTAAAGGAGTACATGGAACAGAAATAGTGAGCATGACTCAGGAGGGCAGAGTGGTGGTGGTAATGGTAATGATATTGATGATAGAGAAAGGGGAGGATAGACTGGTGGACAAGGTCTACACATATTGTAAGGCATGTCAGAGAGACTGAATTTTATCCCAATGCAAGGGACTGATATTGAAAGGTTTAAAGGGGGAAATGACATAATTAGATTTATTTTTGAAATGTCAGTGAAATCATTAAACAGTATGGAGCAAGAAGCTGAGTTTTCAGTATCTCCAGTTGTAGGGAACACAATACATGTATAGATTCATGTTTAGATTCAATATAAATGGACTCCTGTCCTTAGCAGTAAGGCACTCTAGATTCTTTGACAGCCATACTGGCTAAAAACAACTGAAAATATCCCACATTATTATATCATTGATGTTCTAGCAAGGAATTAAGAAATTCTCAGAGGCAAAAGCTAAGAGAAGATTGAGAACTCAGACAGATAACTGGAGCAGTGAGGCCAGCTCTGAGAGTATTTGGTCAATCCAGGTGACCTGATCTTTAGTTTTTATTTACCCATGGGGCATGGAAAATGGGAGAAGAAGCCTAGGACCAGCTAAACATGGGGATTTAAAAAAGAGATTCCTCGGGGCTGGCCCAGGGGTGAAGTGCTTATGTTCACATACTCCACTTCTGCAGCCCAGAGTTCACATGTTCAGATCCATGGTGCAGACCTACATCATTCATCAAGCCATGCTGTGATGGTGACCCATGTACAAAATAGAGGAGGATTGGCACAGATGTTAGCACAGGGCCAATCTTCCTCAAGCAAAAAAAAAGAGAGAGAGAGAGAGAGAGACCACCATATATACCCCAAAGCCCTATACACTCAGGGTAAGGATGAAATAAAAGCTAGAAATAATACTCCTTGCCTTGCCACTCTTATCACAGCAAAGGAAATCACTTTCCTCAAAGTTTGACATTGATTTGAAGGAAAAAAAGATCTCTTTAGAATTTGTAGTGACAGGAAAAAGTCCTCAGGTAAGTTTGAAGTGGTATGAGATTGGTATGTTTTAGGATTGTGGAAGAAGCAAATGCAAATCCTCTCTGGAGGAATCCATCCTCAATTCAATTCTCATATAATTCCCATAAATATCTTTAAAAAAATATGAACTCACAGCCCAAACTCCAAAACACCCAAAGAAGCAAAGAAGCAAAACAGGAAAGTGAGAGCCATCAAATATGGCAGATGGTAGTATCAAGTTGAAGAAGACTTCAGCTATTGATAGTATTAGAGAAAGAACAGAAAATAAGCATTTTTAGTGTGTTTATAGAAATAAAATATATTTTAAAGTGAATAAGGAGCAAGCTAATAAAAAATAACTAAGCAGATATAAGAAAAATAGAATTTCTAGAAATGGAAAATGCAATTTTTTAAAATTAAAAACTCAATGAACCAGTTTAACAGAAGATTGGAAACGGCGTAAGAAAAAATTAGTGAATTGGAAGACATAGCTGAAGAAATTATGCAGAATGAGGTGCCAAGAGACAATGAGATGGAAACATGAAAGAGAGGTTAAGAGCCTGGAATAGAGTGAGAAGGTGTAGAACATGTCTAGTCAGAGTTCGAGAAGGATAGAAGACAGGATGGGGGAGATAAAATATTTCAATAAATAACAGCTGTAAATTTCCCAGAATTGATAAGAGATACCACCACTCTAATCATAGAAGCCTAGTGAATCTATCCAGGAAGGGTGAATAAAAGAAAGTCTGTCTCTAGATTCATCATCATAAAACTGCGGAATCAGAAATAAGAATATTTTAATTCAGTATAAAAAGTTTATGAGGAGTTTCATCCATATCAACATCATAACTTTTTATTTAGAGATTTTTCCCATTTTACCATAGTAATTAATTACAACTAATTTTCTAATCAGAAGAACAACTTGGGTAAAACTTTGGCTCTATCCCTTCATTTATTTACCCATATTTATTTATCATTTTATTTTAGATTGTATCTTATTTTTAACCACATGACCATATGGTAATATAACTAGGATCTTGGGTTCCTAGAGTGAAAAGAGGTCATAAAGTTCTTTTAGTCCAGTTTTTACTTCTTTTTAAAGTGATGAAATAGAAGCATTGCTTTCCTGTATTGTAGAGCCACTAAAGAGTTGCAGACTCATGTCTCAAACAAGAAATCATTCTAAATGACTAATTACTGGTTGGTACTATTCGCCTTCTTTAGCCTGATAAAGAGGCAGACCATGATTTAAATGATAGCACTGCCAAGACTCACATGACAAGCAAAATGTTCTTTGCTTGAAACAGTGTTGGTAAAACTGAAGTAAAATTGGAGTTTTTTAAAATAGGAATTTCAAGGGCACAGTGGAAAGAAACATTGCTTTTTGGCTCAAAGTCAGAAATTGCATTTTAATTACCCACTAAATAACGATATTAAATGCAGGGCTTGCTGTTACAACTCAGAGAAACTCTTTTCCCCGAGACTGCTGAGAATGGAAAGATCTTTTCTCTTCCAACGAAGAGAATGCTTTTAAGAGACGCAGCTTTGTTCCATGTGGACTATGTTCTATTTCTAAATTAAACCTACATTCTAAATTAAACAATTGTATGTCGAGAGCAATTAATAATATGCTCTAATAATTCTTTCTTCTCGCTGTACCTCACCTGAATATTAACGGAAACATCAACACCCTCATTTTATTAGCCTCCCACCCCTTATAAGCCTAGTAATGTCTCCAAATTTAGCTTCTTTTTTTATAGCTATAGCTTTCTTGTTTTCATAATTTTCCAGACTTTTTAAATTTAATATAAATTAATCATATTTACAACTTCATTTAGGCGAAAGACAAAACTTTTTTTAAAAAAGAAATTTTTTTTGTTCTATAAGACAAATTATACTGTAAGGGAGACATATCATAAGGGTATGGACGGAAATAGGCGCTATGATTGTGGGTAACAGATGTCTAAGGAAAACCCTCATGTGATCCTTTGAGTGTCAGAGCAAAGTCATCTCACACAATTACACAGATACTCACATCAACTTGTGTGTAGCTGTCAGTAACTCAGGGAAGCGTCTTGCTAGGAGAAAACTACTTTTCGTGGACTCCCACATCCATTTGTCTCCACCAAGTCCATGATTTTGTTAGAGTAAAGAGTGAGTAAAAGTGACCTCTGCACAGCAAATGAATAGGAAACTTACTGGCCACGCAGGATGATAGTTAAAATCATTTCCCCGCTTGTTGAGTTGATAGCTGGCTGCTATCACTTCTCCCTCTAGATGGCAGTGGCACTCTTTCATTCGGAAACCTGCCATTTTTTTTTTTTCATTTTTTTTTTTCCTTTCTTTTAAGTTTGTTCTCTCTCACCCTCCTGGACAGTTGTTCTCAGCTCTGCTGGGCGATGATTTAAACAACACTTTGATGCTGTAGGATGTTGGTGTTCAAAAATCAGGTCTATCCTTTTCTTTTTTCTAAAAAGATAATATACTGCTTTTTCAAAGTCAATTAACACTTAGGGCAAATGAAATGGGGAAAGCACAAGGTCACTTTCTAAAGGGCTGCCTTGAAACCTTTTGGTATTATTCAGGTTTCATCCAGGAATTGCAAATCATTGGGAAAAGAAAGGAAATAATAATTAGTTCATTTTGTTTCTTGATAGCATCCAATAAGGTGGCTTAATATGGCTTTTCTGCTTTGTTTCCTATCAATGCCTGTGGTGTGCTCAGAGTGCTGCCTGGTAATTTCTACGTGTCTTGCAGTCAGGAAGGCAATTCGCATGCTTTGGGGACAATTTATGCATCGGGAGAGGGCTGATGGAGAGAATCACTAAAATTTCTGGATTGCGATGTGGTTGAATATGTTTTATAAAAAGAAAATTGTCCAGATTGTGGCATGGCAGAAGATAGGGAAGTGGTAGTCAAAATGGCCAAGCTTATAGGACTCTGTTTTACAATATAATCAGCATTGACTCTTACCCCAAAACAATGCTAAGTGAAGTGCAGCTCAAGAGTTAGTAAAAGAAGGCGGCACAGAACGTGGAGATAGTCCATGTTCTGACCTCAGATTCACTTTGAAATCATTGCTTGAGTATCAAGATAGTTCCCAAATGAGCATCTCAGAATATAACAGCTCAAGGTTTTAATAACTTACTTGAATTTAATTTAGAAAACAAGCCTTGACACTCAAAAACAATAAGCGGATATTAAAAAATAACCAAACACATTGCAAATTAGATTATTAACAAGTTGACTTTTGAGTTGACTGTTGGCAATGTGCCAGTTTGGACAGGCCAACTTGGAGCTGTGCATTACTCACACCTCTCACATCATGCCTCACAGTTGAGATTGCAGTCACAGTTCCTTCCTGTCTTTTTATTTTAATATAGAAGGACCTTCGCTTGGTTTAATAACCTTTTCCTTCTTGAATAGGGAGTTTCTGTTTGCAATTGCATGAATAGAAAAAGGCCTGCTCCAGAAACTCTGGGAGATGATTTCACGCCCAGCTACAAAAATAAGGTTTTGAAAAAGCAGAAGGGATGGAATAACTACATAATGAGCAAATTCTTGTGAGGTAAATTATTACTCGGGATTTTTGAACTGATCTTTTCAAAAAGCAAATAATAATAATTACAATCCTACAAATACTGTTGCTTGGTGGGAGACAATAAGAGCTTTGCTGGAAATACCACCAGGTGCCTGCACTTGGTTCTCCTCCCACAGCACAGCCTGAAACATTATAAACCCAGGAAAAGACCTGCATTCTCTCAATGGGCAACGTCTCTTTGCTTTGGTTCTGTGTACATTTTCAACAGTAGAGAGATGGACATGATAACGTGTTCCTTTTCACCTATATGGGTCAGAGTCAAGTTTGAAGTTTCAGGTAAATTATAAGCTAGCAGAAGGGTTGATCCAAACTATGATGTTTCACCATTAGCAATGTTTCTGTTGGGGTGTGGGTGTCATCTAGACTTCCACAGTCAAAACTAGCGATGGGGTAATTGAAGAAGCAAAGGAGAGGGTGAGTGCCAGCTTGTCTTCACAGGTCAGAGTCTCTCCTTCTAGCTCTAATATTCCCCTTAGAATATTCTTCCTTGCTAAGCCTAGGCCTTTGACCTTCTCCATCACTTCTTTTCACAAGAAATAGGACCAACTTGATTCCCATTCTCAAAACCTTTAATAATGACAAATATCGCCTTTTGCATTCAGTTGAAGATTTTAGCTGCATTTTGGGAGAGAAGTTCAAATTCAGAGCTGATTAGACCAGTTAGGAAGGTCTGGTAGGAGGGAAGAGAGAGGGGAGGAGGAATTTTTCTACCGTCATCAGAAACTCTCGGTGAGGCAGGAGGTGGTTGATCTGAGGGCACCAGCTTACTGTGCTCTTGACTTATTCCTGGTCTGATTGCTCTCTCCCTCTCTGTTGTCGTGAAGAACTTCTGTGTCTGTCTTCCCCTCAGCTCCCACATCAGGATATTCAGTACATGTGACACAAGACTGTCACCAGAATCAGCCTGGGCCTCCCCTTGTCAAAAGGACCTTCAGCACCTGACCCCCCATCTTCCCAAGTGACTCAGTCTCTGGCAGGTTTACAAGCTAAAATTGAGTTTTGTGGCAGCTGCTCCTGGAACCTCCGAGACAGTGCTGCTGCCTGGAACTCAGGGAACAATGAGGAAGCTGCCCATCATGGTCCTGTGCCAGCACCTTCTCCTCCCTCCGGAGAATTAGCTGCTTGCAAAGAAAAGTTGTTTTATCTTACATGAAAAAATTTTTTTTTTATTCCTTGTTTACCCAGTGTTCACCGTTTAAAAATAATGCAGCATCTTCATTAAGGGGTAAACTTACAAAACATTACTCCTACTTGCATTTTTCTCTAGGTGCCAACACACCTCAGCAAGCTTTTCAGATAACAGTCACCTAGCAACAATTTATTCATACATTAAATTATTTCAAACTCTCACAATTCCCTCCATGAGAGCTGTATATTTCACCTTACGGCTCAAAGAAAGAGCAACCCAGAAAGAAAAAATATATTCAGTTTCATTATCAAATATCAGTTTTAAACTATTGCTTTTAAATGTGTAAATGTTTTCTGTGATGGTCTGCTAATCCATTTGTGACTTTTTATTTAAGTGGTCAAGTATTAGTTGGGATTAGATTCCATTGCAAGTGACAGAAATACCAAAATATAGTGAGTTTAACCAGAGAGAAATGGAAATGCAGGCAGTCCTGGGTTGATATGGCAGCACTGGGCTCATGGGGAATCCAGGCTCGTGGTTTCTGATTCATCTGCCATCATCAACATGAGAGGTCTAGTTCTTTGTCTGAGGTGACTGTTGGAAGTTCAGTCATTTTATCCTTGTTTGAGATATCGGGAAGAAGAAAATAGAAATAAAAATGGCATGCTCCCTTACTCTAAGGTTACTTGTCAGGAGTTTCACAAACTGTTTCTGCCTACTTTCCACTGGCCAGAACTTAGTTATAGGGTCACAAGTAGCTTCAACGTGGTCTTTATTTTGTGCCTTCATGTGACCAACTAATATTCAGGGGTTCTATCACTGAGGAAAAAGGGGAGGATGGATATTGAAGAACTCTAACAGTCTCTGCTACAGGTCAAATATTGAAATTGAGATTAACTTCAGAATTTATACTTCATCACTAGCTCTTCTGTTCTTCCAAAGGAAGACATACTTTCTTCTCTTCTTTTGAGAGGAATAGATGACAGAGCTGAAAATGTAAACATGATCTGAGTTGCAATTGTTAGCAGGTTTTGAAAACATTGTAGTGGATTACACAGAGGCTTAAACAATACTGGAACAGTATTGCACTGACCAATAATATTGGAACTTGATTGTGCTATTTGTCACCCTGAGAAATTCAGAGTAAGGTCTATTTCGGTACCTTTCCAAGAGCACTTTCCTTTAATGTCTTACTAAAAGAATTTCCTATGAGCTGTGTGTCCCAACATGGAGACAAAGTTATAGAGTACCAATCATTAAAAGAAAACTTATTGCAACTGAGGAATCTGTGCTGAAAAGTATCTGGGGTTTATGGAAATGTTGAAGACTTTTAATGACACACTTGGGTTTAGAGATAGTAAGCATTTAAAGCTTATGTATAGAATGTGGTTTGGCACCTAGGTCTTTACCAGCTGCCTGTTTCCTGGGTCAGCACGACTACCTCTTCATTGATTGAATATTTTCCATTGGTTAGATCTGTGCAATTAAAATATGTTAGTATTTGGACGCCTGTTCTTCACCTCAGGGATGCTAATTTGTTGGTCTGGTGTAGGTTCAGACAGTGGTATTTTTTAGAAGTTCCTCAGATAATTCTGGCACTCAACTAGGCTCGAGGACTAGTCAATTAGGTGTCTCCAAATCAGATTCATATGAATCCGTGTAGTAATCTCTTAGGGAGCACCATCAAATAAAATGTTAATACCATGGATAACTTTCTTCTCTTTGAAAGATGGCTCAGTCTATACATTAAATAATTTGTCATTTCCTGTTTATATCTTTGAAGATTCAGTAATAGGTAAAAGCAAAGACTTGGAGTCACATTTGCTTATGTCCAAAACTCAGTTCTGCTAATTAATGGCTGTGTGATTGGGACTAGTCACTTAATCTTCATATGATTTCCTTTCCATGCCTGAAAAATGGGGTTTTCTTACCTGATATGGGGTTTGTGTGATGATTAAATATGAATGATTTAAAGAAAATGGTTAGTGAACTGCCTGATGTAATCCAAGAGCAATTAGAATAATTTTTTGTTATTCCATACTTGTATTTTATAGTATGTCTTTAAAATTGGTAAAACAGATATCATTAGTATACTTTGGTAATTAAATAATTATAGGTAAATTTAATACCTTACTCCAGGTAATTTGGTTAATCATATTTGTTGAGTTTCTTTATTGTGGAAATCTTGACGTCTCTAGGCCCCATGAGAACATAAAATGCATATATAATATCCAGTGAGGCAGGTCATGTGTATAGAAGGGACAAAGTAGAAATATAGGCAGTGTATTTGTAGCAGAGACTGCATATTAACCACAAAATCTATTTTCTCCATGTTCCATTTCTGAGTAAAACAGAATCTTTCTAAATTTCCCTTGCAGTTGTATTCAGATGACTTAGTTCTTGCAATTGGAATGTGAGTAGAAATGACGTGTCACTTCTGGTCTGGACCTTAATTTTTTCAGTATACCTTCCAATCCCACTTGGTGGAACCTACATGTGACGGAGTCCCAGCTTTGACCATGTAGAAAATAATGTCCTAAGGAATGGTGGAGCAACAAAATGGAAGAATTCTGTGTCTTGAATGACAATCCTGATGTGAGCTACCCTAAGTGGTTGTACAAGAGATAAATGAACTTTGTTCTTTAAGTGGACTAATTTTTTGCTTCTTTGATAGGAATGAGTAGTATCCTGATGGGTGCTATTTACTAAGCCCCACATTAGTTGCACATTCTACAGACAAGGATTCTGCAGAACAGCGGTTCTCAAAGTGAGGTTCCCAGGGCAGTAGGATCAGCAACAGCAGCACCTGTGAATTTGTTAGAAATGCAAAACCTCAGGCCCTACCCCAGACCTTCCGAATCAGAAACTTGGGGGAGGGGCTCAGTAGTCAGTGTTTTAACACAGTCTCTAGATTATTCTGAAACAGACTTAAGTTTGAGAACCACTGTCTTTGGGGGAGAGGAGGTTAGGAAAGTGTAGGAGAGTAGAGGGAACAGACTGGAAGTGCTGTAAGAGAATGGACATTGGAAATAGACTGCCTGAATTTGAATCCTGCCTCTGCCATTTGCTCTTTGGATGACCTCAGGCAAGTCAGCCTCTCCGTTCCCCAGTTTATTTGTCTGTAGAATGAGGATAATAATTGTAGGGTTCTTTTGAGGATTATATGAGCCAATATGCACAAAGCATTTAGAACAGTGCCTGACATGTAATGAGTGTTAGCTATAACTGTTATTTAGGCAATGAAATGTTGAAGAGTGGAGAATTGATCTGCATGAACAAAGGTGTAGAGGTGGGTCAAATAATTGGTCTGTGGAAAACAATGTGTCTGAGATTTATTAAATAATTTAATCTATGTTTATTCCCCTGCTTCAACACTTCAAGAATGTAACTCAGCGATTTCTTTTTTGTAGCTCTTCCTGATATTGAGTGGAATCTGGTTCCCTGTTCTGGTCCTAACTCTCCAAAGTTGCAGAGAATAAACTTGATTCTCCTCCTACATCAACAGTCATTCTTTTGGAATGATAGCAGCCGTGATTACTCCAGAAGAATCAGTCTATTTGTAATAACAGTGGTCCAAGCTCATTCTTCTTAAAAACGCTTCAACATAATAGCTACAACTTTGCTCTCTACTAGCCATTTATCCACACTCAATCAACTTTATAATTGCTTTTTTCCTTCCAAATCTCAAAATCTGGCCACATTATCTAACTGTGTCCCAAAGACTGGAAACTTTGTGGTCTCTTAGCTAGATTTCAGCCTTGAGTGTCTGGGTCGAAAGGGCTACATTGCCTCTAATATCTTGGAAGATATAACAGAATCATTACTTTGCAGGGACCACCTTGCAAAGCTCTTTCTCTATTTCTTAGCTCTGGTGCCCTCTTACAGACAGCTATCAAGTCAAAGCCAAGCTCCTAGCGTGGACTCATTTCCTCTCATTATCAATAGTCCCTACCGCACAGCACAGTTGTAACTGTACTGAAAGCAAGTCATAGGGTACTGTATCAATAACCAGAGTCCCATTTAACGCCCAAACAATAGTGCAAGCCATCTTTTCTCCTCTTTCATATTGTGCCCAAGTCACAGTTTGTTTCTTTCCACGATGTTGCCCATCCGAAACCCAAAACAGAAAGCTCCCTCCCTTGACCCAACGTCCTTCCTCCAGCTGCCACTCCCTTATATAGCAAAATTTCTCCAAAGACTTATTTGTACATGCTGTCTATACTTCCTCATCTCTCGTACTTTTTGGTGAAAAAAACCCATATCTACTGAGCATTAGCTCTATGCAAGACACTATGTTAGGTGCTGGGGTAAGTAAAGAGGAAGAAAACAGATCCGATATTAAGGGCTTTAAACATGAGTTTTTTGACCCCTAACTCCAACTTAGACTCCATTGTCTTAAAACAATCTAATATTCATAATTCCAGCCAATTTCTAGTCCATTTCAAAATGTAGTTTTCAGTTATTCCCATATTCATCAGAAGACACACCAGGGGGCCAGAGTTACAAAGCACAAAGGCATTTATCTGCTTATCTATTTGATTTTAATGTTCCATAAAAGCAACGTTTTATGAAAAAATCTGTGCTTTTACGTCTAAAGATGATTTGACATTAATGCATCTACTTCTTCAGAAGTAATCAAAGAACCGAAGTTTTCTATCAAAGTACCTGATTGTACTTTAAACTTTATTTTTCCATGGTATGGCATGAACTGAGAATACTTCTTATGATTTAGGAATGATTATGCACTTCTATATTCCACCCTACTCTCTATATAGTAAGTTCAGGCTTATGAGCACAGTTAACTAATCACAGAAGAGAAAATCCAGGGTTTGGTATGGAGCGCAGTTTATTATTGCTGCTGGGAAGACATATATTTCAATATTAAGAAGCCCTCGCTAGTTTATTTTAGACTAAAACATCAGCAAATGTACACAGAAGAGACCATAAGATTTTCATTTGCTAAGCAAAATTTAGGCAAATATTAGAATTATTGCTGTGTTCTGATATTGCTTTTAGAACCAGGAGATACTGTTTTCCTATGAGATTCATGCTTTTTCTTATTAGAAGCTCAACATCTGTTCCTCTGTGGCAGAAAGAGAATGTGGCTAATGCATTAAAAAAAGAAGAAGAAAAATCAACAACTTCAGATCTCAGCGTTTAGACTGTAGGCCTCTGTGACTTGGTGTCCTTAGAACATATACTCCGAAATAGGGTAGGAGAAAAGAAAGGTTTAGGTGAATATCGGAAAAAATGCAGAAGAGCAACACGTGTTCAAAAGAAATAAAAATCTCCTGAGTAGTAGAGGATGCACTTGGAGTCAGACTAAACCAAACATAGAAAAACGTACTGAGAAGTACTCCTGACCAGTAGAAAAATGCATACCATGACCCCCAAATTATTTTCCCATTATTAATGTAAAGATTTCTATGATTTTTAGAAATCTAAAAATCTGTCTAGTTTGAGATGCATGCAACTAGTTTGAGAAAAATTCTAGTACTTACTGTAAGCATTCACCGTTGCTCTTTTCTTCTTTTTGTGATTAAAAATGATACACACAAAACATCAAATGTATTTTTAATTTTTGTCTCTTTCTACTCCTCTAAGTATACTTGAACTATGATGAATATAGTGCAGTGTTATTTGTAATACAAAATATAGAGTGAAAACTAAATGTTTGTCTTCGTGGAGAAGACATTTCTTTCAACCTGATATGTTATGGCTTCCTCCTAGAAATGAGCCATTGTTACAAATAGTGAGAAAAGTATCAATTAATTATCCACCTACATGTAGGGGTCCATGAGGCACTGAGCCCGCAGATTTACACAGTTGCAGCTGATCTGTCCTCTTGGCATATGTAGGTAACTGAAAGCTGATCCTCTTTTTTTTTTTCAGTTTTTTCTGAGAGAGAAAGATCCAGGTGAAATTCACTACTGTTTGGTAGGAAGCCCAGTCGCCTCTGTGCTGATTTGTTTTGATTTACGGCTTTGAGGAATAACTGTGCAAGCTCCTGAGTTTGGTTAATGCAGGCTTTGCTTTTCAATTAATTTAGGATTTCAGGCACAGTGTAATTCCAGTATTAACAACCCAGTGTTACCAATCAAAACGAAAATCTCTTCCTGAACCTTGCAAATTTGCCACGTGGAGAACGCAGAGGACTCTGGCTTCTTTCTACATTCTTAGCCAGACTTGAAGGTCCTTCAAACATTGTGTATGTTAACCAGCCTTAGGTCTACCACCTTCTGATTACTGCTGCTTATAGCTCCATTCTTACCAGAATGAGGGGATTCACCCAGGGAATCTCACGGTCAGTCTGGTCTCTGCTTCTCAAATGGCTTTCTTTACTACCCATTAAAATTCTAACCCCCTCTCATCCATTCCAAAAGCCACCTTCTCCACGAAGCCCCTCCTGATCATTGCTACTGTAAGCCATCTGGTCTGCTTTGTCCTCCTCTGCCCCTCCCATGGTTTATAGCCTCCTTATTGCTTTTATCATAGTCTGCCTTTTGTATTTACTGAGTCTTCTTCTTCTCCCTAGCAGATTATACTTGAGGTACAGACTGGGTCTTATTCATATTTTCTGTAGTATCTAGCGCAGTGCTGTGCACAGACTGTGTGTATGACATTAAACCCATTCTCAAATAACAATGAGGACAGGCTTTATTTCAGGCACTGGGTGGGCACAATTGCAGCCTATATATTATTACTCTCAAAAACGATCAAACTGATTAAGATTTGTGAAAAGATAACTATTGTATGAGGGAGAATTTAAGAGAAATCAAATGAGAGAGAATAAATATTATAGGTATTCACAAAATGGAAAGATTATTGTGTGTGTGGTGGGGTATGAGTGTTAAAGAAAACTTCCAGGAGAAAATGCCAGCTAGACCACAAAGATGCTAGGGACAAAGATAGAAATTGATGGGCATTCCAGAATTTCATGCAAAAAGATTTAAGCAGTAAAAATCAAGCTGAATGACTAAGTGTATTCAAAGCTCTCACAGGCTTGGGGATAAGCTAAGGCCCTCAATACCAGTCAGAAATCATTGCAACATAGTGTGTTAGGAAAATTCATTTGGTGAGTAAGATGTTTCCAGGGGAGGTGAGGCTTGTCATGTTAATATGTTGCCCACGTGGTGCAGTCCCTCTAACCCACATCAGGGCAGTTCTCCATGTAAAGAATAAGTAGTTACATTTATACAGTAGAAATGTTCACAAAGGATTCATTGCTTTATAAGAGACTTACTCACAAAATTATTTTAGGAACAGTGAGCACTTCTGGTGAGTATAGAATTACTTTTCTTCAACTTTTACAAAACTCTTTGAGAAACATAACGAGAGTGTAATGCAAGGCACGTCTGTATGCTGTTAGCACGCCAATATGTTTCTGGTGTATAAGGAAGAGTATCCTGAACAAAAGCTCTTGTGCTGTTTCACTTAGATTTTAAGTCTTCCTCAGAGTCCTAACCTTCGAAGATCTCGAAAGTGAATATTCTAAACTGCATAGAAATAGGACAAAGCGTAGAAACTTAAAAACTCAGATTTTTTTTTTCTTGGAAAAATGCTGCAATGACTTCTTAACTTCCTTGAGATGTATGAGATTCACAAGGCCCACTCAGCCATCTGTTTTGCTTGATTTCAGACCATTTCCATCTTTTCCAGGGACACAGAGGCAAATAATGTATGTGCATATGTGTGCACACGCATATGTGAGCAAGCACACACACATACAGTTTAGGTTGTGTTCTCCATACCGAGTTTTGGAAACTGTTCTTTTCTTGTGGTTTTGTATAAACATTTATTTACCAGTAAGATTTGCTTTAAAGTTATTGTTATTTTTAAAATACAGAAACTTTTTCCAACCTTTTTTTCTCTTTTAACAGCCAAAAGCAGCTTGGTTGATTATTGCAAACTTTCAAAGTCAATGTTTGCTAAGAGTCCTTTTTGTGGTAGCAGGATTATTTAGTTTTTATTTTTGTACAATACTCAAAAGGTTTTGGGGGATGCTGTTGAAAGAGTTCTTGTTAAGAATTATGAGATTTGTATCCAAATATGTACTATGAGAGTGTTCAGGTTTGAACTGTGTTCCCCCAAGGGGTATGTTGAAGTCCTAACTCCCCAGTAGCACTCAGAATGTGACATAATTTGGCAACAGAATCTTTGTAGATGTGATCAAGTTAAGATGTGGTCATTAGGGTGTTATAAGAAGAGGAGAGGAGACACAGACAGAGCCACACAGAGGGACAAAGACCATGTGAGGAGACAAGGAGAGTGCCTGTGAAATCAGAAGCAGAGATTGGAGTGATGTGTTTGCAAGCCAAGCCATGCTAGGGATTGCCAGCAAATACCAGAAGAACATATTCTTCCCTGGATCCTTCAGAGAGATCACAGCTTTGCCAGCACTTTGATTTTGGACTTCTAACCTCCAGAACTGTGAGAGTATAAATTTCTGCTGTTTTAAGCCAGCCCAGTTTGTAGTACTTTGTTATGGCAGCCCTAGAAACCTAATACAGAGAGCAATTACAGTTCAGCTCTGAATCTAAGAGGACCGGAGTTTTACGCATAAAAGCTGAGAGGAGGACAAGTAACCTCTCTTCTCTAGGCACCATGCACACTACTGATTCTTTTTTGCCATGGCCTAAAGTCTAAAGAGGAGTTGTCAAACAAAATAGCAGTCCTGGCGAACAGTTACTGATTGCTTATGAAGTGCCAGCTCCTATTCTAAGCACTCTTCATATATCATATGGTTTAATCCTACAACCACCTGTGGGAAGTAGATATTATCATTTCATCCCCTTTTACAGATGCAGGAATTGAAGTACAGAGAGGATAACTAACTTGCCCAAAGTTACAGAGCTGGAGAGCTGTGGTTTGAACCCAGACAGTTTGGCTCCAGGACCTGCCCTCCCGCCAAGTGTTCACCTCCTTTTTACTCTTTCCAGAATCCCACAGCATTATGCTTTTTGGGAGGAGTGGAATTAGAAAGAAGGAAATTTATGTTGATAGAACCCCTTTGTAAGTGAATGACGTGCTCAAATATGTTATCCCGTTCTATTACTTAATCTTCACAACAACTCTTCAAGGCAGTTATTATTTGTATAGCTTACAGATAAAGAAACTTGTCCTATAGTTTGTAAATGGTGCCACGATTTGAATCTGAATCTAATGAATGGCGTTTGTTCAGTTCCTACTCTGTCCTAGGTACTTTGTATATATTTTCTCTTTGATCTTTACAAAAATCTTGCAAGGTGGTTGTCCCTGGGAGCCATAAGAATGAGGTATCAGAAATGAAGAGAAAATATTGGGCAGGTTTCAGCCTGTGGAAGATGGGCTAGCTCTGGGTTGCTGTGCTATATCGTAAGAAAGAGAGGCATCTGCCCATGGGATGAGTAGTATATGGACGAATCCATCACACGGAACTTGCTTTGGTTAGAGAGAGGGTGTGAAAACAGTGAGAAAAGGGCACTGGCTATCTGCATAAATAGGGCAGGAAGGTCATAGTATCTGCATAAATGGGTGGGAAGCTGGCTAAAGGCAGGAAAAATATATCATTAGGAAGGAAACATCACATATGAGGTTGGGCTATTTTCTGGCTGTGGAGAAGATAGTTCTCATCGACACATCTAGAACTGAATGTTTGCTCCTGAGGTAGAAACCACCAGGTTTTTTGTAAGTCTCTTCCCGTGTCTAGGTCAGATTGTCCATTGTTTGACCCAAGTGGGAGCTGCCCATGCACAGCTTCCATCATATCTAGTCAGTATTCATGACTATAAAATTTCCTAAGATTCTGTGAGTCAGATGGGCTTCTGCCTATGTTTAAATTACCCCAGGACCCCTAAATGTATGACTCCTGAAAGAGGTTCCTGGTGTCAGTGACAGGTATAACTCCTATTTTCCAGGTTTGGATCTGAAACTTAGAGAGGTCCAGGATCTTGTCCAAGGTTAGTGAGCTAATAAATGGCATAATCTGAAGCTAGAATTTGAAATCAAGTCTATTGATGATTAACCCATATATCAGAGTAGAGTAATGCTCCCTCTTGCTTATAGAATTTTTTGCCTCTTTTGCTTGTACAATTTTTATTTCATCCATTTCTCTGTGACTCAAACTTCATGTGCAGCTATTCCAGCAAGCCTGCGTAATGGAGAGGAGCATCGAACGTTGGCCAGTCTGTATTTAGGAACTACTTTTGATGCCACTCATCCTTAAACTGTTGCAGAATTTTTCTAAACATTTTCCTTAATGTTTAGGAAAGACACATTCAGTCCTTAACTTTCTTTCCTTCACAGAAAATTGTCAGAAAAAAATTGTGAGAACAGATCAGATCACAAAAACCTGTAGTGGCTCACCCTTGCCGATAAGAATTGTTCCTGGCTT
Source organism: Equus przewalskii (assembly GCF_037783145.1). Taxonomy (NCBI): domain Eukaryota; kingdom Metazoa; phylum Chordata; class Mammalia; order Perissodactyla; family Equidae; genus Equus; species Equus przewalskii. Next base: position 99,870,449 of record NC_091832.1, on the reverse strand, counting down.
CTGGGCCCATGAGACTCGGGTTTGGAAGGTTTTCAACATGCAAGTGCTCATGTTTCACCCTGGACAGATGCTCTGAAGCTGAGTACTGAGCAGCCAGGTTAAGTACATATTCAGAATTTTTAATTATAAAGGATTACATGTACATGAGATTCTCCCCATTCACCCCTCCCACCCCCACCCCGAAAGAGAAATCCCTGCAGCAGAGGGCACAACGTGAAAATCAAAAGTCCACATCTCACCGTCAAAATCATTTCCAGGCCTCAGGAACAGTTTCTTACTGGGGCAACTTTTGTTCCTTTTACGACTAGCTCCGTAATGCTGGATAATGGCTTTCATAAGAAAATGCTTCAGGAGCGAAACTGATTCACACCAAAGGTTGCCACGCACTGCTTATAGAAAAAGGACAAAACTCATTGAGCTGACATTCAGAGTTCTTCATAATCTTATCTTTAGCTGCGTCTTTCTCTGGGTCTAATGTTCCAGACACAGGCATTTTCAAGATCCCGGTGTCTTTTCTCACATTGTTCTATCAGACTGGTGTGTCCTAACCTCTGTTCTCTGCCTATTATTATTATTGTTTATCCTTCATGTACTTTCTTCAAATGCAGTTCCTCTGTGTAAGTGTCATCTAATCTATTTTCTTACTGGACTTTTTTGTCCTTTTCCTTGATATTTTCAGAGCATAGATTTTATTCTTTACTGAACTATTCAATGATGTTGCATGCTATGCTCATTTAACTCACCAGAATTGAACTGCAGACCTTCAGAAGGGAAAAAAGAGAGAGAGAAAGAGCAAGAGATGGTGAGTAGAAATCTTTTGTTCTTGAAGTTGGAATCAGTTCTTCAAGTGCTTCTTCTTCTTCTTTTTTTTTGGTGAGGAAGATTGGTGCTGAGCTAACATCTGTGCCAATCTTCCTCTATTTTGTATGTGGGATGCACTACAGCATGGTTTGATGAGCAGTGTACAGGTCCATGGCTGGGATCTGAAACCGCGAACCCCAGGTTGCCAAAGCAGAGTGCCTGAAGTTAACCATGACACCAGCAGGCTGGCCCCTCAAGTGCTTCTTACGATATTAGTGCTTGTGAGGCTTTTAAAGTAAAGTTTGACTGCTCAGTTTTAAACATTACTTGCTGACTTTAGAATCCCACTCCCTCAGCAAGATACTGGTCCCAGTTAATTAGTTGTGTCCATGTGTTAGTGCAACCTTATTTTATCCATATTTGGCTACTTGCATACACTATACTACAATGCTCTCTGAGCCCATTATTCCCTTGTTTCTTCTTAGTTGCTTGAGAAAGGAAGTAACTGCTAAGCACAGCTTAGTGGTTAAGGTTCCAGACTCTAGAGTTAGTCCGCTTGGGTTTGAATCTCAGCTGTACCACATCCTTGGGTAGAATGACACACATTCTAGTTTATCCAAGACAGCTTCTTTTTATACCTACTGGCCTAGCCTCCTATCTGGTTACTACCTCCTTTTACCTGAAAAATGTGCTGGTTTAAATGATAAACTATATAACCACCCCACTTTGGAGTGACTGATTTAATCTCTTTAAGCCTCAGCTTTTTTGCCTGTAAAATTTGGAAAATGATAATATCTGCTTAAGGGCTTGTTTCTAAGGCATGAAGAACAGAATTAGTTTTGTACATAGTAAACTTTCGATAAGACTTAGCCGTATTTCTTTATTGTTTTGTTTTCACATGGAGTGCGTGTCTAAGACATGCAGTCTAGAACTTGTTCACCAATATTCAGGGCTATGGCTTACTCAGGTAATTCCCTGTCCTCTCAGTATTTACTTTCAACTCTCAGAAAATTGTTGTAATATACAAATTTTGTTAGAACAAGATATTTCATTGCTACATGGCAAAAGTTGTTATATTTACATACATATATATAGAAACACATATACATGTATCTATTTATGTATCTATCTATCCACCTGTCTAATCTATCTATCTATAGATAGATAGAAACACATACAAAAATAAGTTTATAAGGTCTTAATGTGAATGGTCCCTGCCTTGTTAGACAGGGTGCCATCATGCACTACAAAATGTGTGCAACTTCACATAGTGGTCTGCAATATTCAAATAATCTAGAGAATAGGGATAACAAAGTATAATGAATCTTTTATGCCTTTATCAGCTCAACTTTCAAATGTTTTTAATAGCTAAAGAGATTGAAGAAATCAGAAGTAAAATTACTTATACCTAATGAAATACTGCCTACTTTTTTGGGTTCAATAAGATTAGGGTTGAAAGCACAGTTTAGGAATACTCTGTGAAGAATACAAGGCGGAGAAAAAGGCAATGATTAATTAGGCCACAGATTCATTAACATAAACCTTCATATGAAATTTATAGATTCTTAAGCTGCTTATTAGACCTCAGTAAGTGGTTGAGAATCTGAGCTATAAGAAATGAAACTCAAATAAATAACTACCAAGATCAGAACAAACGGCCTTTGCTTTGTAAACCTTGCTCTGTGTGCCTTCAGATTTGAGGTAGAAGCCATCTAGAATGCAGTCTCACTCTTAAGCCTCTGAGAGGCATGTCATTACTCTTTCCACTTTGAGAGAGGAGCCTGTCAATCAAGCAAGCTTATTTTGCAGGTCTTGGAGGGGAAGAATAACACATTAAGTTTTACTCTCTCTTCTTCTTGGTAACACTTTATCTCAAGTGCCCATTAACCAGCGCTCTCTGTAACGTGGGCTGAATTATGATGAAAGCACTCTTGTGGGAGTCCAAGGCATTTGCATCAAGTAGCCATTGCCATTAGTTTACGAGAATGAGTCTCTGACCGCACCACTGCATAGGTGAATTCTCCTGTCCCGAACCACACAAAGCCTATCCTAACGAAGGAGCAGAGGAAATGCCTTTGTTCTCTGGTTCGCTCATGTCACCTGTCCCATCTTAAGAAGTCAGCGGGCTTCATTTCTTCTTTTTTGTAACAACATGTGCAACATTTCATCCTGGGATTCAGATCTTAATTTTTCAGTTCCTTTTTTCATGTCATGATAAAAAATTCTGGGGAATATATAGTGTCAGCTTCTTTTCAGATTCATCATTTCAATATTTTCATCTGCTACAACTGTTTAATTAGGAGAGGCTCCTTTTGGTAGGCTCCTTTTGTATAACTTTAATGAAACTGAAGAGCATGAAATGTGGTTTCCCTGCTTTTAAATGAAGCTACTTTTATAGAAATAAGATGAGAAATGGAGAAATTGTTGAAGTCACAGTGCATGAAATTAAGGGAGCCCAAAGTGTATTGGCAATAGCGCTTTTTTTTTTCTCTCTTAAGTTGATGTTTTGAGGACCAAGGTTGTGGCTGCTAACAAACAGGGCTGATGCTGTTTTCTTTTTTCTTTTCTTCCAAGTTCATAGACTTCTGACAGACATGCCCTTAAGGATTCAATTTGTTGTTGTTTAGGAAAATTGTATGAAACAAACTATGTGCGATAGAGGGCTATTTTCAAACAACACAAAAGCAAATTAATCATGGCATCTAGTTATGAGATAAAACCTGAAATTGTGCTGGATTTCATGTGTAGAATTGAAACAGAACAATTACAGAAAATTTTAAGCAACTTGTGCTATAATCATAAGCCATGTGCTTGGAGGCTTTACCAAACCAACAAGGTGTTAGTTATGTGGGTGTTCTAATCATCGTCAAACTTTCTATCATACTATTCTATCTCTACAAATACAAAGGGAGGAAATGAAGCAACACTTTTCTCATATATTAATCAACATAATAACCACTTTGGAAACTCAAGTACCAAATTCAGGGGGTCTGTATTGCTTTGCCATACAATTTAGACTAACTTGATAATAGGCAATTTTTATTTTGGCAGATTTTAGACCTGGTTTTAAGTGTCAATTTCAAATTATGAAGACATCAAGTGAGACTTTCCTGCTGGCCTAGAATAGGTAATTAGTACTCTTAGAATAAAGAGACATTAAGTCCCCTTAGGGTTAAAGCTCCAGGAGCCTACAACAGTTGGGGCCAGAAAATTCCATCAGGGATTATGAGCTTATTACTCCAAACTTCACTGCAGCACCTTCCCACCCCCATCCCAGACTGCATATGGAGAATTGAGGAGGCCAAGAGAGCAAGAGAAGCCTCATGGGTTTGTGTTGCAGTGCTACAGAATTTTCCTCCTCTCCTCATGGGTTGGCTGGGCATTTGTTAGCTTCTACCTCATTTGTCTTATAATATGGAGTCAAGAGTTGAGGGGTTGGGAGGTATGACCAGACCTAGCTTCCTTTTTCAGAAAACTGAGAGACTAGAGAGACTACAGAACTAGAGAGACTCCCCAGGGCCTCCTGATAAACTCTGAAAAACAACACCTCGGTCAACCCTTGGACTTGACATTCAGCGGGGGTAGACAGCCATTCAAGGAGGGTAGACGGTCATTCAAGGTCAGCCAGGAAGCCTTCGTCAAGCAACCAGGAGGAGGCTACAGTCAAGAGAACTTTGCCCCTTCTTTCCATCTTTCATCCAGCTACTCCAACCCCAAAGAAAGCCTTGAAAAGAGAAAGAATAAGTCTCCTGCTTCCCCTCTACTCACAGATGCTGCATAAGAGTGAGAGCTGACCTCACCCTGCTCTCCACACTCAAGCTTCTGGAGCCACAGATCCGCCCTTGGCTGGGGGAGGCTGAGGCAGAGATGAGATTTAAATGGGATGTGAAAGCAATTTTAAACTGGAAAGCATTCTAGTAACAGAGTGAACTGAAATGCAAGAGGCTTGCGAAAAGGTTGAACAAAACAAGATTGAAAGCAGTGATTGGGGAAAACAAAGTAGTTTATTTATACCCAAAAAGTCAGTTAAATTAGTTTCTTTTTGGTTGCTTTGATGACTTTTGATCTCTTTTTGTAGATTTCTTCTGATTTTAGGACAAAAACACTGAGGCAATCCCTCTTAAAATGACTAAAATTAGGCAAATAAAAACAACTGCTGACTTTTTTTCATAACCAAAAACCTCTGATGTTTCATACATTTAACATCATATTAAAAACAATCCCTAAGAGAAAAGATTTCTGGAAAAAGAGGAAAACAAAAAGGACAACCCCCCACCATAGAACTATGACTTTGTTCTGCCTTCTCCACTTTTATCAATCATCTAAACAGAACAAAACATAATAAGTAGGTTTATATTGGTTATCTTTCTAAATGATTCACTTTCTACTTTAGCTCTGGGTAATAAACTTTCTATCCTTCTTATCCCTTTGTCCCAGGTTGGCTTTTTTGAGAAGCAGGCTCTGCAGTGGAGGTTTGTGTGTGGGAAGTACTGTCTGGATCAACACTTGTGAGGGAGTGAAAGAAGCAGGAATGAGTACAGGGAGAAGTCAACTGGCAATGCAGTCATAACAAAGACTGTAATGGCTCTTTAGACTTGTCCTGAAGTGGTGCCAGGAGGCTAGGACTGTATTACTTTCTGCGTAGACTAATCTTTGATGCAGGATGCCCTCCCAAAGGGGATGTGACATGACTCAGCTGAGAGGCTTCAGCTGCCCATACTCCCAGTAGTGGTGGACTGGGAAACCAGCTTTCTGGAAAAAAGATAACACACACACACACACACACAAATCCACAAAACCCTCGTTTGCAGTGTTTGCCTATTTCTGTAGTGTAAAGAGTCCCATCGTGGCTGATTTCAAACCACTGTTATGATGCCACTGAGTGAAAGTGGGAAGAAATGCTCACAATCAGCTCTCACGAGGCAGTAAGACCTGGCTCCCACATCACTGATTCTGTCCTTGGGGGAAGGATGTTGGTGGTGCACCAAGGCTTCCACCACTGACTTTTTGTCATGCAAAGAAATACTTTTAAAACTTTAAAAATTTTCTGCTACATTGGGCACACTCTAATAAATACTTGCAAGTTTCAACTAAGTGAAATTAAATCACCCAGAGTGAGAAAGTCATTTATATTCCATGATGTCCCAACAGCCTATTCTTATTTGGCAGTCTCAGGCTCTGAACCAACAACATCTGCTGGCAATTTATTCTCTATTATCTTCTGCCTACTACTTAACCTACTGGATCAAACAATCCTGTGTTCACTGTTCCCTATCCACCTGTAAGTTGGAGTGTTCACTTGTAAAAATTTAAATGCAGCTTTAGAAAATTTTTCATACTCTGATTGGAATGTCTTTAAAAAGATTTCAAATATATAATAATCATTTCCTCCAATCCACTGCTGCTTTCATCCAATTTATAATTTATCTCCCTATGATTTCAGCCTGATTGGCTTTCTGAAGCTTTAGGAAGGGCAAACAGTATAAAGGACTGTTGAACAGAATGGAGAAGTGCTGACTGATGGTGCATTCTGTTGACGTTTTACTTTTCTGGAACCCATAGAGATTGCTGACCCCAGATCCTCATTTGCTTTCTCACACATTCATCAGAGATTGGCCTGTCTTCTCTGTGGGACTCTCTTCCCTTGTCCACTGTGGAACTGAATGTAGTAATACAACTTCTCTCATTCTTGTCTCTAATCTAAGAAAAGATGTGTGCGTGCCATGTAGGAGGTGCACAATAAATACGTATTGTTTTGTTGGATGAGATTATATTACTCTAACAACTAAAGGAAAGCAGACAGGGCCCATGAAATAAGACACAAGAAAAGTTTTCAAAACAGTACGATATTTTCGCTCTTTGTAATAACAGTTATCTCTAGTTTTCACTCAGGCATAAAAATAGATCCCAGTTTGACTTTTCACCCATTTAATTTCTTAGTTTGTTTTATTTCTGGGGATGGCTCCCTAGAGTTTTCCTACCTTAAAGAAGAAAGCCCTGTAGCCCTGAAAAAGAAAAGAAATGTGAATGATTTATTAGTTATGGCAAAGGGCTAAGCTGTTGTAACAAAGGGAACCAGAAGTAAAATGGCCTGAGTAGGATAGATAATAAGTGTTTTAGGGAACCCTTCAGCCAGTCCAGGCCGGAGTGAGAAGGGATTGCTGTGCTTCATGGAGGACAGAGTCCCTGCGGAGCCCACAATTCTTCTGTCCTGTTCCACCGTATTCACCGTCCTCTAGATTGCTGTCCTAGTAGGGAAGGCCCAGCTGGGATCCGGCATGCTAACGTGTTCCAACTCATGGGAAGGGGCGAAGTCCGGAGCAAGAGATTTCTCTTTAACAAAGTGATGAGGTTTCAAAATGCAAACATTACTTCTGCTCACATTCCACTGCAGTCTAGAACATTTTGTTTCTAGTTGGATGGCATCAAAGTAGGTGAGGGCAGATTTTGGGTGATGGCTAGCAGTCTGCCATTCTGGCTCCTTAAATATCCCTGCCCACATTTCTTACCATCTTCTTGTGTCCCAGGGAGACAGTCCAAAGCCCCATCCATTACCATATCAGATCAAAGTTGAGGAACTCTGGGTGATGATGGCTAGTTCCCTTTAATAGCTCCAGATGAAGTTCTTCGTGATCTGTTGACTGTAAACCAATAGACAGATTATCAGCCTAAAACATAAATGCAATTCAAAACCCCCATTCATAAAATGGAAGAATTGGAAACACAGCAGTCCTCAGTTATTACAAAGACTTCCTGCCCTCACAGTGGAGAACGGTCGGGAGTTAGCCCATCCTCTCACCCCTGCTTCTGCTTTCTGCAAGAGCTCCCTTGTCCATTTTCAAACTCTGTGGACCCCAGCTTTATCTTCTGTAAGAGTCTCACGTGTCAGTTTTTCTCTATCTGAAGTGGGTATTGAAGAGTAAAGTTTTTGCAGTCCGCTTCTGGCTGAAGCAGGCCTGGGGCATACAGTGTTGCCAGACTTGTAATTTCTTTGGTAATAAAATTTCCTAAAAAACTTAGGCCTTCAATCTATTTGCTTCCACCCATTTCGATTGACAGATAACCTTAAAATAAAGATTCTTTTCTAGATATAGTCCTTATTCTACTGGTTCTCTTTTATTTGCTGGCATCTCTGCTCAGTGCATCCCCAGTTGGAAGATAAGGCTCTTTAGCTGATTGCTGTACTGGATGCATCTCATGTCAAGAAATCTTTACAGGAGGTATTTGAGAGAGGCTCCAGGTAATAGACTTAAGTTCTGCTATTCTCAGGTGTAGAACCAAGCCAGTTTGGGTTTCCAATCCTCTGAATCCCCAAATGTCTGAATTCTCAGGTGATTTAGATTTCAGACTGCAGGCAGAGAGTGTCTCAGTCAGCAGATTTGTAGCTCTTTCTGTGTCTGCTTTCAACTGGCAAAGTCTTGCCTGAGTTTTTCTCTCTCTTAAGTATCTTATTATAACAAGGCAAGGAACAACTAATCCCTAAGTTTCTGGTTGTTTCCCACCACTTCCTCTGGAGCTATAGGCTCCTTGGGCCTGCTGTCTGAGTTAACACAGGTGAGAGTTTTACTAAATGCTTTACCAGGCATGACAAGGGGTACAGAAGGCCAGCAAGAAATATCTAGTTCTTTACTGCCCACCACCTAATTTCTAAACTAGCTTAGAAATATATTTTAAGCTTTGTTACTTAATATTTTGCTTCCAGGTGCTAATTTCTGTATTATTTGGGCTAAGCCAAGGTGAAGGATATGTTGCTGTAACAAAGAGACCCCAGAATATGACTTAGAGATATGAAGTATTAGTCTGGCTGGTTCAGCTCTTAGGGTAGTTCTGCTACTCAAGATCACTGATGGACCTAGATTTCCTCCATTTTGTTGTTCCACTAACCCCTACAAAAGCCTGCTTTTATGGAAGAGAAGGAGAATGGATTTAGGGGAACCCACTGGCAGTTTGCCAAAATCAGTAGCAAATAGGCCCCAAGTGTTTCTAGTCAGATTAATTAGGAACCGCTACACTAGGCCATCAATCTCATTGTCCACCTATTTCACAAATAATAAGACTCGTACGCCATTCTCCACAGGTGGCTTTTTTTCCCCTTTATTATTTTGCTGAGGTCACATTGGTTTGTAATATTGTGTAAATTTCAGGTGTACATCATTATATTTAGGCTTCTTTATAGACTGCTTTGTGTTCACCACCAAAAGTCTAGTTTCCAACCATTACCATATGCACGTTCCCCTTTACGTCTTTTGTCCTCTCCTCATCCCCCTCCCTCTCTGGTAACCACTAGTCTGTTCTCCTTATCAATGTGTTTGTTTGTTTGTTTATCTTCCACATAAGAGTGAAATCATACGGTATTTGTTTTTCTCTATCTGACTTATTTTGCTTAGCATAATATCCTCAAGATCCATCCATGTTGTTGCAAATGCCATGATTTCATCCTTTTTCTGGGTGAATAGTATTCCACTGTGTATATGTATACATGTATATATATATATGTATACGTATACACACCACATCCTCTTTATCCATCCATCCACCTGTTGATGGGTGCTTGAGTTGCTTCAACATCCTGGCTATTGCGAGTAATGCTGCAATGAACATAGGGGTGCATTTATTTTCTCAAATTAGTGTTTTCATGTTCTTTGGAGAAAAAAGAACCCTCATACACTGCCGGTTGGAATGTAAATTTGTGCAGCCACTATGGAAAACAGTATAGAGATTTCTCAAAAAATTAAAAATAGAAATGCCATATGATTCAGCTGTTCCAGAAGTGCCTTTTTTGACTGGAATCATGAAGTCATCCATTGTTCCTCCACTGGAGGTAGTCCAGGCCCCTTGGGGGTCATTTGTAGGGATGTTTTGGGTAGTTGAAATGTCTGGGACTGTTACTAACATTTAATGCCAGAGACAAGGGTCATGACCTCAAAATTAAGCATTGTCCTACTCAAAATTTGTGAAAAACTACATTTCCTAGTCCACAGCTCTTGTTTTCAGACTATTAGTGTCAGAATTGGGACAAGGATATAAATTTTCTGACTGTCTGTTAGATTCTCTTTCTAAAATCCAATCTCTAAATAATAGTCTTGATGGAAATTACTGCTTTATTTTTTTTTTTACTGTGTTCTCCATTCCCACCTGTTCTGTGGCAGCAGCAAGTTACCTATATAATTCTCTTTTCCTACCATATTTGAATAGCAAAAAATCTGTTAAAAATAGAATGACAGTTGTAGGGGAAGGAAATAAAAATCTAAACATGGTATCTCTATGTGTATATATAAATAGGGATGTAAACAGACAAATATAAACTATGACTATAAAGCAATGAGACTTTATTTTCATATGAGGTTTGTGAAATCAATCTCATTGCTTTATATTCAGGCCTGTGGATATGAAGGTGCTCTGCTTTCCCTACTTAAATAAGGAATGTTTGGGAGTAAAGTGTGGAAGCATTGGGACGGGGGTGACCAAGCCCCTAGGCAATGGGCAGAAGCCTGTGGATTGAGTGTCAGGACAGAGACTTGGTGCCTAGGAGGCTTGGAGCAAGAAACCAAGGGAAGGAGAAAAGGCAAGGGAGGGACACTGAGTCAGGAAGACCTCAAGCACCAGAGCAGGAGCGAGCCAGCAGCAGACTTGTGTGGAGGCGAGTGGGCAGGGAAAGAAGCCGGGTGGCACCAGGGAGAGAAGGCGTCAGCACTGCTGACCCCATGCAGCTGGGGATGCTGCTGCAAACCATGGAACAGCAACAGCAAAATAAAGTAGCAAGAAACCCACAGCAATATCGGCAACAATAATAAACACCATAACAGGATTCCCTGGGAGAGCCACCGTGTTGCCTGGAAGGGAGAATGAAATAAGGAAATGGTAAACATGTTATCTTAACTGGAGGCACGAAAGTTCGAAATAAGAGGAAATTGTGATGTATTTATCTTAGCCTGTTGAGTATGCAAAAGAGCATATTGTGACTGCAAGTCCAACCACGCCACTGAGGAGGGACAGTGTAGCATTTGGCTTAGTATTTCTGTGTCCGTCCCTTACGTGTATAGTTCCAACAGTGAAAAACATTTAAAAATAGAGATGATGGTTTTTAGAGAAGAAAACATAAAACTAAATGCATATGTATATATGCGTAAATAGGACTATAACACAGAAATATGGAAGAAAACCCAATAAGATGACCGTTCCACAGACGACAGAGTCTGCACTGGGAGCGGGTGCAAAGATGCATCCTCTTCGGTAGGTCCCGGAGCTGTTAATTTTTGTTTGGGTATTGCTGAGAGGGTTGAGCATGTGTGAACTTGTTTCCTCTTTTTAGAGTTTGAGACTGTCAGGTTCTGCAGCTCCTTTGAGTTCCCTATGATGTTTTGATTTCAAACAGTTTCATATATGGTTAAAAAAAGAGTATAAGTAACTTATCATTTGCCTCCTTAAAACCCTATCCCATTTTTACTGTTGTACAGCTGCTGCTAACTGGCATTTCAGATCTGGTACCTGGAAGTCCACCTGTGTGGACTTTCTTTAAATACTTCTTTTCTCAGAACCCTAGCTCAACTGGACTCTTTCTAACTTCTGTCTTTTTTCTGTAATGTACCCTCACATCCTCAGGCACATAGGATTTTACTTTTTTTTTTTTTTAAGATAGCTTCAGTTTAACAACTTAGTGGGCATGTTTGAAAGATGAGCTGGCTAGCCACTCACCAGCCAACATACCAAACTTCTCCTTGGTTCATGTTGTCTAATCTGGAGTTCAAGAGTTTAGAATGGGAAGTGGGAGATCGGTAATGCAGCAAGATTAGTCTTTCTCCTTCCCTCAACTGTGGAGATGTTTTGCTACCATGAACTCTAGAGCCGCAGTTGGCTCATGACAGCCAGGGTGGCAATAGCACGTCACTGAAGTCTTGGCCATCACATTCTTGAGTCTTCTATGCCACAACTGCTCTAGTTGTCCAGGTATTTCTTTGGCTTCCTCTGGCTGGATTCCAGCTTGCACTGTGGCAAGTGAGCTCTCTGGCTGCTGAGAGAGACTCAAGAGAGAGGACCTTGGAAAGTCAGAGCTTTAAGGGAACATAAGGACCATCTGCTTCACTTCTCCTTTTGCAGACTGGGAAAAGGAATCTCGTGCAACACTAGCTGGGGAAGCCAATGAGGGCAGTTAGTCCAGGAGCCCAGGTCTCCTCCTGGTCTATTTCCAATAGGCCGTGCATATTTCTTGCCATCGGCAGGAGACTGCACAATGGTATCCAAGCATTTGCTCTATAAATAGACACTTCTCAGGGTGCTTTATTCTTTATGTTCAATATAATAACACTGTTGCTAGCAGCAATTTTCTGCTACTACACAGTTAGCAAACAGAAGAATGAAAAATCCCTATCTCCTCCTTTTCTTTGCCTTTCTGTTTTGTGACTTTTCTCCAAGAAAGACCTGAACTGAATATAAAAAGAGGAGCAAAGTTTGAAGCCCTCTTCTTTGCCTTGTGTAATTTTTGTATTTGGAGAAGGAAACTGTATCTTTGTTTCAATTTCATGAGAGGACAGTGGATTCCTTTGCCCACGCTGGAAATCTCTCTCTCTTCTCTTTATATAAGTATCCTCTCAGATTTAATCTTGACATGCAAAATGTTGTTGGACTGCCTCTGTTAGTATCTCGAGTAGCTACAGGCCACTGTAACTGGAGTCATGGAAATCATTCCTCACAGATGGCCACGTCCTCTTCTCTTTTTCACGGTGTCTCAGCTAAAGCTAAGGTTTTCAGGTGTGTGTTTCCTGGTGGGTGTTTGGGCTTGTGACTGCCATATGGTGTCAAGAGCAGCATCTGCACTGATATCTTCTGGATAATAAGTACCTGAAAAGCATCTGTTAGGGATTTGTGGGAACCCTAGAGGTCTGGGTATGCAGTCATAGAGTGACATTCTCTTCATCTGTCCATTTATTTGTGCTTTTCTCATTTAGCAGATATTTAGGGAGCTCCCACTGTGGGCTGGGCGCTGGGGTTGTTACACTGAGTCCCTGCTCTCCATGAGCTCAGCGTCTAGTTGGAGAGATGGATAACAATGTGAATTATTACATAACCTGGTGTGATAATCAATCTGAAAAAGGCGTATTGAAAGAATAATAGAGGAAGCACAAAGAGATGCAATGATCTATGCGGGCAGAGAAGTCTTCTGGGCATGGTGAGTGTTTAAGGATAGGTAGTCATGGGCCAGGTAGTCAGGGAAGGAAGGAAGCCCCAGGCAGAGGAGAGAGCACATGCAGTGGTACAGAGGAGTGAGAAAATGTGTCCTTTTTGCAAACTGTAATATTTTGGTATGTTGAAGGGGGAGTACATGAGAGATAAGACTGGAAAATCAATGGAGGCCCAGATCATAGCCAGCCTTCTCAGCCAAACTTGTACTTTGTACTTTCCTGTGAACTTAATGCAGCTATTGAAGCACAATGTAATCAGTCTTATGGATTGGAAAACTGACCTGGGCAATAGGGTGGGTTTGTGGGAAGGTTGTGAGACTGAAAGCAGAGAGATGGCTGAAGAATCAACTCTAGTAGTTTGTGCAGAAATGTTGGTGGCTTGAAACAAGGCTGTACTAATTGGGGATTGACAGGGGACCCAGAGCTGTTGTAGTGTTAGAATTGATAGGACTTGGTAACTGGCTGAATGTGGAGAGGGAAGCAGGCTAGAATGTCATTCATTAACTAAATTGATGCCCTTTAGTGTGACAGGAAGTGAAGTGGCAGGTTATCTGATGAGGGTGACATTGGGGTTGGGGAACACAGAGTGAAATGCCTGTGGTGCATGTTAAGTGTTTCTGTCTGAGAAACAGTGGAGCACATAGATCTGTAGCTCAGCAGAGATATTAGACAAGAGATAAAGACTTATTGGCCATTGGCAAATTTTGGGTGGCTGAAAAATCTACATATGGATAGGATAACCAGGAAGAGAAATTAAATAAAACAGCGTGTGTGTATCAGGCTTCCTGGATTCAAATCCTGGCTCTACCACTTATGGACTGTGTAACTCTGGGCAAGTTACCTCACCTCTCCAAACCATGGTTTCCTTACCTGTAAAATGGGAATGATCATAGTAACCACCTCATGCATATGTGAAGTCCTTAGTCAAGTGCATGGTACATTGTAAGTATCAATAAAAATTGGCAACTATTATTGATATTATTAAATTGAGAGTCTAAGTTGGGAGCTGAAAAAGGATTGCACGTTAGGTATATTTAACATTTCAGAGAGAAGCAGAGTGAGAGGAATATCAGGAGAGTTGGGGGTAAGCCATGAGCAACTTAGAACTAGGGAGGCATTTCAGGAGTGAGTGGCCAACAATGTCAAATACTACTGTGAGCTCAAGAATCAGTTGGTTTTGCAAATGGTGGATATTTTTCGAGCACAAACACATTAGAGGGTGGAAACAGAAGACAGACCCTGGTGGACTTAAAAGTAAGTGGAAGATGAAATGATAGAGACTGGAGTATAGAATACTGTTTTAATAAATCTGGCTATAAAAATAAAGAGAATCTCAGTATCCAGAGATTTTGAAGAAAAGAAAGGGTTTTTGTAAAGTTGAGAGGAAACTGGCATGTTCATAAAATGAAGGAAAAGAAACATATGCAGCATGGCGAGACCCAGGTTAAAACCCAGTGTTGATCTCTGCCTCGTATGCCAGATAAAGTATGTTTGGTCCTGAAGTCCAAGGTCAAGGGAAAAAAAAGGAAGAGAATTAATTTTAGCTGATTTCCAGGCATTGTGCAAGGTCCTTTTCATTCATTTATTAAATCTTCATGGAGACTTGGCAGGAGAGTTCCCCATTAATAATTCCTATTTTCCACCCAGAGAAACTAAGACTTACAGAAAGTAGGTAATTTACCCAAGGTCACAAATAAAAGTTGAGATTTGATCATGCTTTGTTGCTTTCAAAGCTTGTGTTGTGTCTCCTGAGCTATTCAGTGGTTTCATTTACACAACAGATTTTTTGGAGAGCTCATATTTATTATGATGGATGGTTGTGGAGACAGCATCAGTACACTGCCCACATCCCCTTGGATCCCTTCACCATTTTTCTGCATACTGGCATTCATTGTTTTCTTTCCCTATAGCCAGCACCTGTACCTCTTTGTTGGAAGGCTGTTTCTGGGCAGTAAGAGTATAGTTTCATGTGCAGAGAGTAGGAAATACCTAGATAATTAGGTTCTCTACTCCCACTCCATACTCCTAGCCCTTAAGCAATGCCTGATGATGCCATGGTATAATACCCAGATCTCTGGCCCCTAATATAAAAACTCTGAGGTGTGACACACTGTCAGCAGATTTCCTCCAGGGAATTCAGCTAGTTACCCTCTACGGTACTTTGCTTGATATCATATCTTCACTTGACTTCTGTATTAGTTTCCTCTTGCTGTTATAACAAATCGTCACAATTTTAGTAACTTAAAACAACAATAACAGGGGGCTGGCCTTATGGCCAAGTGGTTAAGTTCATGCACTTAGCTTTGGGGGTGTGGGGTTCACAGGTTTGGATCCTGGATGTGGACCTACACACCACTTAGTAAGCCGTGTGGTGGCAGCATCCAACATAGGAAAACTAGAATGACCTACAACTAGGATATTCAGCTATGTACTGGGGCTTTGGGGAGGAAAAAAACCAAAACAAAAAACCCCCAAAACTTATAATATTATAGTCCTACAGAAGTCCTATGGGTCTTGCTGGTCTAAAAGGTGTTGGCAGGACTGTGTTCCTTTTGTAGGCTCTATGGGAGGATCCTTTTCCTTGCAGAAATTCAGTTCCATGTGGTTGAGGTCCTATTTCTTCGCTGGCTGTCAGCTGGGTCCCACCCTTAGCTCCTAGAGGCCTCTCTCTGGTCCTTGTACATAGTCCTGATCATTTAAGAGCCAGCGTGGGGCATCAGACCCTTCTCATGCTGCCATCTCCCTGGCCTACTCTTCTGCCCTCCTCTTTCACATTTAAGTACTCTTATGATTAGATTGGGCCCATCCATATAATCCAGGATAATCTTTCTATTTTATGATTAGCTGATTAGTAACGCTAATTCTTTCTGTAGCTTTACTTCTCTTTCTCCATATAAGGCAACATATTCATAAGTTTTGGCTATTAGGAGGTGAACATCTTTGGGGAGGGGCATTATTCTGCCTACCACAACCTCCTCTCCTGTGGTCCCACTCCCCTTACTGTTTTTTTCTGGAAACAGTTCCTAATAAATCACTTTCACAAGAATCTTTGTCTCAGGGTCTGCTTTTGGGGAATTCAACCCGAGACAATGATGCATGCTCTGAATTCAAAAATTGTTTTGGTTCATGTATTGGGAATGGCTGGTGGGGAGCTTAGGCCAGCACTCCAAGTACAGGCAGACAATGACTACTACTGTGCCTGTGACCATACTTGCTGGGCTCATGGGCTTTCTGGCAATCGGACAGGAAAAACAAGGGAGACCTTGCTAATGAGATTCGCCCCACTCACCTGAAATCCTCTGCACATCATCAGCATGGCACCTTCCGCCACGGTCCCTATGCACAGCATTTATAAATACAAGCATGTGGTTCTGCCATAACTGTCAAAGGCGGCAGCTCATTAGTTAGCAACAGACACCAGCCAGGGCTGGCCCAGCCCTGATGCTATGTGGTGAGGCATAGAAAATAAACATGCCACCTAGTTCAGGGTTAGTGTGCAAAACAGGACAGGGAAAAATGGAAGCTTGGCAGCCTGTCACGATGATTATTAACTGTCTCCCAGAGTCCTGTGGGCTCCAAGATCCATGTACACATTGAGCCAGTCAGTGTTCTGTAACAACTCTTTATCTCGTGCTCCTCTTTTGTACATCTTTTGGATCTGTTTCATCATATACCAAACTCCTCATCCTCTAGGTACGCAAATGCTCTGGCTATACCCGCTGCAGCAGGGTCCCCAGTGATGGAGGTACATATGTTTAAACCTGGGACATTTTCTGATGTGTTAGTCAGGTTGATTGCAGGCTCTGCCAGGTGACAAAAGAAGGAGGAGGCTCAGACAGAGCACATCCTGTGAGCAGAGTTTACATCTGGTCCTTGAAAAGACTACTTCAGAAACCATTAGTTGGAAGGCCGTGACTAAAGGAGGCCTCTGTGTTCATGGTTGTGATATGTGCCCCATGCTTACTTTTCCTTTGCCTTCACTCCCTTTCTTTCACCAAACCTAAAGCTGCAATTTATACTTCCACTTCCCTTTACAACATAATCCTCACTCTCTGAAATTTACACCTACATTCCAGACTCCACATGACAGCTACGTTCATAATGCCACCCGTGAAAAGGCTTTTATGATCTTGAATTTTATATTTCTCAACGTTTTTTTTACCACTACTTTCAAAATATACATTCTTAATATCCCAAGAAAGGGGAGCAGGTTAAAAAGAAAAATACCATAAAATAATTCAGTGAAGACCTAATAAAAGATGCAATCAATCAAGTGAGTGACAGTCACAGTTTCTTTTAACATCAAATCTAATGGTTTCTTTTTCTAGTACAAAAGTGCTCCATTAACAGTGTGAGTCTTTTATTTAGGTAATTCACACGAGTGGTTGCCAGATGTAGTTTATTTTCAGGAGGGCATACTTATAGAAGCAGCACACTGAGCGGAGACAGAGTTATCTCCATCGAACGTACTCTCTAATGACCTTTCAGAGTGAAAATAGCAGTGAAATCCTAAAACCGAAACCCTCAAAATCAGATCCAAGCAGCACTTCACATTTAAAATGAGGTTGGATGTCAGGGCTGGTCTACAGAGAATTGTGGAGTGATTCTACGCCTCTCCATCCATCCTCAATGCACAGCCTTGGCTTGCCAGGGCCTCTCTTGCACCGTGCAGCTGCCTGCTCTGTCCACCAGGCCTGCCTCCAGCTTCATATCTGTTTTGACTCCCTCATTTCAATCAAACTCACCTGTTTGAGCCCTCTTTCCTTCAAATGTTTCTTTTTGACCAGGTATTTCAATCGACTAATGTTCACTAATCTGTTCACCTTGTACAGTGACTAATAAGTTTCTACTCCGAGTGTCCATTAGTAAAGGACACCTTCTTAAGATGATGCCTCTAGCTTAGAGCAGTGGCCACAATGGTGTCAAGTAGATTGGAAGTAAATGGGCTTGGTGTCAGAGAGACTTGGGTTGGGACCCAGACCTGCTATGCATTAGCTAGTGCTTCGAGTACATTATCCATGTTCTGGGAGACTTATGTCCTATTTTGATGAAAGTATGGATAATAACGCCCACATTTTAGTCCTTCTTTTAAAAATGTATATTGAGTATTTGTTATTTTTAACGACTAAATGAAAAGGGGTAGATTTAAATGCCTAATATCATGTCTGTCTTAAAGTAATTTCCCTAAAAAATTATTAAAAAGATGGTGAAAATTTCTGGGAAGACAGTTTTGAGTATGTGTAACTTTTGTTCTTCTCCTTCAGTTCACATCACCAGTTAGCTTCTTACTCCACTGAACAAACTGGGGCTGGCTTTGGGTGCTGCTTATCTAAAGTGCTTTAGAAGATGTTTGGGAACATGGAGATCTGATTCTAGTGAAACACAATAGATAATCCTACCCCGGGAAAAGTCCATCTAATATTGAGACCATAGGCAAATGCCTTAAATTAAAGGTGATTACTTCTTATGAGTGGATGAAGGAATGGCTTCTTAGGTCAATAACCTTGGAGACACAAAGATTTGGGAATAAGAACTCTGTTGTAGGAGGCAACCAGGGTTTAAGCCTTGGGTACATTACTTAATAATTACATGTCCTAAGAAAAATCATTTAAACTCTCCATGCCTTGATTTTTATTTTGCTGAAGAAGATTAGCCCTGAGCTAATATATATTCCAATCCTCCTCTTTATTTGCTTGAGGAGGATTGGCCCTGAGCTAACATATGTGCCAATCTTCCTCGATTTTATATATGAGTCACTGCCACAGTACTGCTGACGAGTGGTGTAGGGCTGTGCTCAGGATCTGAACCCGTGAACTCAGGCTGCCTAAGTGGAGCACACCAAACTTAACCACCAGGCCACTGGGCCAGCCCTTCCATGACTTAATTTTTGTATTTTTAAAGTGTTTGGGATGTAGCAGGTTATCTCTACGATTGTTTCCAGGTATAGAATTCTCTGAAAAATGTGTTCTTGTAACTTCTTTAAACATCACTTTGTAGGGGCTGCCATCACACAGACTCTGTTTGGATCAAGGCTCGAGAAAACCCTTGTAAGCACTTTGACTTTTTTCCACATTTCGTTTGGCTGAGTTTTCTCCCTTTTTTCTTCTTTTACCTTCTCTCACTCTCTCTATTAAATGCCTTGCATTGGACAGGACCTGAAAATATGAGTTTGGGCAGAAACAGGGTATGAACCCTACATGGTATTCACTTGAATGTGACAGGCATCGAGCAAATCAGGAGGAAGCTAAGTGGCGTTAGATTAGGAAGGCTATGTCTTTCTATACCTGCCCCCATTTTGGGTGGGGGTTTGGAAGTTTGCTTTATCTGCTGCTTATGTTAGAGTCAAGAGGAAGATAGAATGTTGTATGTTAATATCCATGGATTTTCTGAGGTTAGTTAGTCATGGATAACATGGAAAACATAAGGAAAAATGCATTTAAAATGAGAGAGAATGTGGTGTGTGCGTGTGTGTGTGTATTTGCTGAAGTGTGATTTGGATGACTCACTGAGAAGGTAGGTTAATGCATTCACTGAATTTTTCAGTTGTTTAAAGAATAATCTACTCTCTTGCCTTATGCCAGACTAAAAGGGCTTCCCAAACAGTCACATAAAAAATAAAATAAAATATACCAAACTGTGTTGTCCTTGAACCTCTCTTCATATGCTTGTTTAAAATTAATACACTTGAAAAGAATAACCCACCTATCTGTGGCACCCAGTGGCTTAGAGCTATATATAATGCATATTAATAAACTAGGAGAATGTGGTTCCTGCCACACTCATTTTGTTTTTGTCCTCCTGATGGGGCTCTTGCTGTCAGAGGCTTCTTCTCAGATAATAAAAGGCGAGACAAGACATACACATTCATTCCTTCGTCCTCTCAATCCTCTGTGCTGTCATCTCTGAGCAACATTAGCTTCCATTAGTGTTCATTTTAATAAGCCAATTTCTTTGGGTTTGTAAGTGACAACTTTTAAATTAGTGGGACTCCATGCCAGTTTTTCAAAGGGGGGTATCTACATGTTAGTCTCTTGCAATTAGGTTTTAATTAGCAAGGTCATTGCTAATTTTAAGAGAATGCAGGAGGGCACTCTTTCTCTCCCTTCCTGTTTTGGTAATGTCTGGTTGATAATGGAACAATACGTTTTATCAGGATGCACCTAACTCATGTCAATAATGTCAACACGGAAGTAAGCCAGAGGTAATCCCTCCAGTACTTTTACATAGATTTCCTCTCATTATAATTCTGCCCTGTATGTGTGTCCTGCTTCTGTGATTTACGGATACATATCAAGAAGACTTTATCAAGTTTTTCTTTTTTAATTCATGTTTTCATTTTTACTCCATTTAAATAGCTTAGAAATGTTCAGAAAGAAGAAATAAAACTTGGCACTAAGTTTGGGCAAAAGTTTTGGGGGGGAAACCAAGCTTGTTTATTGAAGACAATCCATTTCCCACTGGAGACTCAGTGAGAGGGTGAGTCAAACCAAGGCTGTTTGCTGGGGCAATGCTGGCCGTCTAAGTTCTTTCTTCAGATTTGAGGGCGGTTAGTGGGAGCGCTGAAGTTTGCTTTTGTCCTCTGTAGTCTATGCAGCATTGTGTCCTCTATAGCCTGTGTAGCATTTTGTCCTCTGTAGCCTATGCAGCATTTTGTCCTTTATAGTCTATGTAGCGTTTTGTCCCCTGTAGCCTATGTAGCGTTGTGTCCTCTATAGTCTATGCAGCGGTTTGTCCTCTGTAGCCTATGTAGCGTTGTGTCCTCTATAGTCTATGTAGCGTTTTGTCCTCTGTAGCCTATGTAGCATTTTGTCCTCTGTAGCCTATGTAGCGTTGTGTCCTCTGTAGCCTATGTAGCGTTTTGTCCTCTGTAGCCTATGTAGCGTTGTGTCCTCTGTAGCCTATGCAGCATTTTGTCCTTTATAGTCTATGTAGCGTTTTGTCCTCTGTAGCCTATGTAGCGTTTTGTCCTCTATAGCCTATGTAGCGTTGTGTCCTCTATAGTCTATGCAGCTTGTCTTCTGTAGCCTATGTAGCGTTTTGTCTTCTGTAGTCTATGTAGCATTTTGTCCTCTATAGCCTATGCAGTGTTTTGTCCTCTATAGCCTACGTAGCATTTTGTCCTCTGTAGTCTATGTAGCATTTTGTCCTCTATAGCCTATGCAGCGTTTTGTCCTCTATAGCCTACATAGCATTTTGTCCTCTGTAGTCTATGTAGCATTTTGTCCTCTATAGCCTATGCAGCGTTTTGTCCTCTATAGCCTATGTAGCATTTTGTCCTCTTAGCTGCTTCTAGAGCATCTGACCATCAATATTGTTACACCACACATGCTATTGTTGGTGACTCTCCAGATCTCTTTGTCCACAGCCCCCACATCATACAGAGAAGATTTTTGAATTAGTTGCTCAGATTGAGCTGTGGGGAAGGTATATATCATTATAAACCCCCTTTCTAAAAGCTCAGCTACAACTGGTAAGGGCCAGCCAGCTCCTCTAAGAAATAGAGTAAAACTCTAAAAGCTCAAAAGAAGTTTCTTTCTTTCTCATTTAGCAGTACAGGCAGGTGTTCCCAATTTTACGCTTTTTCCAGAATCATCCCATAAAACTAACTTCATATGAAACTCCTAGTTATGATGAACTATATTTAATGATATAGTAAGTATTAACTATATAAACTATATTTTTAAAAAAAAATCTTTTCCAGTTTAGTACCATATGTACCCTTTTCTTTGAAAGTCCACAAAACACTTTGATGTAAGATGTTTGAAGTTAATTGCTGTGTTTTTGTGTTGTTTAAAAAAATTGAAGCCTCATTTGACTTGTAGTCCATCATTGTGGGCTGCAGTGAAACAACAGTAGCAGACAGGACAGTCTGGACTCCAGCTCTCAGAATTGGGCACATTAGAATTGGAAGGAATCCTACAGAGCTTCTAGTCCTGAAGGAACAGACAATGTGTAAGTGTTACTGAAAAACAAGTTTGAGACTGTAAAATAAAGGATCATTCTGAGCTCTGAGTAAATTTTCTATTGGTTTTTAATGCATGTTTTCTCACTTGGAGTATAATCATTGTTACTGAGGTAATTTTTGAAAATGAGTGAAAAAGCCTGTGTGTGTTGGGATTTAGCTGGACAAGTGATATTCCTATATCTCAGTGTCATGGAGATGGCCAGCTGTTGAAGAGATTATGTCAATGAAGTTATTTCTTATTGAGGTCCAATCTTCTGGGATCTTCTGTGGCTCCTCCTGGCTGTGTAACTTAGAGGAAGTAGGAAGATGATTATGTTTTTTCAGAAAAGAAAGCCAGCATAGAATTTCAACTCGATAATGACGACTTCCACTTTGACAGCGTCATTCAGCCTTCACTGAAAACTCTCTAATTAACTCAAGCTCCACTGAAACCTGAATTGTATTATTTGGAGTTTGTTTATGGTTAATTATTTTGCCTTCCAGACCTATATTGTTGAAATATCCAATGCATATTTGTAAGTAACGTTGGCAACTTTTCTTCTTTTACGACTGCTAATATTCCTTCCCATGATAAGAGGCCACATCTTGCTATTCTTAAGGAAGGCTATCATTTTCGCCAAAGAAGGACTGAGTGTTGTTACAGAACCTGACTAAAAATTGGGCAGGAAAAAGCGTGAGGAAAGCAGAAAGCAAAAACACTGTATCTCCCACTGTGGGCTCGCACTGCTCCCACAGAGCTCCTGAATGCCTCCTGAAACTGATCGATTTTATCTGTAAAATAGGTGAAAAATGTATCCCAGCAAGATAAACCCTGAACTGTTCCTGAGTTAAAAAAGCAACAAGAAGATATAAGTAGGGCTTTCATTTGAAGGAACAGAAACACATGAGATAGTATCCAGTGACAAAGCTGGACTCCAACACGGGTTGAATGCCAATGTCAGACCTGTCGAGAAAGCACTTAATATTGTCGTCTATATAAAGGGAGTTTATGTTTACAAGGCAGTCTAGAAAGCTGAATCTTTTCTCTACAGCCCTATCAAGATCTCTGTGGTAGTGAGTAATTAAAGTGAACACAAATATTTATTGAACAACTATTATGAGCAAATCACTGTGTGAGAGTCTCCAAGGTTTAAAAAAATAAGCAAAACATAAATCATGGTATCAAGGAATTATAAACCTAACAAGAATAAGAGAGGCAAGAAAATAATGTAACAAGGCACAGGATGATATGTCCTTAAACTCAATACAAGCATATACTGATGGACATTGAAAGGGATTAGTGAAAAATAGTTTATACAGTTACATTAAACATCAACTCCTAAAGGCAAAGGCTATGTTTTATGTTCTGTCTAACATTAAGTACTCAACACAGATGATATGTTTTGTAAGTTTTAAATCACTAAGGTTGTATCCATTGGATGTTCATTAGCAACTGTTACAGCAAGAAATCACTGGAAAGCAGAAGCATCTCATGTAAACTGTTGGATTTGCTCCAGCGAAGAATGCCTCTAGCCATTATTTCCCAGATTTAGTTCTAGGGCAATTTTAGGTACTTAAAATATCTTTAAAGGATTATAAAAGAGTCAATTTTGTTTAGGGATCTTGATAATTTCCTTATGAAGGTTATAGTGGACTGAATTCTAGGTGCAAATATGGAATCAAATTAGAATTCTTGAGTCCTTTGAAACAGTGATATTCCCTGGACTGGAAGGATCTTGAAGAAGTGGTGAGAGTTGGGTATTTGCAGCCCAACATTAGCCTGACTGCACTTAGAGGTCCTAAGGCATGATGATCCTAAAATAATCTTTCCTGAACCTTTAGAACCACGGATATTTGGGTTACTTTTGTTTTTCCAATTATTTTAGCAGCTTCTCTCCATTTCTTCTGAATCAATCTCTAAAGTTCTACTGGAAATACATTCTCGGGATCCACTGGAGCTGGGCTTATGAAATACCCAGAGGGGTGAGTGGAAGGTCTCATACTTTAGCGTTAAGGCTGTAAGCTATTTGACTGCAAGAACTGGACTTTATGTTGTACTAACATTCCCTACAGCATAATTCAATAAATATTCATATGACTCAAAATGTCAAAGGTAGGGGTACCTCTGCTTTAGGGATCAAGTCTAAAGAATCACAACACTTAGCTCCAGTTTGTAATTGACCTTTTAATTTTTATTTATTTATTTATTTACTACTCAGCCAGTAGATGCTATGCTTTTGAAGGAATCACTGTATCAAACTTCCTCCCATGCTATATCCTACCAAGCTAGTGAGAAAAGGAGACGGCACAATGGTATAATATGGCATTGAGTTCAGATTATAGAATTCAAACTTAAAATATTAAAATACATGTGAGGCTGAATCAGGCTGTGCTTATAGCTTGCTAATAAATCACATTTTCCACTTGCTGCTCTGATTTTAAGAACTAGCAATTCGAAACTAGGGGTGTAAAAGAATAGGCTTGAAATGAATTTTAAGAAATAATCTAGTTCATTTTTTCTGCCATTGGCAGATTTTGGCTAAACTCTTCTTTAGCGGGGAGAATCTCTCCTATTTGAAAGTACCTGCTGGCAAGGAAATTCTAGCATTCCCTATAATACCATTTACGTTCCATGGAAACAACTTGTTTCCTTCAAAAATAGTTTTCTCAGTTATTTTGTTTCTGGCAATGCCCATTTCAGGAATAATAAATTTCAGCATAAGTGCCACTTTTTAAAAGGTTTTAGTAGAATATGTTAGATGGAGAGAAATATGTATTCATCAGTGAAGAAAAAAAGTTTTTCTTCCAGATCAAGGTTAATTCTAATAAGAAAATAGAAAGTCCATTACTAATGCCTTTGCATTAAAGCTGACTTCCTCTTGAGCGAACCTGAAGGATGTTCTTGCATATCAATGTCGTACCAAAGGCTTTCATTATCTCTGTGGTTTTGTTTATTCACATGTTTTCCCCACATGTAATTTCTTCACGTATAAACTAAATAGATGCAAATACATGTCTTTTAAGAAGCCTGTAAATCTGTCTTTAATGAAAGTGCTCTTTACTGCAACGGGCTTATTTGGGGAATGTTCAAAGATGGGTTTACTTTTATTAATGTTTTTTATTTTAGTTCTAATCAGAGATGACAAAGTACAGATCAAATAGAAACAAAATTTCTCGTTTTTGATATTATTCAAGATTTCATCTTCCTTGTGCTCCAGATAGCTGATGGCTCTCAACTCATCAGAACTCAGGCCTATATGGAGAAAGGGTTAGCATCACCTGATGTTGGTGACCTGGGAAAACTGCATGAGTCAAGCAGAGAAAAGAATTGTTATTTGGTGAGTTGGTTGTGTAATTTAAATCATTAACCACATAAGCATAGCAATGTGCTGTGAATAAAAAGCAAATCACTCACCCCTGTCAAGAATTGTAGCTTTTTTTTTTCTAGCTGTGAAATTAACTATCAATTCATATGCAATCCCAGATAAAAAATGGTGGTGAACCAGATGCACTGGTGCATGAGAATGGAAGTAATTGTTTGTGGTTTTCATGAGAAGATTGCCAGTTTGCATCATTTAAATTACACACAAACTGCTTTTTACGTCTCTAATTGTAGCTCTGTTGTTTTCAGGGAGGGTTGA
This sequence comes from Equus przewalskii, assembly GCF_037783145.1. Classification (NCBI taxonomy): domain Eukaryota; kingdom Metazoa; phylum Chordata; class Mammalia; order Perissodactyla; family Equidae; genus Equus; species Equus przewalskii. Next base: position 99,844,884 of record NC_091832.1, on the reverse strand, counting down.
ATTGACATTGACAAACATAGACTTAGAAGGAATACAAAGACATGAAAACAGCACTAAATTTGCCCCCAAAATGATTCGGTGAATAATGCTGCAATGTTCTATTTATTCCTTGATATGCCAAAATTTTCTTTTTTCCCCTAAGGAGCAATGCTGACTTTGGTAAGTTAAGGAGAAGTAGTAACTGCAGAGATGTTGAGTAAATCAAGCACGTGACTTTGGTGAATTATTGTATACCTCTTTTACTTTTTTAAGACTTACTTAAGTTTGATGTAATCTTTTGGCTGCTCCTTCTCTTTAACTCTTCCAGTTCTCCATTTACCTTCAGCATTTAATTCGATGGTACCAGCTTTACCCCATTCAAATCTTGCTATAATAACATTTTAGCTCTGGGGAAGGGCAAAAACAAGGTCCTATTAATATTCTATGCATCACTTTTTGCTTTAATCCCTGACTTTTCTGTAAAATAAGGCCACTAACCTCTTGGGCCTAAAGAATGAAAAGCTGGCTTATCAGAGAAACAAAACAAGGAAACAAACAGATAATTTAGATTTTGAATTTGTAAAGCCAATTCAGTGTGTGGTGTTAATTCTAGTGTACAGACAGCTGCAAGAAAAAAAAAAAACAATCTCCAAATCTACAATTCAATATTGGTTTCTTTGGAAAAATACTTTTGGTTCTTAAAGGGTCACACTGAGTTAAAAATACAGTTATGAAGGTAAACAATAGCTTAGCAAGAGGGAATTCAAGGTACATATGTTGGGGAAAAGGGCCACGTTACAAGCAGAAAACAAATGAAAAAAAATTTACAAACCTCTACATTTGGGCAATGCTACGAGGAAAATTGCCCACATTTTGCTTGGCAGAGCCTTTTGAAAGTTCATGCAGTGAGAATAATTAGCAGAAGCATTTATGTGTGCACTTCCAGAAGAGCTGGGCTCCCTGCATACTTGCAGAGGACTATGCCGGGAACAGAGTTGTTCTTTACCTTTAAAACTTAAAGGAAAGCAAGGAGCCTTTTGTTCTATAATGTTCGTGCTCTTAAGGAAGTAGAGATGTGGGACACTGACACAGCAAGCTGACTTGGTGGCTCTCTAAGGTGATATGCCACTTGCTGGTTTTCTTTGATTTGTATCTTGATGGAGAGGGTAGCCTGCAGGGGTTGACCATCCAGAGATTGACTTCTTTGTCCAGCGTTTTTCATACTTTCTACCTCATTTGTTGCTCTCACTTGACCACAGTCTTCAAATACACACTCGAAGGGGTACCATGTGAAATATGGAGCAAGCTTCATTTGAGTAGGACCGAACAGTGGAAACTGTAGAATGACAAGCTTCAGCTCAATAAAAGAGACTTTTCTTATAGGCTGAACAATTTAAAACTGGAATGGGCTGCCTCGGGAAGTGTGAATTCTCCACAGGTACAGGTGCAGAAACAGGTGGGATGGCCAACTGTCAGGGAGATTTACAGGAAATTGAGTGGGAGGACAGACTAAATGACCTATAAAGTTTCTTTCCTTTCCAATATATACTTTATTTTGGTTGATTTTAAAATTCATTCTCAGCTTTTGGCTTCTTGGCTTGGGGTCAGCTACTGTTCCCGGTTCCCTAGGAGCTGCGGAGTCCTGGTGCGTTGTGTGTGGTAGAGGTGGCGGTGCAGTATCAGCAGCAGAATTTCCATGAGTTGCATTCCCTTCACCATCATTGTCCCCTCTTTTTCACGTGTTATACCAGCAGAGTGGCCACCAAGGCTTTGGTAACGCATTTGAAGAAATTCACACGAGTGTCCCTGGAAACCTAAATTTTCTTTCACTTTTTGGAAACATCTATTGCCTGCCAGTCCCACATACACTTTAGATTAAATGAGAAGGAACTTTAACTTACAGCGCTAAAATTTTATTTGGCCTTTATTCCACTAAACAATCATTATGACCTCTACAGTCACCTGAAAACTCACTCTCCCCACCCCCAACAGAGGAGTTTTTCAAGACAATCTGTTCTTCAAGCATGATGATGATTCTACTCATTGAAAGGTAGGTGATCTCAACTTATTTTCCAGTAGCCCATGTGTTTTGTTATTATTTGCCTTCTGTTTTTTCATGAAAGATTTGGGCTGAGTCACCTAAACTCTCTTGTCTTGTTCTCTTTGTGGCGACTGACACATGTGGCAAGAGAATATTTTTAAACATTAATATTTGTGATTTCTTCTTTTCTTCTCCATATCTTTCCTTTAGTCAAGCACAGATAGCTATTTTGCCTCTGGGGGGAAATAGGATTGTTTCATGGGATGGAAATAATAAGAAGCAATCAGTTTTTGGCTTTTTTTTTTTCTTTTTAAAACTTCCCAAACAAGATTTTGAGAATCAAAAGAGAAAACCCTGAGGGTAGGAGGTTAAAGTGTGTATATCATAACAATGGATTTGGGAAAATAGAAAGAATCATTCTATTATTTCTCTCCGCCTACTGTGTGACCTAGGATAGCTACAGAGCTGAGGGGTCAAGGAGGAAAGATGATTGAGTATGACCTGAGAGGAAGCCTATAGTAGCAGATGAGAGAATCTGGGGAGACTTTGTGGAGAGGAGCAGGCCAAGTTAGAAGACATTGATGGGTCAACCCTGGAAGTCAAGCAGTATCACTTCCACTGAATTCTACTGGTTAAGGCAGTTATAAAGATTCACTCAGGTTCAAGATGAGGAACATAGATCCCACCTCTTGATGGAGGAATGGCAATGCCAATCGTAAAGGCATATGGGATGCCATATATACTGTTACAACCTTGAATGAAAAATGCCATCTGCTAGATTGGCTTCGTGTATCCAAAGTATTCTAGATCAATAGAGGACGTGGTGGACTCTAACAGTGCGTAATTCCCAAAGAAAGACAACCAAGAGCTAAAACTGTTCAGTGTTTTATAATAAACTTCTTGGCTATTTTGGATAAAGTGACATTCTCTTGAAATAAAGAGAAACTTTCATCAGAACTGACTTTCAATTTTATAGACGTGTAATTAATTTTTCTTGTAATGTAATAGAGATATTACACATCGTCATGATTTATATCTACCAATTTTATCTCAAGATGCTTTGTTATATTTTTCTACTTTTCTTATTTTTCTCATTTAAATTAATGCTTTTTGATATCTTGGATGGGTGAATATCCTGAAACTTTTAAGTAGAATTCTTACACTATAAAGTGAGATTCATGTTTTATATTTGAATTTTAATGCCTATATGATAAATACATAAATGATTAAACTGTAGTATATTGAAATTACCTCAGTGGAAGAAAAGTAACTGTTTCTATCTTTTTTTTGTATTAGTTAGGCTGCTTTAGGCTGTGATTCTTCTTAATGGCTTAACCAGTGTGGATATCTATTACCTTAGTAATAAGAATTCCAGAAACAGGACTTCTCAGGATGTAGTAGGTAAGGACTCTGACTCTACAGCTCGGAGGGGCTCTTAGCTCTGCCTCCTCAGTGTGCTGGCTTTATGCTCAGCCTGGTAGCAGCATTTCTACTAGCCTGCAGCAGTTCTGGTCTTTACACCTACAGACAACGATGAAAAGCACAAAGACATGATCTCTTCTGATGTTTCCTTCTTAGGAATGAGAAACTTTTTCCAGGAGACCTCGTCTCCCTCCCATCTCTTTGGCTGGAACTGAGTCACACACCCACCTTAAACAACCACTGGCAAAAGAATAGGATCAGCTTGAGGATTTTCTACCAAAGAAGATTTAACTCTGAGAGCTGGGATAGAGTCATGTTTCCTAACTCAAGAGTTGGCAGACATTGACTGTGGTCAAATTCAGCCTTTTGCTTGTTTTGGTAAATAAAGTTTTATTGGGTTACAGCCATGCACATTCATTTACTTATTGTCTATGGCTATTTTCACACTAAAACTATTGAGTTGAGTAGTTGCAATAGATACCTTGTCACCTGTGAGCAGAAAAACTTCACTATCTGTCCCTTTATAGGAAAAGTTTACTAGCTCTTATCTTTTTAATTTCTCTTTATTTATTTATTTATTTGTGAGGAGGATTGGCCCTGAGCTAACATCTGTTGCAAATCTTCCTCTTTTTGCTTGAGGAAGATTGTTGCTGAGCTAATATCTGTGCCAGTCTTCCTCTATTTTGTGTGGGATGCCACCACACCATGGCTTGACGAGCGGTGCTAGGTCGGTGCCAGGGATCCGAACCTGAGAGCCCCAGGCTGCTGAAGTGGAGCACATGAACTTAACCACTGAACCACAGGGCCAGCACCATTCCAACTCTTATCTTAAATCACAGGACAAAATTGAGGTTCTGTCATCAAGGAAAAAGAGAGGAGAGGATAGGATAAGATAGGGTAGGATAGACAACAGGTTCTGCTAATCTTTGTACTTAATTTTCCAAAAAGTACCTTATGCTAATTTCCATAAACCTTATAGACGTTATTACATTTACACTGTGTCATTTTATGCTATTACTTTATGTCAGTGGTCCTGTTAGGTTATTATGTAGCTGTAAATAATTTGTAAGTTTTTCTATGCTCTGAATTTCATGATATAATCTTCTGTAATAGGTGAAGATTGTATCTTTTCCCTTTGCTCTATAGAGTAGCCAGGGAGGCCTACTGACTTCTATTCCTGTCAGTAACCAGACCACATTTTCTACTCAGTACTCGACTTGGCCAAAACTTAAAGAGTGAATTAGCTAGAATGAAACTTCGTGAAGGATCTATAACCAAGTTGGGAAGAACTAACATCTTGACTACGTTGTGCCTTCCTATCCATGAACATGAAACATCTCTCCATTTATTTAGTTATTCATTGATTTCATTTGTTAAATTTATACCTAAGTATTATATTTTGGGGGTTGCTAATGTAAATGGTATTGAGTTTTTAATTTCAAATTCAACTTGTTCATTGTTGGTATATAGGAAAGCAGTAAACTTTTCCTTGTATTCTGCAACCTTGCTATAATTGTGTATTAGTTCAGGGAGTTTTTTGTCAATTCTCTTAGATTTCCTACACAGACAATCTTGTCATCTGTAAAGACAGTTTTATATCTTCCTTCCCAAAATGTATACCTTTTCTTTGCTTTTCCTGCTTTATTGCATTAGTAAAGACTTTCAGTACAATGTTGAAAAAAAGTAGTGAGTGGGGACATCCTTGCCTTGAAACTGATCTTACTGGGAAATCTTGTAGTTTCTTACCATTAAGTATGATGTTCCTTGTAGGTTTTTTTTGTAGACAGTCTTTATCAAGTTTAGAAAGTTCCCCTCTATTCCTAGTTTGCTGAGAGTTTTATTCATAAATTGGTGTTGGATTTCATCAAATATTTTTTCTACATCTATTCATATGATCATATGATTTTTCTTTTTTAGTCTGTTGATGTGCTGGCTTACATTAATTGATTTTCAAATGTTGAACCAGCCTTTCCTACATGGAATAAGTCCCACTTGGTCATGGTGTATAATTCTTTTTATATTTTTTTGGATTTTGAATTTTGTACTTTTATTTGTTAACATTTTGTAGAGGACTTTTGCATGTATGTTCAAGAAAGATATTGGTTTGTAGTTTTATCTTCTTGTGATGTCTTTGTCTACTTTTGGTATTAGAATAATGCTGGCCTCATAGAATGAGTTAGGAAATATTCTCTCTGATTCTGTCTTCTTGAAGAGATTGTAGAGAATTGACATAATTTCTTCCTTAAATGTTTGATAGAATTCACTAGTGAACCCATCTGGGTGTGGTGCTTTCTATTTTGGAATGTTATGAATTATTGATTCAATTTCTGTAACATATATAGGCTTATTCAGATTGTCTATTTCTTCTTGTGTGAGTTTTAGCAGATTGTTTGTTTCAAAGAATTGGTCCATCTTATCTAGGTTATCAAGTTTGTGGGCATAGAGGTGTTTATAGTATTCTTTTATTATTCTTTTAATATCCATGAGATCTGTAGTGATGTCCCCTCTTTCATTTCTGATATTAGCAATTTGTGTCCTCTTTCTCTCTTTTTTAGTTAGCCTGGCTTATCAATTTTATTGATATTTTAGAAGAACTAGCTTTTAGTTTCTTTGAGTTTTCTCTGTTGATTTACTGTTTTCAATTTCTTTAATTTCTGCTCTACTTCTTCTTATTTCTTTTCTTCTGCTTTCTTTGGATTTAATTTGCTTTTCTATTTCTAGTTTCCTAAGGTGGAAACTTATGTTATTAATTTTAGATGTTTCTTCTTTTCTAATATATACATTCAATGCTATAAAATTCCCTCTAGGGGCCGGCCTGGTGACACAGTGGTGAAGTTCACACATTCCACTTCTCGGTGGCCCCGGGTTTGCCAGTTTGGATTCGGGGTGCAGGCATGGCACCGCTTGGCAAAAGCCATGCTGTGGTAGGCGTCTATGTATAACATAGAGGAAGATGGGCATGGATGTTAGCTCAGGGCCAGTCTTCCTCAGCAAAAAGAGGAGGATTGGCAGTAGTTAGCTCAGGGCTAATCTTCCTCAAAAAAAAAAAAAATTCCCTCTAAGCACTACTTTCAATGCAACTCACAAATTTTGATAAGTTGTGTTTTCACTTTTATTTAGTTCAAAATGTTTTAAAATTTTCTTTGGTAAATTAAATTGTTGAGATTTCTTCTTTAACCCCTGTGTTATTTAGAAGTGTGTTGTTTAATCTCCATTTTTTTGAGATTTTCCAATTATCTTTCTGTTATTGATTTCTAGTTCAATTCCTTTGTGTTCTGAGAGCAAATACTGTATCATTTCTATTCTTTTAAATTTATTAAGGTGTGTTTTATGGTCAAGAATATGTTAATCTGGCTTTTATTTCTATTCACAGGTCAATTTCAATCTAAGCAGAGACCAGTGCAGATGAGTCATAATTATTTTCTGAGAAAACCTGGGGACCCTAGGGTCCACTGTTCAGATGTGTAGGTGGAGGAGGCATTGATTTAGGCATGTGTCCCAATCTGGACTTTTTAGAATACAGAATGTGAAATCTACCTCCTGTTCATGGATGAATTGGTAATGAGCAATCTAGAATGCCTGCTTACTAGGAAATACTGCCTTGAATACTTTGGTCTAAAAGTTTGATCATGAAAAACTATATTAGTTGCTAGAAGATATGCAGTATGGTTATATACTCCTCAAGGACCTACATATTTAAAATTACATCCTTCACTCAAGTCTGGATATCCAAGAACTATATGCTTGGGTCATATTATTTTGACTTTTCTTATAGTTGTTTTTACTAAAGAACTCTTTGGCATTATACCCTTATTTTGTACTGAGAAATGTTGTAAGAAATATCCATGTGAAAATCCCTATTGCACAAATTGTAAGGATGTTGTTGAAAATAATGTCAACTCCACCACTGTGATAGCTGTATGAATTTCAGCATGAAATTCAGCATGAAAGCTATATCTCTCCTCAGTATGTGGAGTGTTTTTAAACTTACAGTTGCCAAGAATTGTTTTTCAGTATCCTAGTTTCATATATAATTATATATGAACTTCAAGTGAAACATGTCAGACCAACAGGGAATCTCTGGTTGAAACAGAGGTGGCAGCTGGAATATACCCACTCGTCTGTCCTTGGAGCCCTGAGACAGTTTTGGGGGAAATCTCAGATTCTGTTGGGGGGCAATCTCAGGTTCTATTGAACTAGCCTAGAACCTTCCCATGAACGTATTGCACTCACATTTGGCTTCAAACACCAAGAAACCTAGAATCAATTTTGTAGTCCAGCTTTAGATTGCTTACATTGCTTGACCTAATGATTCTACCCACACTGTTCCTTTCCTCTAAATTCTATACCATTAACAACAACAGTGACCATATCTTACAGTGTAAGAAAAACATTTATTTCTAGAAAATACTTCAAATTATTTTTAGAAAGGATAAGGTATAATTTGATAATTATAAATATTTCTAGGTTTGTGACCAAGAGTTTCAACAAGGATCTATAATAAGCTCATTATATAATTGTTTTATGCGGCAAAATAAGCCCTCTGTCAGTTTCTTCCTGTAATATTCTACACCACAGGTAAACACACAGATTAACACCTATATTTTAAAAGTGTTTGTTGGCCTCCCTGTCACCCGAAGGCACAGCTGATAAAAGGTGAGAATTGTAGGTGGAGGCTTCCTTTTTATAAATGTTGTTCCTATTTCTTGTGTGGAGTTATTTCTTTTCCCCCTTGAGAATCAAAGATTGTATTCATTCTATCCCCCTTCATTCTCATGAAGCTGGTTGATATCCTGGCTGGTGACATGCCCCATCCTTCCCTCTATTAGCTTTTATCACAACAGAGTGGTAGAACTTTCAAGAGGCTTCCTCGAAACCTCTCTGGGGTTTTGCTCCTGATCTTATAAAGACTCTCGACTTTTGTGAAAGCATTCGGAACCTGTATCATGCAAACCACCAGACACAAAGTCTTTGAAACTCTTCTATGTGGTATTTCTGTAATGCTTACATCTGTAAAAACCCGGGTCTCTTTGGAATCAATTGAAAATATGGAGTATTTTTAAAGACTGTTTTGTAGAGAAATGATGTGCAGATATCTTAGCAAATCCAGCTGTCTCTGTTATGGTCAATGGGGGAGATTTAGATAAGGCGCCTCTGTGTAATAGTTGGAATGGGAAATAAAATGTGGTGGGGAGGGCGCTGCCTCACCAGCATCCTTTCCTCTTGTCGGATACCCTCCTTTACCTTTACAACCAGGCGTTCTCGTGTGGGTGGCCACCAACCATGTGTTGGTAGCATTACCTCCGCTTCTGCTTCTAGTTTAGGTGGCTTAAACACTTCTGGGTATGTAAAATGAAATAAAAATAGCCTCTTCATTCTTAGATTTTATATTCTCTCTAATAGAATGACTGTATTCAAAGAGTGACAGTTAATAGATAGATTGAACCTGGGCAAATAGATAATATGAAAGATAATAGAATCCAAATCACTTTCATTTCAACCCACTCCCAGAATAGCTACATTATCTGAATAAAAAATAGTGGTAGGATTAAGTGCTTTAGTAGGGACAGTGACAAACCAAAGCGTGTCTAAAGAACAGAGTTCAGGACGGAGAAAATACTATGGGAAAACACCATATGAGAAAAAGGTGAAGGAACTAAGCATTTTTACTCAGAGAACAGATAGAATATGTGTGCATATGTGCTGTGCGTGTGTATGTGTAGTGCGTGTTGATATGCAGGGGTGATGGAGAGAGAATTTTGAGCACTATCAAATGGAAGAAATAGAAAATATATCATTAGATGCAAACTCTATTTGTGGCTTCTTAGGCTGCAATATACACATAAGAATTTTCCTTTAGCAAATTGTTGATAGCAAGTGGAACACTCTCACTTGGAAAGGCATGATTTTCTGTCTTTGAATTTACCGTTCGATGAAAACTGATGATTTTCTGATAATTATTAGACGCTTCTTAGAGGTACTGTGGAAGGCATCCTGCATACAGGTTGGGTAAGAGCACTCAAACTAAAAGTCCCTCCAACTCTGAGCTACCACAATTCCCTAATTTTAATTCAGACTGACATTTCTTTTTTCCTGATTTCACCTGGCCAGAGTTGTGCAGGTCCTAAAATAGGCATGACCATGATGTTCTGCTTAGCATGTTCTTAGATATCATAATAGAATTATGACTGTTCTTTTCCTTCTTCGTGATCAGAGGGGTTTCAGACAGCTGGAAGCTTCCATCTTCCGTCAGAGAAGAACAAAACGTTCTTACTTGTGGCAACTCTTTCAAGATGATGGGCCATAGAAGTCTTTCTGTGCCTAATTTTTGCATTTGCCAGCTTTTTCTCATCATGGCCTCCATAGCAGCTTCCTTGGTTTGCTAGAGAATTAACTGTTTCCCTAATCATCTAAGTTACTTTCACTGGAATGGTTCAGGTGATGCAGAGAACAAGATCCCATACATTTTAAATGTGAATATTATTATCAGTTGCTCTTAAAATTTGGAAATTTCCTTATCTCTCTCCTACTTTAGCAAGCCACGCATTGCTGCCACATTGTCTGTTCCTTAAGGAACACATACTTAAAGGCACACTCCAGGCAAATCTTCACTATTATTTAGGATATCCAACCCCAAGTATCAGTCCAGCTTCAAGATGGCCCACTCAAATTAAGATAATTCAAGGAGGATTCAATAAAGATCTTTTTTGAAAAGGTGGAAGGAAAGTACAATGGATAGTGCACTACTCAGGGACCACTACCATGGACCAAGGCCTGAAGGGAGGTGGAAGAAAGCAATTACTACTACCTGGAAGAAAGGAATCATGTAGATATGGCTGCCTTGAGAGGCGCTTTGACCTTATGTTGAAGATGAGAGCCAATCTGAGGCAACCCAGCAGGGAACCAGAACAAATATCTGACTCAGTGATCTGATCTCTCTCTTTCTCCTGCAGGACCCCGCATTTTATATATTCCAGCCTCTGAAGCTACAAATAGAGTTTGTCTTATGGTAACTCTTCTACTTCTTCCATTTGATAGCCTTCAACATTCTCCCTTTGATGTTGTCCATACAGTCAGGCTCTTGGAGCCAAGGAGACCTTGGTGAAGGGTGGAATGTGGATCTAAAGGGGAAAATGGTAGGTTTCTGGCACCCAATATTTGCCTTCTCTGACAACATGGGTGGAAACCTTGGAGAGGCCTTGATTACAACTTTTATTCTTCTCCCTGAATGCTTACAGCAGACCATTTTGACTCCTTTCTCTTGAACCTTTTATTTTAAATGCCTTCTGAGATAGTATCATGTGAATAATAAGAAGGGACAGAACTGGTAGGAAGAAAATAATTGTGTTTCTTACCCTTCTCTCACCAAAAGGTCCACTCTCTAGCCTAGTGGCCCTGAGTGGCACCTTTTATTTCCTTGCTGACCTCTGTAGTGACAGTTTCACTTTTCCTAGGGGTAAAGTAGAAGCCTATCTTCCATTTTTCCCTTGACTTTGGACTGAACTCTAAGGGGACAGAACCCAGAGCCAACCTGAAATTCTCAGGGAAACTTACTATCCTAAAATTGTGCTAAGAACATAAACCTGAAAATAATGCTAAGCATGAACACGCATCTACTTCTACCGACATTAATGCTATATTGTCCCTTGTGGAGGATTAGCCCTCTTCTTCCCTTTGTATTCTTATTACGGAATCATCATTTGAAGAGGTGTTGGCTAACATCACTACCTCTGTTTGATATCACAGCCTGTGTTTGACATTTGTCTCTTCCTCATATATTGCTGCATGAGAAATCAGAATACTCAACTCAGCAAATGCAGGGCAAGAATTTGCTCTGTAATGTCACATAAAATGCCATGCTGAAAGTCATACCAGGACTTTAAAAATAGAAGTCTTTAGCATATATGTATATTTCTTTTGTGGATCTTAGAGAAACCATGACTGTTTTTGAGAATGTGATGGGAATTAGTTGTTTAACAAAGAAAAATAAATGTAGTAGGCTGGGAAAGATATTTGATAAAAACACATTACAGGTGATGTAGAGCATGTAAGCACCACTCTCTTCTCTTTTTCTCTTAGCCCTGCTCAGTATAACTAGAAAGGTAATGTTGTAAGGATGGCATTAATCTTCTCTTGGTCTTGGTAGAGTTTGATGAAGTAATAACAATTTGCGTGCATTAATGTGTATACTATTGGTACAAAATCAGAAGTTGAGAGATATTGTACCCGGCAACATGATACAGAAAAAATAATCATGCTTGATTTTGTATTTTTAAAAGGATTTAACTAGGTCTCTGGTGAACTATTTTTCTGCTTTTTAACCTAGATCTGAGGTTGACAAACTTTTATGTAAAGGACCAGGTAGTAAATATTTTAGACTTTGCAGTCCAGATGGTCTCTGTCACAACTACTCAACTCTGTCATTGTAGCTCAAAAGCCACCATATACAGTACACAAAAAAGTGGGCATGGCTATGTCCCACTTAAACTTTATTTATAAAAACAGGCATGAGCTGGACTTGGCCTGCTGTAATTTGTGGACTCTTGACCTAGATACAAACATTTTTTTGTCTATCATTTCTAAAATTTTATATACTAATGACTTTGGTAAAATTGGATAAAAATTAGATATTTTATTAAATTAGAGTTATGAGCACTTCACAAAAATTCAAATTATTAAGACATCATTGCTTTTCTAGCAGTAACCACCACGAGAGAATGACACCCCAGTAGGTACTATCACATTTTAAAGATACTCTGGAACATCTGATGATTGTGTGGTTTCAAAACAAAACGTTAAATGTTCTTATCATAAACACACACACAATAATAATAACAAAGAGGGCAGGAGGAAACTTTTGGAAGTGACGGGTATGTTTATGGCATAGATTGTGGGGTTGGTTTCACAGGTGTATACTTATCTCCAAACTCATCAACTTGTATACATTCAATATGTACAGCTTTTAGTATGTCAATAATACCTCAACAAACTGGTTAAAAAAACAAGACCCAAGGATTTGTTCCGGACAAGAAAAAACAAACAAAATCTCCAACTATGCTCTTGGCAAATAATGTTTCAATGTCATTCAGTCACTGAACACATAAAGACATGCATTTCATCTTGTTTGAAATCGATCCATCAAAGGACCAAGAAGCTGTACTAAATATAGTAGGGGAAAATTTTTCTTTCATTTGAGAGGAATGGATTTATTCAATCATGAGTTGAAAACAAGGTATGATTTTCCTGCAGTTACTGAATCTCTTTTGTTTTTCTTGCTTTTGTCAATGCCCTTCAGCTAGAGATCTCCAGGAACACATGCATAGTTGAACAAGTTTGGTTTATTGCTAATTGCAGCTAGAAACAGTGCATGTCATGGGGACTGACCAAGGCAACTTTAACATTTCCTTCAGCTTGACTAAAGTTTAGACTGGTTTCTTCGGGACTATAGGCCCCTAACCTCCTTTTCCTTAGAGCATTTACTTTAGAAAACTTGCTCTTATAAATTCTTTCTCTACACTTTGAGATGTAAATCTTCTCCCAGCCTCTTGCCAGTTTTGTAACCAAAAGAAATGTCTTTCTCAGGGACCTGCGAGCCATCCCTTTGAAATGGTATCATCAGGGAAGACAGTATCCCTGTCCGCCAGTCTCTGTGGGAGAATAGGAACCTAACTTCAATAAGCACCAATTAGCAAAAACAGATGGTCTAATCACATCGGCCAACCTGCCCCTGAAGTCCTCCAGTATGTTTCCACTAGCTTACCCTGGGCTTAAAAGCTCACCAACTTTTTGTTTCAGCGGAGTTGAGTTAAATCTCTCTCTCCTTTTGCAATAGTCTTGAATAAAGTCTTCCTTGCCCGTCACAATTTTTCTTTGATAGGAACTATGGGTGTCTCAATAAGAGGGAGCTAGGACTTATAGGATTTGTGCTTTGGTTGGGTAATTTTGGGGAGGCTGTAAGGAAGTGGGAGCTCACTCTGTCAGAAAGCAGGGAAATTGTGTGAATGAGCTTCTCTGTAATTTTATTTTTAGGGAGGGTGGACTAGAGTGAGGGGAAAGCTGTAATTGGTAAAGAAGTAGAGTCATTTAATGAGAAGAGATGTTTTGTGGGTTACACAGTGACTTTGCTTTTGTATCACTCTTTATCATGGTCTCAGAGTAATGTTGTCTGATATTGATGTTCTTTGAGACTGTTTATGTCCAACAGGAGAACAAAATGACCTGATTGTGAGCATCAGACTGGTTTGTAATAACATTGAGGCCTAGCTGTGAAGTCTGAACAGCTCCCAGATGTGGAAAGCTGCTTTTTTTCTTTTTCACTTTGTTACACAAGAAGGGAAATATTGCTGCTGCAAATGTGAAAGTTTTAAAGGCTTAGGACAAAATAATGGTTTTGGAATTCCCATTTTCAGAAGACCAGAAGGATCCATTCAGACTTACATAAACAAACATATGATTCTTTCTCCCTCTGTTTCTCTCTTGTTCTCGTAATAGCAATAGTATCTGATTAACTGTAGTCTTGATGGACTCGGGAAAAACTTTACATTAAGTAGTGGTATGAATAAAATGCCCTCAAGGGATTATAAGATTAGGGCTATTTTTATCTATGCTTGCCTTATATACTCTTGATCAATCAGTGTTCTTTGAGGTTGATAACTAGCAAGTTTAGGATTTGTTTTATCTTGAAATGAATGTCTTATAATAAATAAATATCCCATGAGCTCATCTGTTTTTGCTGAGTTAAACAATCACTCTTATCAACACGGTCTTTGCTGGAGGTAAGATGAAGCTCTCCTGGTTGAATGACGTGCCAGAGGCTGGATTGTGAGCTGACCATATTGAACCTGCAAGACTCACTCTGGCTTGGTGAAAATTGATTTGGTCAACTGCCTTTAGTAGGCTTACTTTGATCTTGGTGGAATTTACTTCTTAGTCAAGTGGATTCATTCATTGTGTAGAAGACACCTGGTGCCTTTTACGCTATGAATGGAAGAGCACTTATTCATCTAAATGAATAAGATTCACTTATTCATCCAGAAATATTGCTGAGGGTCTCCCATATAACAGTCACTATCCTTGATATTGGTTAACATCAGTTAACAAAACAGACTTTCATGAATCTTAGCATTTATGGAGACGGACAATAAACAAACAAATAAATAATGTGACGTGTTGTGAATGAAAACAACAGAATTGGAAATAATACATTGGAAGTGAGGTGTATAGAATCAGTTTTCTCTGAGGAACTGAATTTAAGGGGAGACCTTAAAGTTGAGAAAGGAATGTTTATGCAAAGATGGAGGCGAAGACCCATCTCCTTCCTGTCTCTCTCTTTGATAGCTGATCCATCAACATAGATTTAACTAAAGCCTGATGCCATTGTTTTTTTTATTCATATAACATTTATTTATTTGGCTGAGTCTGCAACCCTCATTAAATTTTGTTCTTTTATATTACATTTACACTTAGATTTTTATTAATATAGTTACTGTTATAGTTTGACCTGTAATGTTTCACAGAGAGATGTTGCCTTAAGTCGTGAAGGCAGGATACTTAACTTGTCTTACTTTTGGAATTCAGTTAGTTTTCTGCAGTGTTAAGGACAGTTTTCTTTTCATCAGAGTTTCTGACAGTGAGAAGTACCAGCTTGTATTTGTAGGTTTGATGTATAGGTTAAGTTCTAACAGCTTATCACATTTTTATATAGATCAATACAGCTAGGAAAAGCATGAAACCCTGGTTCCTGGTCGGTTTAAATCTTTTTGTCATTTCCAATGTCCTGTTGACAAGTTTAGGGGCTGTCTATTGAAAGAAGAGAATGAGAGAGAGAGCAAGCTCCTCTGAGCCCTCTTTTTTTCTCTATTGCAGTTTCTGTAAGTCACCAGACCAAGTTTCATTTCCCTCTGATTCTAAATCTTGATATCAGTTAAGATTCATCCTCTCTCTCACTTTGCCCATCCAAATAGTCACTGAATTTGTTTTTGCTCTTTTTTGTATCTTGATGTCTTTTTCTATGTTGAGTACCTATTACTCTAGGTCTTTGATGTCCAATAGGACAGTATTAGCCATATGTGGCTATTTCAATTTAAATTCAATAAAATTAAATGAAATTAAAAATTAAAGATTGAATTGAAAAAAATTCCTAAATTTCACTAGCTGCCTTTTAAGTCCTTAGAAGAGACATGTGGCTAGTGGTTACCATTTTGGCAGAACATTTCCATCACTGCAGAAAGTTCTATTGGACAGTGCTGCTCCAGACTAATACAATAGCCTCTCTGCTTCGGAAATTGTGTGGGTTCTTGAGCAAAGCCAGCAACATCTTACCCTATTTCTTGTTGCCAGAATCAGTCTTCTTAAAGTGCTGATCTAGGTATTTTGCTTCCTTGATCAGATCTTCAATGAATTTCTTACTAACTTACTAATTGAATTCAAACTCCTAGCTCTTATATTCCTAATGCTCTAAGATCTAATCTCATTCTCCATTCATGCAACTAGCAAATATTTTTTTAAATGATGATACTCCTTTCTGGCAAAGGGAATCATGAAACTGATACTCTTGCGTGCTGCTGGTAAATTGATATCTTTCTAGAAATGAACAAGGCAACTGCTGCAAGACACGTAAAAGGAGTATACCATTTACTTCACTAACTTCATTTTTGGTAATCTAATATCAAAAACTAGCTAAAGGCGTGGTCAAAGATATGTGCAGAAAGGAGTTCATCACAGCTTGATATTATGGAAAAATTGGAAATACTCTACGTGTTCAACCAATAGGGAAATGATTAAATCAGTTATGCTGTCCCTGTACCAGTGGGCCTCAACTTTGTAAAGCTGATACTACAAACATCCTTAGAGCTTCATTTCCTGCACTCCATTTGTTTGTCCATTGCTCCTTTACTTCAGACACACCAAATACTTTTATAGTAAACCTTCATTTTTTTCCCCATAAGCTGTTCTGTCTGCTCGGAATGTTTTCTCAGTCCCGATCACCAAATGTCTACTGATGCTTTAAAACCAGCTCAGAGTTCATCTCCTTCATGAATTTTTCTTGGACTTTCTCCACCAGAGATGATAGTTCTTTTCTTTATACTTCCATGGCACTTGTACAGCATTTATAATATATTTGAAGTTCACTGCTTATCTGTTTATCTCTCTCACAAAATATAAAATCTTGAAGCCTGGGATAGTGTTTTTTAAATTTATCATTGTCTTTTTAGTATGTGACACAGTACCTGGCCCATTTTTGATGCTAAATAATGTTCCTGAATAAATGAACGTGGGGAAAATATACGTAACTGTAATCATTAATGCCCAGAGGGGTTCAATGAACACTGTAAGACCCCTCCTCTCCATTTGTAATGATTGTGTTGGGGAAATCGATGTGGGGAAAGAGGATATAACCATATAAATGAACTGGAGGAATGTCAAGGTTTAATTTTGCATTATTGTTAATGTTAATCCTCTTCAGGCTGTGTAAACTTTGTTCAGTTAAGCAAATACTCCAGAAGACAAAGATTTTATATTTGCTGGGAAATTCACAGTTGCAAATGCCTGTGTGTTTTCAGCGTCCTTAGGAACCTTAGCAAATAACTAACAGATTTGCATTTTCCTTCCACCTCTAGTGAAAGGTCTCTAGGTCCCTTACTGAACAATGACATTAAATAAATACTTATAATACAGGCGTGGAGTTGGTAGAAGGGATTTGGGCTGATCTTTGATTTTGAAATAGATTATTCACAGATACTGCAGCTCAGTAAAGAGAACAGAATTAAAATTACATTTATAATTATATTTGTACTCACTCTATATGCACTGTTAACATAAGGTTTTATAAATCATCACTTTTATATATTAGGCAGGTCATGTAATTTTGAAAGAAGTATTCAGCTCCAAGTGAAGCAAACTCATGTAGTGGGAAAAAAAAGAAGAATCCTGATATGTAACTACTGGTAGCTTAAAAAAAATTACACTGAAAAATTCATGCATCGTATTTTACCACCAAATCACCCAATTTTACAGCATATGTTTAGGGAACAGGAACACTAAATTCATCAAACTTTTCTATTTTGGCTGCACCATAAATAAATAATGAAATAAAGTCGATAAATCCAAATCTCCTTTCCACATATTTATTTATATAAACTTATACTTTCAAGAATTTACATAATAATTTATATGGGGAAATGCTCTGCAGGGATTTTCGTCATCAATCCTTGTCAGAGCACTTTGACTTTAGCCAAATTTATGAATTTTGTTTTACATATGGTAAAAAAGGAGACAGGAAGATGGTGATTTCCTGAAAGTGACAAATCAAGATACTGGAAACTTAAATGGAAAAGATTCTTGATTTACACTTGAAAAAAAGTACACTTGAGGATCAGCATTATTGAAGCCAGCAGTGTTATCAGTGAGTACGGTGATATGGTCCGTGGGGTCCTGGGATGATACTAGACATGAGCAGAATTTAATGAAAGGATGGTCTGACTATTGTTTTATAGTCTTTGCTTTGTGGAACGGATACTGATTTGCCTATTTCAGATTTTTAATTAGTTTTTAGTTACTTAATTGTTTTAAGCATATGTTTCTGTAATAAAATGTAAGAATGCAATTTCTGATTTGTTTTATTCCTTAAAATAGGTTACTCAATCTAGGAGTATAAAACCATTCAATTTCTATTCCCAAATAACTGGCATCAGCTCACATGTGGTGGCAGCAAAACTTGAAAGATGAAACACTCTTGACCGGCTTCTTAAAGCCTAGTTAAGAAGTAGCTCCAGCCTCAAATATTGGGGAGTAGGAATGTCACCATAGGTCACCACAGAGACTTTCTCCCAATTACAGACGATGTTGAAGAGCAGGAGGCCTTTAAGATTCCCTTCAAATTTGAACGTGCAAGACTAGTGTATCGTGCTGCTGGAGAATGCATCCACGTGGCAGGAAAAAACTGCCATAGAGTTTGCCCTGAGTAAGTTCAATAATTGTACTCACTAGCACATGATTCCCCCAGAGGCACAATGGTTCCCTGAGGGAGACCAGTGGGCTCCCGGGAGAGTTCTTAGAGCACTTCAGAATTTTCTAGTGAATTTATGTGGTATAGTTTTGGCCCACTTTAGAAAATAAAACAGTATATTTTTGCCTCTAAATATATTTTATTTTCATTACATTTATTAGGCCTGGATCCTGGAACTAGGTGACAATTTACCTCAGTGAGAGTCCTCTATTTCCTTTTATGTGTTGCTTCTTTGGAAAGAGGCAAAATCACTTTGCTGACAAAGTAATTTCTAAAACTTGTCTAAACTGCATTTATTGATGCAACCAGGTTATTCTCATCTCTAAAAAGCTCCCTCAATTTTTCTCTTACTGTTAAATTATTTCTTTCCTTTGTAACCCTCATCCAGTCTTCATGGTTTATGTTATCTGCATTATCTTCTGATGCTCTGTTTGTTTTCTTGCACGAAACAAACCTCTTCCTTTTGTTCCCTTTGTCTGGTACTTTATACTTACACTAAATGTCTTTTTTGCTATTTATATATTTAAAATGAGTGATTTCTAACTCTTTATAGATACAGACCACCTCTAGGAAGTCTAGTTTCATAATTAAAGCAGATGAAGACCCCGCATTCAATCACCTGTGGCTCACCACCCTGATCAATTTCTCAATATGACCCTACTTAGCTCCAGGAAACATTTTCACTCAGGTTTCTCAGATTTCTTAGATTTTCTTTCTGGGAAGGAAAAAAAGTTCTCAGTTTGAGTATAAGCTCAGTACCGTACCTGCAGTGGTGAAAGGAAGGTAGGAGAGAACATTATTACACATGTTATGCTGACTGGTCAAGCACACACAGGGAATAAAAACAAATGATCATTTAACCCAGTGTTAACCAGGGTGGGGGAAGTGGGGGTCCATATGAAAGTTCCAGAATGACCCCTCCATTCTTTAGAATTCTCCCCAATTCCTTAGAGTGTAATGGTCCTTCAGTCTTAGGGCTGAGGGCTCCTTAAGTGGCTTTTCAGGGTGGGTTGCAAACCCATTCACTTTCTTTAACCACTGTTTTCTCTTCTTCCACTCTTCTTTGGTCCTGATTGTCCATGACTCAATTTATCTGATTCCTCTATAGATGAGCCTAGAAGCATGGGGAACGAGTTTGGACACAGTGATTGAGTGTCTAGAAGTCATCAGTACATTCAAACTGCAACATTGCCTGCTTCCCAACAGATCACCATGCATGAATTAAACAACGGTTTCTCTCTTTCTTGTCGTTACGATTGACCAGTTCTGCCACCTTAACTTTGATATTGATATGTGCCCAGCTTCAAAAAGCGAAAAGGGAGAAAAAAAGAAATCCTATTTATAACCCTTTCCTTCTGTACAGATACCTTTGGAGCCCCTGAAAGTGGGCCATTTTCATGTTAATATGTAGAGAAGCCTGCCAAATTGGGTTATCATGGACAAATTTAAGGAGTATATGATATCATTTCCTCTGGCAGTTTCCTATCACACAATGAAATCTAGTCTTCACCACAATCTACATGACCAAAGGCAATCATATCCCTGACTTCTCCAATCTCATTTCTCACCATGCTTCCTTGAACTTTCTTCTCCAGCTCTATTAGCCCAATTGCTGTTCCTTGAATACATCAAATGTGATCCTGTCTCAGAGTCTCTGTATTTGCTATGCCCGCTGCTTGGAATACTTTTCTTCCAAATGTTAACCTCGCATCTCTACTCAACTGTCACCTCCTAAGAGAGGCATTTCTGACCACTGTATTTAAGAAGGCAGGCTCATGCAGCTATTGTTTCCTCACAGCCCTTATCATTAGCTGAGGTTATATTGTGTAAACCGTAAGGGCAGGGACTTTATTCTTTTGACACTGCCATAACCCCCAACCGCTAGTGCAATGTCTGTCTCATAGGAATCAGTCAATAAATGTTAACTAATTTTACTTTTATTAATGGGTCACTGTATTGGCTACTACGGTGCCTCATTGATGGGCTATGGTTACAGTTGGTACTGCCTCAGAAATGCCACCTCTTGGTCCTGACAGTGATGATGGAATGATGACTTGGATGCTTATGGAGGATATAAAGAGTAGATTTTACTTGACCATCGGTCTTATGATCCAAAATGGTAGAGAATATTAAGGCAAAATATGACACATTGGGTAATTCATTCAGGAAAAACCATCAAGGTGGCACATCTTCAGTCAATTATGACCTATGATCCACTGAAATAAGTTTGTATTGATATTTTGCCTTTAATAATAAAGTTATCTGAAACATGGGTGACATACCATAGTAAAAGATTTCTTTACTTCCTCTAGTCAGGAACGAATAATTCCTAGGATGAATAATTTTCCATCCTAGAATGATATTACAGGAAAAAAAATGGTTTACTTTTGTTTGGGGGCTCCCTGCCTTCTTCTATTCTGACCAAGAGGCAGGTTTAATGGTCAGTTACTATGGAAGGTATTCCAATTATTTTACTGAGGATCAAAAAGTTTCAGATTATTGCATATCATACTCAAATGGATCCACAACCAGAGAAATTTAGTAACATTTATTTAAAAATTGACAGAGACTTCTATAATAGCAAAAAGCTTGTAAAACTGGGGACATGGGTTTCCTAGTCCATGCATACAACAACTTTGCTTTTCTTCATGTTTGAGTGGGAGGTATGGATGCCCATTAGCATCTACTTTGTGGTAAGGCAAAAAGAAGGCAGACAGAGATGGCTGCTATAAACGTAACATTCCCAAACAGAAAAAAATGTTCTCACATCCAGCTAAAGTACTAGGAATTGCAGACTGGAGATTGCTTTGTCAAGCTTGACCTCCTTTTGGCATATTTCCTCTGCCTTATTATGCTTACAGAGTCTGTATCTTTTTCTTTGGCTTGACTTGCAGTACCACGTGGCCTTTCTGGCACCACGGCCATGCTCATGAAATGGTAGCAGATAGAACAAAAAAATGCTGTCTTGCACCATAAATCTTTTCATGGATTTAAACATATCAAAATTTCTTCTGGGGTTCTGATACAAAGTTAATTTAGTTAAATACAAGTTACAAATAGTATGACTGACTTGAAAAGAAATATTGTAACTTATATCCCTTTCCATTATAAGAAATTTCTTCTTTGACTACAAATTTCATCTCAATAACAACATTAAGCTGCCACGTGTAGATTTCAATTAGATCCCAATTTTGACTAATAAGTATGGCTTTTAATGTATTTGAGTAAAAAACATCCTTTATTTCTGTGAATTACAATCTGCACTGCATCTCAGCAGGTCCCACATTGTTTTGGTCTTTTTCCTTCAGTTGCAACTGTAATCCATATTCTTAAGGTTAGGAACACAAAGCCTGCAATCAGCTCATTAGTGGATTTGGTCATTATGCTCAAATTATACATTAATTTTACCTGAATTACTTGGAGCTAAGTAGCAAAAAAACTGCCTCAATATCTGCTGCCTTAAAGGTTATTGAATTCTTAAATTATTCAAACTGGTTACTCAAATCATAGAAACAGCGTCTCAACTAGACCTCCTCGCCTCCAGCCTTTGTCTTCTCTCTCATTCATTAGCTTGTCATCAAAATTGTTTCTCTAAGTCACAGATTAATTTATGTGTCTTCCTGCTTGGAAACTTGGGACGATGGCTTCCAACTTACAGAATCAAGTTCAAACCCCTTCGCTTAGGGTGTAAGCCTATTTATAATGTCAAATCAATCTACCTTTTTTTTTTTTTTTAAAGATTGGCACCTGGGCTAACATCTGTTGCCAATCTTCTTTTATTTTCCCTTCTTCTCCCCAAAGATCCCCAGTACACAGGTGTATACTCTGTTTGTAGGTTGTTCTGGTTGTGCTATGTGGGACACTGCCTCAGCATCGCTTGATGAGCGGTGCCATGTCCACACTCAGGATCCGAACTGGCGAAACCCTAGGCTGTCGAAGCTGTGCGTGCGAACTTAACCACTCGGCCACGGGGCTGGCCCCTCAATCTGTCTTTTTAACTTCATCTCCTCCATGCACTTAGCTTCTCCCACACCTTCCTTCTACACACTAACTTTAACCAACAAGCCATCATTTTCTGGTCATGCACGTGTTTTCGTGTCTCTAGAATTGTGCTCATGCTTTTTGCTCTGTCTGAAGTGAGCTTCCTTCCCTTCTTCATTTGGTTAAACCCAACTCAACCGATGTGTCACCTCTTCTATGCAGCTTACTCCAGCCCTCCACTCCTTCCCTTACCTCAGAAAGAAGTTGTGATTATCTTCTCCAATATTCAGCATAAAGAGAGAGGTGTTACTAAAAAGTAATAATAAAGTAAATTTCTTCCCCTGTACCAGTTAAGCTGTTGGACCTATAATATTTTAGAGTATTCTATTTATTTTAAACTGAAAAACCTTCATCCAATGACTCATGTGTAAAGTCTGGCCTCTCTTATTTGTATTTATAAAACATATTCAGCAGGATTGTGTATGTTGACTGGGGTGTTAGCCCTGTGAACCACATAAACTGCAAGGCCTATCAGTTCATAAAAAGGAGATTCATACAGAATACTCAGGACTCTTTGCTAGGCTGGTCTAGTTGCCCTGTCTCCCTTGGGAAAGGACCCTCGCTGTACCCTACTCTCACTGATCCATTCTCATCTGTCCATCTGCCAGTGTAGTGGAAATTAAGTGTGATGTGTGCTCTGATGGACGAAGCAACAAGATAAGGGGGATGATTTTTAGAAAGTTACTGAAAGCTTCCAGAAGTAAGGATGGTTAACTTGCGACTTGAAGTTGGAGTTGGTTTACGAGTTAGTCAGTGAAAAACTTAGGCAACAGAATGAAATGAATCTCAGAGAAATGAAGGAAACCAGGAGGTAAAAGACACTGGAGAAGCAACAGTAACTCAGTACGGCTGGAGCA
This sequence comes from Equus przewalskii, assembly GCF_037783145.1. Lineage (NCBI taxonomy): Eukaryota > Metazoa > Chordata > Mammalia > Perissodactyla > Equidae > Equus > Equus przewalskii. The sequence goes on along the minus strand of NC_091832.1, from coordinate 99,821,537 downwards.
TTGAGTGTGCCCCTGCATGTGCGTGTGTGTGGGTGTGTGTACGTGTACAGTGGTGGCTTCCCATGGGGAGAGAACACGAGAAAAGCCAGGCCAAATCTTCTGAGGAAGTTCAGTTCAATAGTCTAATACGTTTTATAAAAGTAGCTTTTATATTTACATGAATGTTTTCCTTACCTGGTTATTTTTAGAGTTCTGTCAAATAACACTTACTGAGGGCCTACTGTGTGCAAAGCACATTAAGTGCTGTGGGGAACAAAAAGAATTTTGAGATCTTGTGATAGTGTAAGAGAGATAAAACCTGCATACCAATAATTATAAAACAAGGTAGAAAGTGATAAGTGTCATATGAGAGATAAAAATAAAATGCTAAGAGAGTTCAGAGGAAGGAGAATTCACACGTTTATGTGTGGCTGACCTATTTTTACTAACACTATGATAATCTTAGCTACACAGCTCATCTCAACCATGATGATGTTAATTTTGCAACTTTGACCTTCTGTAGGGGACAGTCTTTATACAGACATCCTGTTTATAACAGGAAGTTGGTCCAGCTACTGAGTGTCTGCAGTCTGACAGTCTAAGGGCATCAAAGCCAGAGAGTTTTGGTGGGTTTAAGCTCTAGATGAGTGGAGGTAATAGAAATGGAGGCTTAACATTAACCAAACTTGGGGCTGTACTTGTTAAGTGTGAGTCAGTATGGAGTTTTAACTGCTGGTGATGGGCAAAGGGAAAAATTGAGAGAAAATCGGAAAGTATTATTAATGTACAAACAGTAGACTTTTTTCTGAATACAGTTGCTAATGCTCTGCCCATGGGGGAAATAAGTTTAATTTGTGAAAAGACATCTTTCCCTTCACTATAAAACACCTTCTATGCACCCCTTTTGAGTGGACACACCAAAGTATTGTACCCCAATGATAGACCCATGTGCGTAGCTGGTGGTGGTCTGCCTCCACTTTCCCAGGCACGTGCAGGCTCAGCTCCGCTAGCTGATGAGCCTAAATTTGCCAGGCCTGGTAACTGGATGTCCCAATGCACCAGATGAAGAGGTTTAGAATTAGTTCCTCTGCTCTGAGTCCAGTTTTGTCCTCATTGAACTGTGACCACTTGTTTTCAACCCTGCTGAACTTGCCTGGCCTCTAAGACTGGATTTCACATCCTTCTATCTTTAAGCAGATAGTGCTATCCTGTCAGCAGAAATGATTATTACTTTCCATCCCCTGGAAATGACAATGGTCAGAGCCAACCTCTTGTACTTAAATCTGAGCTCTCAACAAATATTTATAAAAGGCAAATGTAGCAAATGCAACATAGTGGAAAAGCTGCAGACTTAGAGGTGGAATTCCGATTTCATTGCTTAATAACTGTGTCACTAGGGCAGATCGGTGAACCTCTGTGAGACTGTTTAATTATCTGCAAAATGGATTATTCTGGGATTAAATGGGAAATATAAACATAAGACTTAAAATGCTGTACAAGATAAGGTATCATTGATTGAAGATCAACAACTCTTTGGTATTGAGAAACGCTTTTGCTTTTCTCTCCAATCTTATAAACATGGACATTTGTTACAGTCATTCAATCTATAGATCAAAGTGATGACTCCATTCTTCTGGAAGTGCAGTTGGAGACACCTCTATAGAGTGGAGATGATTGCGATTTTATCTACCTTTTCAAGGGTATATTCTTGAAAGCTTACTAAAGAAGCAGTCATCTTGTTAAATTCAGTCAGCTGAAAATGAACCTTGTATTCCTTTTCTAAATGTTGTATTATTCCATCAAATTCGTTTTCATACAGTTCACGTAGAACATGGACATTGAAGTGAAAGAACATTTCAGAAAAAAGGAAAAAGGACAGGATAGTAATTACAAGGAAACTTTCCTAGTGCCGACAGCAGCCAACTCATTTATTAAGTCAATGTAGTCAAGCTACACAGCAACATCACACTTGATTGAAATCTTGGCCAAGTCTGACAGATGTTCTCTACTCATTGTCAATCTCAAGTATGTTTTAATGAGTTTCAAGTGGCTGGAGCTCCCCTCTGCAGATGCCACTGTTGCAGAGATTGTGAACAGATTCTTCAGGGCAATGGGTTTTGTATTTAATAAGTGGTGCATGGTAGGTAAGGAGTAGAAATCATTGCTGGAAGTGCAATCGCAACTCTGGAAACAGCTGCTCTCACTCTGTAGTTCATGAACCTCCTTCAAATCAGTTAAATTCAGAATAGCGCCCAAAGCTAGTCTGTGTGTAGAACATCTCTGATCTTAAAAGTTGATAAGGGTATTTCAAAACCTCAATCTCTTTGGAGATGCAAGACGATTTCCACTTTAGGAGACTCACTGGAGTCACAGAAACATGTTAAAAATTGCTTTGGTATTTTTTACCATTTTTCCTCAATGAAATTGCAATATCTAAGGGTGAGAGAGAGAGAGAAAGCTTACAAAGTAATTCCTGTTTACTTGTATGTATTTCCAGTAGGTTCAGGATAAGGTTTTAGATGCTTTAAAAAAAAAAAAAAAACAGTTTTCAGAGAAATAGTTTGATATTTCTACTGGTTTATAGATCTGCTCTTTTCACTTTAGAAATTATTACTTGTGTAGAGAAAAACCAGGAGGATAATATTTTCTTTCGTCCATCTCTATCTCAAACAAAATGGTTTATATATTTTGTATACTATGCCATAAAAATGAATATTGCTTAGCTGCTGTGGTATGTTATTTTTCCACACCAGGATAAATCTACTTACTCTTACTAGTCTATCTCTCCAGTTTAAATGTAAAAGTTCATTTCTTTCTTTTCTCATTCTTTTTTATACATCAGATATAAACTTTTTAATGATCTAAAGTGTCTTTCCCTAGTGGTCTGAGTTGAACGACAATTCCTAAGAAAGTGTTCTGGCCTTATGATGCAGGAATTGTTTAAGAGCAGACAATCTCTTAAGAAAGGTGTAAACCTCACTGAAAGTTGGAGGAGATGTATTGAAATCCTAAATTCATTTACCCAACACATTGTCTAAAGTAAATGAAACTTGCAAATATTAAGGGAGTGCTTTGTCAGACTTTTGATATTTACAACTTTTCATGCTTCATGCTTGATTTAAAACCCAAAACCTGTCAGAAAGCCAGATGGCAAGTAAGGACATCTCTGATACATTAATATTTAGCTACTGCAAGGTACAATAGAGTTTCCTTGATTCTGAGGAGGTGTGGAGTGGAGCAAGACACTGTTGCCCCGAATGTGCACTGGAGAACGATGATGGTGAGAGTTTCTGTGAGAAGATGGCTTCTTCAAAAATATTTATTTATTATTATCAGTTAGGTTTCTATAGCTTCATGCCCAGAGTTACCAGAGCCTGGCTGCTGCATACAGCAATTAGTTTGTGCCAGAGAGAAAATGAGCAGTGGGAGAACTCTCTGGGCTGAGATGCAGTGTGTGACAAACATAGTGGAATCCGAAAGAACTGCTTGTTAGCTAGAAATTAGTCATGGGCTGGCCCCAGGGTGGGTGAGTAGTAACTTCAGATTACTCATTCTCTTCTTTCTTTGGGCAGCCTTGCCCTTCTCTCAGGCATGGCATGCCCTCTGGGGAGTTGTTAATGGTGCTGCCAAAAGTATACAACATTTAAATGGAACACCAACTGGGAAAAGAATTCTTTGTGGCTTGGAAAGGCAATCAATAAGGTGGGTATGGAGGCTGGGAGGAGATCTTTCTTCTCTCCCAAAGAGAAGGGCAGTAAGGGGTGAGGTTGCTCATTGTAGGCTGATTACCGAGTGCAAAGATGCTGGGTTGATTGAAGGTGTGTAAATAGACCACAGAATCTATTAATTTAGGAGAGCACATTCGTGTGTGCTCGTTCGAATGTAAAGCTGAAAGGTGGCTTAGATCAACTGCAATATTTAAAGTTATTGTTTACCAAAGCAGCATTCCAGAGTGCTTGGCATTTTTATAAATTGTGGGCAGGATACATGGGCTGAAATATTCAAGCTCTGAAAAAGTGCAGCTTTGAAGCTGTAAAAAGCCACTAACTGCCTTAGCTGATTATATAGCAGGCTCTTTAGACCGCCAATCTCTCGGCAGGCATCTCTGCCTCACGTTTTTCTATTTATTTTTGCTGAAACTCTACCATGGATTTTAAGCTAAAAGAAAAAATAAACATGTGAGCATTTGTTTAAGAAGAATCTGGAATCTCTCTGATACGCTATGTGAGCTGAGAAACACCGGTGTGACAGTTTATTGTATGGCACCAGCTGTAACTACTTCAGCTGGAGAGCACTTTGTATTCTTCTTCTTTAAGGCAGTAACTGGTAAGTATATTTTCTGCCTGTGATCAATAGCTTTTATATTCAATGTAATATTTCTTTTTGTTTAGAAGTATTACATTGAATATAAAAGCTATTGATCACAGGGAGCAAATGTCTTTTCCACATGCCACTCCACATGACTGAATAATACCAATATTCTATAGTTCTACCAATGTGACAAATGCTCTATCATTAATTGGTTATTCAATCTTCGAGAACCAAGAAAGAAAGAGATCTCTTCACCAAGTCTCTAATGAAACCATGACTTATATATAAAAATAACGCCATGGATGTGATATGAACCAGAAAATATCATTTGAAGATTTTCTGGAAGTAGTGATGAATTTTCACACACACATAATGTGTGTATGTGTACATACATATGAATATGTGTGTGTATGTATTTATATAGACTCTCATGGAACCACACTTCCCTGGTCTTCTCTGACTGATGAGTTGAACTTCCCCATTACATCTATATTTATATCTATACACCATCTCACTCTGTCATATATGTATGTGTGTCTATGTCTATGTATACATGTGTCTATGTAGACATGTGTCTATGTCTATGTATGCTGACCTATACTCTCTTATTACCTGGTCTTTTACATGACTAATAAGGGTAAAGATTTCCAAAGTAATTGATTCTTGTCAGCAATATAGCCTCTGAGCTGAGTTGAAGTTTTTCCTCCATAAAAGCAAATTCCCCCATGTTACAGCATTTTAATTTTTTTTTAGTTGAGTATCACTGGCCAGTGTGTATAGTTGGGGCACCTGGCTGAGTTGGTAAATAATATGCAGTCCACCTTCAGCTTGTAGAGCTGATATCTGTGTCCACCGTGAGGAAAGAACTCTTTCTTCACCTATATAAAAATACCATCTACTATCTAATTCACGGCAGAGATGTGTTTTCATAAGAGGGAGAAAACATCATTGTATGGGCTGGCAGTGACCTTGCTTCCACCATGACCTATGCATTTAGTTGATGAATTAGGCCACTAGTATTTTTTCGAATAAATTCATAAAATTCATAATTCATAAAAAATAATGATTTGTGGTTGTCAAGATTCAGACAAAATGGGTTATTTTCAAACTGAGAAAATACTGTGAAAATGTGAATCTTTGTAAAATGTAGCTAAATAAGAGGTGAAATTCAGACATCACCAAGAAGAAATGGAGTAACCAGGAATCTTTGAATTAGAAACTTAAAATATAATGCAGTCAGTCTTAAATCATAGATTCCATCATTCTTTTAAATGTCTGTATACCATGAATATTTAATCTCTAGTCTTTAGTCTTAATAAACAAAATAATGTGGAAAACTTCAACAAATAGCCTCAGTTTTGTACTTCGTTTTACATATGGAGTCCTGAACAAAATGAAGGTCCCCCTAAACTGCTAACAGCTTATGGGTGATGAGCTGGCCATTTTGAACATTTCCCCGTGAACAGTATCTTTATTTCTGGGGTCACAGTCTCAAAGACAGGTTCAGTGGAGTCACTAGGGACCAAACAAGAAGAGGCATCAGGTAACCCCCACCATTGAGAGCAAGTCACTCTAGGGGGGCTACAGAGGAGAGAAGACAGCTCTGAATTTACTTGGCACATGAATAGAAGAATTCAGGCTCCAAAAGAGACCACCTGCTACCCTTTATAGGTGCTAAGAAAAACCAAAATTAAAAGTACAAGAAATGTGATACTCTAAATAGGGAAAGAAAAAGAATGGTAATGAACTTTCAGAATAGACAAGTAGGCTGCACTGCTTGCTATTAAAAATATACATCCACAGTCAGAGAAACATTCACCAAATTATGCTGGGATGCTCTAGTGCTCTGGTGTACTCCTTTTAACTTATAAGGAGGCATTGTTAAAAATATTCCTTTTTTGTGCTTGTGTCTATGGGTCTGTGGGTTCACTCATCAGAACATGCACTGCTTTTGTGTGTGTGTGTGTTGGAGGGAAATTCGTCTCTTTCATAGTGTTTCATTCCCTAGGGGAAGTCACATAAGGAGAGTTATTTGTTGTTTGAAAGAGTATTTAATACGGTATTAAATCCAGGAGTTTATTATTTTGGGGAGAGACTCACATTCCAGGGCAAGACCAATATGCACCTTAGTGTATTCTGCCCTTTTCTTGGCGAAACGTCCTGTAGAGATCTCTAAATACAATTCCCTCAACTCATAGTACCAGAAAGTATCTTAGTCTCAGCAGAGGCAGTTTTTTAAAAACACTCTCTGAGCTATGAGATTCAACTGTAGATCTTAACTCTTCTAGTGCCCAGGTACAGTACTGAGGGGATTTGTTGACGTTGAGTAGAAGTGCTAAGTAGAAAGTTGTACATTAAAGTTTTTTTAAATGTTATACTTTAGAAAGGGTTTTTTTTTTTGCATAGTTTAGGACACACTTATTCGTGGATCTGGGTACTAATACATATATAGAATAAACCATAAATTCCCCTATTCCAACATAGTAATCCTAAAAGCATTATTTGGACCAGCAGAATAGGAAGAAAATCAATAAGCAAATTAATTAATGAACTGGTTGAATTCGTGGCAATTTATAATTCCCTGTGCAGACGTAATCTCGTGTGGATACCTCAGTCAGCAAATTTTATAACTGCCAACCTCATCATAAATATCACACATATTCCAGTTTTATACTTCTTAATCTAGTCCAAAAGGCAATCGTTATTGATTAGAATATGCAAAAAGCAAAGCTTTTGCAAGCATTTTAGAGACAAAGTATTTTAGGAACTTTTAATCCCCATAGCCTGTGTTAGGTAAAAGTAGATCAGGATGCTTTAAAAGCAAATGGCCCTTTCAACATAGATAAATATATGCCTTCTGATACTTAAACCTGAAACCTTTCTAAGTTGCAATATACTATTTGTGATAACGTGGATTGTCACACCTGAGGATGAAACATACTTAATATGTTAGTTGTGCCTCAAATGAAGACTCCACTCTTTTCTGTTTTATAGGAAATGGGCGTTCTAAGTCATTAGACTAAATGATTCCATGTGCTATGGACTGACTCCTAATGTTTCTCATACTATGGCTCTTGTCTAAAGCTAGCGACCTGCTTTGCATCTGAATATATGTAGTCAACTTACATATACTGATGTTAGAAATGAGAATGAATGGTTTTTGTAAGCACAGTTGCAAGAACATTCCATCTAAAATGCTGAGAACTCTGGTTTAACATAAGAAAATGGAGCAGCCAAAAAAGATGTTTTTAATATGTTCTAGGCTTCATGCTGCAGCCTTTCAGAAAAAAGATAAGATGACAGACAGCAGATGGATTTATCTTTTACTTAGCTCCAAAACTACAAATCAGTTTCATATAAACATATCTCTCAGCCAAATATAGCTTGACAGTAATTCTATAAGATTCATCAAGTCAAGGAAAGTGATTATGTCTGATGACATGAAATAATGTAAAAGTAGGATATATCACATGATTTCAATATATTAGTCTAGAGAATCCATTAAATATAACCTTTTTAATGAAAATGCATTTCTGTGTACCAATGATTTCAGTACTCATTTACTCTTTAGAATGATAAATAGTTCTTATACCTTTCAAATTTTTACCCAGAATAATCTGAAAACATTACTAAAATAGTTTCCATGTTGCAAGCAATATTAAATGTTTTAAAATTTTTAGAAACATCAGAGGTCAGTGCAAAGTTTTAAAAATATTTTTATTTTACTTAAACTAACATTTGTACATTGAAACTACATATAGGATTTAGGTAATTCAATTTCTTATAAGAGAAGAAACAAGACATGATATGCATAAAGCACTGAATCAATTGTGGTTTAAAGCTTCTCTTACTTCTCTGTAATATTTGGAGGCAAACCAACTCCAGAACAGTGATGGAGAGAGATTCTGTGCATGGCAGCAGAGCTCTTAGGCTGCACTTAATTCTGGTCTAATGACATCTGGCCAACATTCTAAGATGAAATTTTCAATAAACGCTGGCAACTAACACAATTCATTATGGTTTCTCCTGATAAAGGATGTGGGCAAAAATTGCTTTGGCTCTAAAAAAGCTTTCACTTCATTATGAGATGGGATCAATCACCATCAGCAGAAGATACTCATTGGGCTACTTCTTTTGTAGCCGTTATGCACTTTGTTATCAGGGCCTGTTGACGGCACTAAGAAATTGTTTCTATTAGGCAGGCATTATTGCTAGACTCCTCTAAGCTAAATTTGCTTTTAAGTGTATTTCTTTAGTAAAGAGATGGAGCAATCAGTCTGAACTAAGACCAGTGTGAGATCACCTGCTTATTCCTATAAAAGCAATGCCATTTAGATGGCATTTTATTTATATTTCTGCACAAACAGACATGAAAATATATTTTTCCACTAAAGTGAGAAAGGGAAGGTGAGTTACTCTGTGATCACGATGCATTTGAGGCAAGTGGAGAGTTGAAATTTCATATCCTTCACCTCTCTCCTTTTCTTTTTAACCTCTCTCTTCATAAGGAAAATTTAAAATGCCGCTGTAGGTTGAGGTCGTAGTATAAACTAAAGCTTGGAACCACATCTACCTGCATCATCATTTCGTGTATTTTCCATTGATTTTGTGTCTGCATTTTTGGGACCACATAAGGAGAGAGTTAGAGAAAACTTGAAATAAACTTTTTCAGACATTGAAGTGGGTTTTAATCACTACCTCACCAAAGGCAATCTGATGCATAAGCATTATTTTGCATTTTGTACTCATGGTAAACACAATATATTGTAGCAGATTCCTTTGGACAATTAAATTTTTACTGCTTTCCTCTCTCCTGAGTCCTCTAGAAAAAAAAATTGCAGAATCTTGTGTTACCCAGAGTGTCAATTAATCCCTTCAGTCAGATTTCCTTTATTCTCAAAGAAAAATTCAAAAGGTTGTCTACCATCTCATAGGTAGTTATTCTGAATGTGCCTAAAGAAAAGCTCATAAATTAGAATATATGAGTATGTTAAAGTGTTCTCACATGTTAAAGAAGTGTGAATTATTGCAAATGAAAGAGATATTTGAGAAGAAGTATGCTGCAATGATTGAGTGACAACTAAAAATTTCCACAATAGGACTTTTGAACCACCCCAAATATCCAACATGGGATTTTTCTTGGCCACATCTCTACCAGCAAAATAAGAGAGGTGATTTACCATCAATTGTTGAGTTGCTTAGTGTTTCATAACTGCTAAAACATCAAAACATTATTGGATAGGCTTATCATTATTCTACCTTCTTTAAAAAGCTTGGGTAGTTAGTAAATAATTAGCTAGAAAATATAGTTGGAAAACTTTTTGAAAGTAGATAATTCTGAACTCTCCCATAATACCATATTAGTGCTATATAGGAGTCTTGTCAGAAAGTATATTTTGATAATTAGTAGCATTTATGAGCTTCTATATGCACGCTAAATGAAATAGAATTCTACATGTTTGGTATAAATAAACGCCAATTTCACTGTCATCTCTGTTAGTTCTTGAGAAAAATTAATTAACATAGTTAATGAGACACTTCCAAAGTTTTGCTAAATGGTTAAAGAATAAAAAAGAGTAGTCAGAGAGCTTACATATTTATACTAGTTTAGGTAACATCAGCTGCTATAGCAAATGAAACCTAAAGTATTTTAATGGCTCAAAAATTTAGAGGTAGTTCTTGTCTTTTGAAGTGCTTTGCTCCACACAGTTATTCACAGATTCAGGCTGATGGAGGCTCTGCCATCTTCAGCTTGAAGCTTTGAGGTTGTCCTGTGCATTAACATCCAGAAGATAGTAAGGAAAAAAATACGGATGGCTTTAGTGGGCTAGGCCTGGGAGCCTAAAGTTTACTTCCGCTCATATTTTGTTGACTAGCACTTAGTCACATAGTCACAGCTAATTATGAGTGAGGCTGGGAACTGTAATCTAGATGTGTGTCCGGGAAGACGAGAGGAACAGCCGTCTAGAATAGGCAACAATATTGTCCTGTATTCATAGGACCACGGGGCGAAAACAGAACATTATTCATCTGGATGCTGTGAAGATTGCCACAAAACCAGGCCATGAGATGAGAATTTTAAGAATAAAACTTCTGGGATTGGGACAAAAAGGTGGAATGGGATCTGAATTAAAAATTGATTAAGCAAAGCTTGAATTTGATGATTGGCCACCAGCCATCTTCTCTTCTCCTCATTCTCCTTTCTTCTTTCCCCCTCTACTTTGCATATCTTTGGAGAATTGAAAAACATATAAAGCTATAAATATTTTCTAGTCTGATTCAGCCAATGTTTAGGTATTTTCGGCAATAGTACTAAAGCGTTAAAAATATTTATACTTATATATTAACTCAAAGGCCCTTATTAAAATTGTAATATTATACAGAATCTCTGTTTGCACACCATGCAAAATTGGTCCTGTTTTAGTTGAAGTAGCTTTCAGGACCCAGCGTCTCTCCCATTCAGCCTGCCCTAATCAATATTATATAGTATAATCAATATACTAATCAATATTTTCAAAGAACCTCAGACAGTATCCATTTCTTCTAATCACTTCTTATTCCAATTTGTTGAATCTGATGAATTCTCCATTGATCTTTTCCATTTCTAATCTTTTCCATTTCCATCTGTGTGTTCTGGGTTGATCCAAATGGGCAATATAGTGCCTATACCGCAAGTTTTGTCTTGAAATTCACAAAAGAGCATGGTGTGAGTAGACTTTTACTGAAGATGAAGGGTCATCCTGGAAGGAGACTGTGTGTTTCATCAGAGCACAGCAGAGAGACACTTTATTCTGATCATTAACCATCCCTATGCTTAAATGTGGCCAAACTACGTCCAGGAACTTCCCACTGACTGTTCCTCCCCCTCATGTCCCAGCCTTCTGCCATTTTTCTGTGTCTTCTCCCCTACTCCTCACATCCTCTCTGCTTTTCCAGTTTCCTTGGGCTGCCGTCACCCTCTCTTTATGGGGCAGCCAGTGGAAACTCAAATTTTCCCTTCATTTTGCAGTTTTCTTCATCTCATTCACAGTCTATTCTAGTCACACCAAGGAAATTGTCTGTTCATATATAAATAGCCTTTTAAGGCTATTATTTGCCAAACAATACATTTTTTTACCTAAAGAATTCTTCCACCAGCTTTTAAGGAAACACTCTGCCTCCTGCCCCTAGGCTTGTACAAAAAGAAGCTTACAGATGTAGGCTCTTCCCTTTTGGAACTCATGATTAAAGAAAGATGTCTTGGAATGAACACACAAGTGGCACCTCTATTCAGAGACAAATAAATTAGAGAAAGTAAGACAATAAAGTCCATGTCTGGATCTCAAGAAAGATAATAAATGTATATAGGTATCATCCTTTGCACAGTAATACCTCCTTTCTCTACTTTCAGTGTGTAAACTATCTCTTGGGTTTCAAACTTTCTTTGCACTATCATATTCTTTGAATGAATAGTGCATTGTGGTAAATAGAGGGGTGGGTTGCTCCTTAACTATGTTAAGCAGGAATCTTGACCAGGCTGTTTAAAAAGAAAGACTCTTCCTGATATATAACACGATTTTTATGATCTCACTATGTTCACATTTCTTACTCTATTATAGCTCTCTGGGCTCTCCATCTGATTTCCGTAATGTATGTTCATAGAGCACATGTTTATTACAACAGATTGCTAAGTTAACTTATCATGGCTTTTCTGCATTTATATTTTCTCCCGATTTAAAATTTTAAGAGACACCAAGGCAAATTTGACAGTTACCTAATAAAGCTGAAATTCTGTCTACAATTGGAGTACCCTGGGACCCTGACTGCCTTTGGCTCTATGAACGCATGCTGTATGCTAGTGTTGCATTGATCAGAATGAGTCTGCCTGCAGTGAGCCCTGGGCGTGCTCAGGGCTCTGAAACTTAAGGGGAGTGAGGGACGGTGTAATCATTGTGAGAGCAGCTTAGATACAATCGATCGATGCTCATGACACCAAATATGAACCTCTCTCTAGAGAAGCATACTGCAGTTGTGAAGTCAAGCAAGTGTAAGTGTGATGGGGTGGAACTTCAATTTTTCTATAAGTAAAGAAACTAGTCCAGAGGTCACAGCTGATGAATGATCAACTGCACCATATTTTGGGGTGTCTGTAAAGATGGGCTAGAATTCATGAAAATCTATTGATAATTCCATAAAAGTTCTCTTTTAATTCTAAATATACATCTTTGCTGTGGGCTATTAGAGAAAGGAAACTGATTTAAAAGAAATATGGCATGCTGCAATCAAATACTGGGAACAATTGCACTCAAAAATCTCTCTTGAAACTGAAATGCTGATGGTCCAATGGGTTTGTGGCAGAAGGAACCTTTAGAAGTTACACCATGGAGCATCTCCCATGGTGCCTGAATGAATGCTGCTGGTCATTTCAACCTATGGATAGGATAGTGATGAGGAGCTTACTTTCTTGTAAGACCATTACAATTTTATTTACTTGGAAACTGTACTGGGCTGAAATTTGTCTTTCTACTACTTATAACTTTAGTCTTAGTTCTGATGTTTGAAGCTACCAAGTGCTTCATTCTAATCTTTCTTCTTTAAACTCTCAATATTTGAATGCAGCTTTTAAGTTCCTGCTATGCCTTCACATTTCCGGTCTTTGTTAATCCTAATCCTCAAATGACATAATTTGTAGAATATTTTTGTTGATATCATTTGGATAACTCCAGTATGTCAGGATCTTTTAAAAATGTGGAGCCCAGGACAAAATGCAGTATTCTGGATTTGGAGGGAAAAATTCACAGTAAAACGGAAATGTATTTTTCCTTTTTTGATTGATATTTATCTACAATTTAAGGTAATACGAGCCATTTTAGCAGCCACATCTCATGATTGTCTTCTGACGAGCATTTTTTTTAAACAAGAACTGATCTTATATTAGGTCTCTCTCACTTTGAAAATGTACAGTTGACTTTTTGAGCTGTTATTCAGTCTTTATATTTATTCCCATCAAGTTGCATATTGTTAGTTACAACCCATTCTTCTAACTGAACAAGAATTTTTAAATTTATTGTCAATTATTGTCAATAAATGCATCCATCCCTTAAGTTAGAGTCACTTATACAGTTAATAAATATGTCTATCCATTTAGTAAAAATGCCTTATGTGACTTAACAGATCGCTGATAAAAATTGGAACAGGGCGGAGTGAAGTACGTGTCTCAGCTGGCACCCTCCCTTGGGGCTGATATCAATATAGTAATTTACTGTTTGGGCACAGTTCATGCAGCTATCAATCCCCTGAACTCTACTATCATCCAGCCTCCAATTCTCCTAGAGAATCATAAGAAGATTGGTCATATTTCTTTCTGAAATTCATATCTACTCTGTGCAGGTTATTCTTCTTTACTAATGCAGGGATTCTATTGTGAAGGAAATGAAATTGGCATGATTTGTTCTCAATGGAGCCATAGTAGCCACTGGTAATTAGTTTTACCTGAAAAATCCCCGCAAAGTTTCCATTTAAAAGTTTATTCTCAAAATTTTTCAGAGATGGATAGAAGGAAGCAGGAGGGGTGGCAGATAGCAGAAAGGGCCACAAGAAGTTGAATCTACATAAAGGATTCAATTATAATTCTGACTGGTAGGATAAGATTAACATATATTTTATGTTTTAACTCAAGCTGCTGTAACAATTACCATAGACTGAGTGTCTTAAACAGCAAACATTTATTTCTCACAGTTCTGGTGTCTGGGAAGTCCAAGGTCAAGGTGCTGGCAGATCCAGTGTCTGGTGAGGGCCTGCTTCCAGCGTTACCGATTGCTGTCTCCTCTCGTTGCATCCTCGTGTGGTGGAGAGGAGAAAAAGACACAGCCAGCTCTCCTGTCTCTTCTTTGAAGGACGCTCACCATTCATGAGGGCTCCCCCCTCATAACCTAGTTAGCTCTCACAGCCCTCATCTCTAATACATTCACCTTGGGGGTTAAGCTTCCAACATACGAATTTTGGGGGACACACTCAGTCCGTAACATCTTGGCTCCTTAAGATTGGTTCTGAAAGAAAGCCGGACCCTGATGAATTCATTGCTGAGTTCTCCTCTGAGGAGCAGGAGTATAACAAAAAGCCAGAGCAGGGAGCAGGGGGATGGAAGCAAAGGCTGATAGAGCATAGCATACTGTAATTTCCAGGACCCACTTTCTCTCATTTTTGAAAATCAGAGAGGTTTTTTACCATTACCAGTTTTTCCAAATCCTATCCCATTGCCAATAGTCATTCCACAGTTGTACACGGATGTTCTTCCATTGCCCTTGCATGCATTTCATTTGTGCTTGAGACTTAAGGGTAATTTAAAGCAACTTGGCTTTCTCTTATTATTTCCTTGTCTACTTTAGACTCCTGTCCCCTGGTAACCAAATCTGTTCTTTCATTTCCAATTTAAGGATCACTCTTTTTATTAAAGAAGTGGAAGTAAAATAGAAACTAAATAGCTTTGCTTTTTCTCTGCCTCTGGTTGTCATTATACCATATATCTCATACTTTGAGGCTGTGCTTTCCCTTTTTCCAAGTACTTAAATAAAGCAAATGTTCACTTTGTGCTAACTCTGTAACAGATATGGAGTTGAATGTTTTATTTACATTATTTTATTCAGTCCTCAAAAACCCAATGTGGAAGTATTGTTATTCTCATTTTACAAATGCGGAAACCATAAATAAGGGAAATTAGGCAAATTTGTCGAGCGTACATAGTTAAAGCAGCAACAAAACCAGGCTTAGAATCAAGTCTGTCTGTCTCAAAATCTTATTCTCATAAACAATATATTCTGTGATGTCATTTTAGAATTTTAGTATTTTATTTTAAAGCCTCAGGGTAGGGATTTTGACATCCTAATTATATTCCCAATCTTTTCCCCCAGGTTTGTGATGGTGTGTTTTGTTTGTTTTTGGCTATGAGACTTTCCTTCTTTTTTTGAATACATGCCTTTTAAAATTCCAGGTTCATTGTGTTGATCTATCTATAGCTACATTGGTTTATTTTGATAATTCCCTGTGTTCCTTTATTTAGATTGTATTTTCAGGATGCGTTTTAAAAACAGCTCATTCACTTGAGCCACACATCTAAACTTTGAGAATTGAAATCCTTTGTAAATGAGTTTAGATCATCAAAGCAAATATATCCTCAGCTGAGCCAGTCCCCACTGGTCCACTCTGTGTTTTCATCAATAGGACGCTGCATGCGAGTGGAGGCCATTCTAAAGGCAACAAGGAAGCAATGCAGGACCAGTGACCAATCGCCTCAAAGACTGGACCACATATACTGTGGTCGCATACAGTGTCTCACACATCTATACACACCCATCACTCAAAATCACCTATTTAAATGTACTGATTAAACTAGCATCTGTGAGAGTGACACTAGTGTAGTGAATGATAATTACCTGGCTAATTCTGATCCCTGATAGTGTTAGCTAGGAGAGAACTGTTTGCAGAGGGTGACAGATTGTGCTTTATTTTTCAAATTAGAATTTTGAATTGGTAGTTACCAGATTATTACTGAGACCTCATTTCTAGACTTTTCTAGCCATATTGCCTAGGCAGAATTTAGGTTCCCTGGGAATCTAACCATTAAAAAAGTTGTTTTGTAAATTTAAAAAACACATAAATTTGCCACATTTTAGAAGATAGCATGACTCTCAAAATAATTTTTCTTTTATATTAAAATTTTCTAATGGGAAAAGAATACAATTTTGCAAACATAATCAATAGATAGATTAACTTGCTATTCTTATTTCTTTGTTTATATTTAAAGGTAGAGTTTTTGACTTCTCTCCATAAATGGATTCAGTAGTTAGTAATTGGACATAGATGTAGAATTTTCCAATTTTTCCCCTATTGTCCTCACGATAAGTCTTCGAGAAACCCATGTATCTAGAGGTAGCTTTTTCAAGCACTGAAAGATGTATAGCACTTTAATTCCTTTATGTCCAAGTATCCACTCTCTCTAGAAAATGTGACTTAAGAAATAGGAATAAGGAGCCTGCCCGGTGGCGCAGTGGTTAAGTGCACATGTTCTGCTTCAGCGGCCCGGGGTTGGCCAGTTCGGATCCTGGGTGCAGACATGGCACCACTTGGCACGCCATGGTGTGGTAGGCATCCCACATGAAAAGTAGAGGAAGATGGGCACGGATGTTAGCTTAGGGCCACTCTTCCTCAGCAAAGAAAGATGAGGATTGGCAGTAGATGTTAGCTCAGGGCTAATCTTCCTCCAAAAAAAAAAAAAAAGATATAAAAATAAGATTGAAGTGAAGCTCCTGCCTAGGACATCACTTGAGCATCTGACTCTGAGCTGTGAAAAAAGCATAGTGAGACTACATACCTCACACGGTTTGGTGAGGAGTATATGAGAACTCCTTACAGGTGATAAAACTATAAAGACATTAGTTATCTAAAATTTGGCCTTGGATTCTGAGCACACCTGATTGCCACTCTGGTCCCATGAACACTGTGCTGTGTCTTTCTCACAGCCCACATGCAGTTTCTGCAAATCCCTTGCTTTGAGGTAATTCAGCTGAGAGCATTGTCTTCCCAGTCAGGTATGGAAAGTCATCCACAAAGGAGCTCCTAGTTGAAAGAGTGTGTCTCCTATGTAAATCAGCACATCTTGTTCATTAACACAGCTCGGGATAATCAGGCCACAGAGCCAAGAGTGTGTTGGAAGAGGTCCAGAATGTTCCAAATCCAGAGAGATGGAAGCAGATTGGGATATGTCTGGAAACCAGAGTCTGCCTACTAAGTACTACCTGCTTTCCTCGCAGTTGCTGATTAGCAAAAAAATAGACACTGCCTCCCCAGTGCCCCCTTCAAAGAACTCTGAGATTAATTCAGACAGAATCATCTCCCTTGGCTTTATATAGATCATAGCTACATTCTCGAATAACCAATGCTGCATGCAATTTATTTTCTCTTACCCTCTGTTCTTCTGAATGACACCACTTGGCAGGAGGTTTTGCCACTTTCAGAAGGTTCAGGGCCTGAGTGGGTAGCAGGCTGCCTCAGTGGAGATTTATCATGTAGAATAATTCATTGAGCCATATGTTCCAATGAATATACACAGAATGTTGTAAATACATCCACTGAATTTCTCATTTGCTACCAGAGGGAATCCATCTTTCACATTTTCCAGCAGAGCACTTGACTGCAGATGTTAGAAAATATTTTGCTTTAAGTTTTGTTCTGACTGTTCCCTCTGGTATGATTTACCTGGTTTTTATTTTCTGCTAAAGTCTAAGCTCTGTGTGACTATTTCATTTAGAAATGCCATAAGCACCCTTGGGTATTCTCAGGCTGATTATTTCCACCAGAATAATCTCTCCTGGCATTTGCCTACCGTAACGAAGTGACAGTGTCGCATACACCACCTGTTTAGGCACTTGTTCCCATGCGATACAGGAAATGATTTGATTATAACCCTGAATTCAAGCAGCATAACAAGATGTTCTTCTAATTGTTAGAGGTCTTTGATACAGATTCGGTCTTGCTCAGACAGTCCAGCCCATGTGCCCTTCTGTTTTCATCTTCCAGGCCAAGCCTGTGATTCTTCCCTCTGGCCTTAACATCAGTTGCTTTTGCTGTATCTCAACTCAGTGTCAACTGAGATCAAACTCAGGGTCTAAATTTTGATTAGTGACCAGGAGGAGAGGGAGTCAGTAACTGAGTATGGGTACTTTTAAACGAGTTTGTCCTAGATAGAATTGGGAATTTTGGAGGCAAGCATGATAAAACATAGTCTGGGGCTGGGAAGAAATAGAGTTAAGAAGGAAGTAGGAAGGACCAAGGAATAGTTGTGTCTGCTTCTATTTTGTAGGGGGTCCTGAAGATAGTTTGTGTGCCACTGAAGACTGTTTCCTTCTGCCTTTGCCATATGTGTTTATACTTAGTTGCCAAAGCATGAATTTGGATGTCAAGACTATTTTGAGACCTTAAAAATGAAGAACCATCCTTGTTACTTGATTGTCTCCCTGGTACAAGTTATTCTAATCTCCTCCACTTCTTCAACCTACTTCATCCGTCAAATGCTGCTCCATTTTCCACTCAGGTAAGAGGAGGATAAATGGAGAAAGACAAAGTAGAATGAAAAATAGGAGGGTAAACTATTACTGAATACCATGGAGAAAATAAGTCAGTTATCTTTTTTTAAATTTTTATTGTGGAACCTCAGAGATCTCTTAAAACCTATTGACCTTCAAATACCAAGAACTACCAATGCTTTGGAGGAGATTGGATTCATTTCTAAATGTAGAGAAGGGCAACAGTGCAGGTGGAGTGTAAACTGGTTGTGGCTGGAAAGATAGCTACTTACATGTGAAACATAATTTAAGTATTTGATTATTCATACCTCATTTCAATCTGTAAGCATGTAGGGAAAACTAAATAACAGAATTAGGAACTAAATCTCTCTCAAGTATGTATCAGTTATAATTTTCTAATATAGTTAATAAAATGTGCCTTTTAATTTTTCACTCTCCCTGCTTCCTTCAATTGTCTAATAAAGGAGCATTCCCTCCCATTCATATGTCCCCTGCAGTGATCTGTTAATAACCCAGGCAAAAAAATGCTTGCCATTGGTTTACTACAATTGTGTGAAAGAAGCTAGTGACAGCAGACACAGCTGCTACCAAAAAAGACAGTTTGTTGGCAGTCTGACAGCTGTTGACTGTTTGAATGTTTAAGTACCAAGGCCATGAATGCCCTGAAGTAATCCTATAGAAATACTGGAAGCTCTCCAAGTTTAAGACACCAACGATGTGACTGTCATCCTGGCAAGTGCCTTCTTTTATCAAATGTAGCTTTATCTTATCAAGTTAATGTCATTTCTGAGGCAGAAAACAGCAACAAAAAAGAATGTGCCTTCCAGAAAGCCAAATTCAAAATGGAACCTGACTCTCTGGTACCATGATTGTCTATAGAGTTAAGTTGCAATTAATGATCCAAGATCAGGAACCTGGAATTCATTTCTAAAATCCTGCTACTGCTATCATTTAAACCAGATGTAAGTGTGCTTTCATCTCCATCTCAAAAATGCCCAGGGCTCAGCATAGTAAAATCAAATAAAAAAACATTGTAAAACTTGCTTTATCTTAGAATTTCACAAATCGTCAGTACAGAAATGTTAGATTATTAAATAAGAAATTCAAGTTAAGAGGAAAATAGGAAAAGATGAGATTCTGCTTTAAAATTTGACAGCTAAAATTAGGGAATTTATAGCTATGTCTATAGCTCTTTCTATACTTATATGGAGTAATGGGAACCAATATATGTGCATTTCTACCTTGTGAGTCTGGTTTACCAATCTCTCGTCGCTAGGTTATGAGTAAAATCTTTATCCAGGAGCTGCTAGAATAACATCTTTGTCCTGATTCTGCACCATCCTTTAGTTTCTTGCTTTATCTCAAGCTGAATCAGGCTTTTTCATGTTGTGCTGGTCTCTTGCTTGTAGAACAGAGTGCTACACTAATTGAAAAGAATTTTTAGTTTATTTGCATGCAATTGGTTAATGTTCGGTCTCTAGGACACATCAACTTCCATTGCACCAGCTATTTCTGTGTCTATTTGTTACTACACATAATTGCACGACGCTAGAGAGACAGTTCTTTATGTGCTCTTCAAAATGCATGTAAATGCCTCCAGAAAAAAATGTTTACTGCAGCTGCAATGGGAGGAATTTTTTTTTTCAGGCTCCATGATGTTAGGAGAAAATAAGAATAACTTCTGATTAGATTTCTACCTGGAAGTCTTTACTTCATTACTCAAAAGATTTGCCTCTGTGATTGTTTCCCACAATCAAACATCACACCACCTCTCCTTGTAAGACCTGTAGGTGAGAGATTTTCTTGTTGTATCTTCAGGATTTTGATGCATAATTTACTCCCTGTTGCATGTGAGTTACATGGAGTACTTCCTCAAGCATTATTGGGTAGGTTGGTAGCTCTTGGGAGCCAGTTTCTGAAGCATTAATAGGATTTAAAGAGGTTGAAGTATTAAAAAGAAGAATTATAAGTACATAAAATCTTTCCAGTAAAAGGTCATAGGAGGTGAGTGTGGGAGATGATTGTTAAGCGAGCAATCCATAGTGGCTGAAGTATATGTACTTGACGGGGTTGGAAAGAGAAAGGGATGGGATGCTGGATGGGCTTGTAATGAGAAGGGCCTGATTCTGGACTTCATTCAGTAGGTTGAGGATCCATTCAGAGCTATGCTGAGAAGATTCATTTGGTAATGATGTAAACAATGGATGTGAATGAGGAAGGGACTCCAGCCTATCCCGGCTCCCAGAGAAGGAGCCATCAGTGAGAGGTTTCTGTAAATTCTGTGAGAGATAGTAGGTGTCTAAGGTAGGATGGGATACTAGAGATAGAAAGTAGGGGATAAATATAAGGAAATAAGGAGATCGCATTTAAAAAGTTTACCATTTACCCCTATTCACAATTTCCAGCATCAGTGATGGAAAATTTAAATATAAACCTGAAATTTTCCGTTTATGTTATTGTGGTGGAGTCAGTCCCCCAAATGGACAAGAGAACACTGTGAAGATTCAAGGACAGAGAGAAATAAATTTGCTTTTAAAATGCATTGTATTTGAAGTTCCCAGGAAAACATCTAGATGGAAATGTCAGGCAGGCAGCTGGAAATGTTTGTCCAGGGCTTGGGGGAGAGAACAGAGTTGGAGGTATAGATTTGGAAATGGACAATGTGGGAGTGAATAGGATTTTCAGGGAGACAAACAATACTGCTGCACATATGGGCTATTCGTTGGCTTCGATGATCACTTAAAGGGCGTGTTTAGGTCACCTTGGTTGGCCAATGCCTCAATGAGTGAGGCATCAGTAGGTAAGCACATGAAGAGCGTGGCAAAGAGGAAGGGAACATACAGCCATCTTTTACTGGTGGAATGAAATATGTTGGTAAAAAGAACTCACCCAATTATTAAATAGTAGTATCCACAGTTTCCTGGCATTTCATTTTGTGTGTCTGCTGGCTTGCTTGTGTTTGTATTGTATTTGGTTTTGAGATGAGGAGGATTCTGCTTGAGCTGTTATTTAAAAAATTCTTCAGGTTCCACGTGAAGCCTGTGGTTCTACACAAACTCCACAAAATGCTTATTTTCGATGATTACGTTCATCTGGATTATATTTAACTGCCATACTTGCTGAATTAAGAAATTTTGGTAGTGCAAACTGAATTGCAACACAGAGCTCATATTTTAGAAAACTTTGAAATTTTTTCCTATGAGGATAGATAAAATTTGGAAGTTACAAAGATAACAAATAGATGATGGAGTATTCGGTAACTGCCTAATATTCACTCTGATCATTTAAATCCCTCAAATTGTTGAAAAGCATGAGGTGTGTTAGAACAGAAACCTTCAGGTATTCAGGAATTAATGTGTTCTTCAAAAATGATGCTAGTTTTCTTCAGCTTTATTGACGTATAACTTTATAAAATTGTATATATTTAAAGTGTGCAATGTGGTGCTTGCTATATATATATATCTCTATATATATATCTATATATATATATATATATGTTGTGAAATGATAACCACAATCAGGTTAACTAACACATCCATCACCTCACATAGTTACCATTCCTTTTTTTGTGTGTGTGGTGAGAACACTTAAGATCTACTCTCTTAGCAAATTTCTAGTATACAATACAATATTATTAACGATAGTCACCATGCTGCTATTAGATCCCTGGAACTTATTCATCTTATAACTGAAGGCTTGTACCCTTTGACCAACATCTCCCCATCCCCCCAGCCCCCAGCCTCTGGTAATGACCATTCTACTCTCTGTTTCTATGAGTTTGACGTTTTTTCAAATCAATCTGTTTTCCTTTTTTTGCAGGAGAAGGTTTGCCCTAAGCTAACACCTGTTGCCAATCTTCCTTCTTTTTTCTTCCTTTCCCCACCCCAAAGTCCCAGTACATAGCTTTGGATAGTTGTAAGTTCTTCTGGTTCTTCTACATGAGCTGCCATCACAGCATGGCTACTGACAGACGAGTGGTGTTGCTCCGCACCTGGGAACCAAACCTGGGCTGCTGAAGCAGAGTGAGCCAAACTTTAACCACTGGACCATCAGGGTTGGCTCTTGCCTTTATTTTTAGATTCCACATATAAGTGAAATCATATAGTATTTGTCTTTCTCTGACATCACTTAGCATAATATCCTCTAGGTCTATCCATGTTGTGGCAAATGGCAAGATTTCATTCTTTTTTATGACTGAGTAATATTCCATTGTGTGTGTGTATGTGTTTGTGTGTATCTCGCATACTTTTTATCCATTTATCTATCAACAGACAGTTTGGTTATTTTCATAGCTTGGCTATTGTGAATAATACTGCAATGAACATGGCAGTGGAGATAACTCTTTGAGATCTTAATTTCATTTCCTTTGGATATATACCGAGAAGTGGGATTGCTGGATCATATGATAGTCCTATTTTTAATTTTTTGAGAAACCTACTGTTTTCCATAGTGTCTATACCAGTTTACATTCCCACCAACAGTGCACAAAGTTTCCCTTTTCTCCATCTTCTTGCCAGCACTTGTTATTTCTTGTCTTTTTGATAAAAGCCATCCTAACAGGTGTTAGGTGATAATGATTTGTTATTTTTAATTGTAAGGGCTTGTTGAGGCTTGATTTAAGGGGATGAATCTAATAGTACATGTTTTCTCGTTTCATGAGAGACAGATCTGTGCAAGACACAATTTTTTAAAATAACTGACTTTGCAGAGCTACTCAGTGTAAAAGCAAAATTCTGTCTAAACTTTTCCAGCTAAATAGCAGGCATTAAATACAGCCAGATTGGCATTTCCGTATTTAGCCACTAAACTAAATTGAGATGTAAAGCTTCATAAAATGTTAAAAACAAAACAAAACAAAATAAACAAACAAAAAAACCTTCCTTACTCTGAAACTTTATCTGCATCATTTTTGACGTGTTTTAAAAGTTCCCAACCTTTGGGAAATTAGTGCTCTAGCTCATTTTCTCCCCTAAGCAAGTGCCTTTCAGATAAACATTTGTGTTAAAAACCAAACACAAAGTTGATGTATACCACTCTTAAATAAGAGTGCAGAGTTTTGCTTCTGCAGTCCGTCTGTTGCATGTCTGTTCTTGTCTGTTGGCACATGCTTAGCAACCAATTATATTTAGGTGGTAGTTGAATGTAACATCCTCAAGGAAAGTTTTGATTGCTACTAAGAGGAAGGAATGGTAATTGTGTAAGTGATGATCTCTTCAGAACTAAAGTTACATACAAAGCGTATTAGGGGTAGTGAAATGCTGATGCTAACCACTTATGTTAGTAGTATCATGCCTCCTGGCCTGGTTGGTTCACACTACATCCTTCTTCTCAGCCTTTCATTCTAAGCTATGGTGTAAATGGAAGGTTGCTTTTAAAAACCACAATTCCATGCTTTTATAGCACAATACCATGCTTTCCACCCGTGAAGCGATCTGTGAAAATACACAAAGATTATTATCAAGGGGCGTCACAAATAGGCTCTTGCAAGAAAAGCTCTATTTTAAGCAGGATTACTACTTAAGTCAGGAAAGCTCACTAAATACTGGGACTATTTGGACTTCTATTTTTCCAATATAACTAGACACTTTCAAATGTTATAAAAATAACAATTATTCAGAGATAGTAAGAATAGTATCATTAATCCAAATATTCTATAATGTGATAATTTTAGTTTTATTGCTACATTTTTAATCTGGACTGTTGTGTCATATATCCGAACGCATAGATAAAATGGTCATCACAAATTATCAAATGTCTATATTATCAAATGTCTATATTTTCGTTCTTTATTATCTTTTGTAAGGGAGAAAAAACCATATTTACATCTTCAGAAATCATTCAGGATTCAATATAATGAATACAGATTTTTACAATATTTAATGGAAAACTTTTCCGTTTTCTGCATTCTTATTTGAAAGAGACTAAGTAGAAGATACAATATTACACATTAGGAGCTTTGCTAATATGTAATACTCGTGCTGCATTGTTGACTTGCCGATATTTAAAACAATGCTATGCTCAACCACTTTTGAATTACTAATGTTTATAGTAAAGTATAAAAGACAAGAATTTACCATCTTATAATGCAGTACTATTAATTTTTCAAGTTCTTTCTCATATTAATAGCACCAAGGTTAATCCTGAAATAAATTGATTCTCAACCTTTCAATAATTTGAATTAACCAGCATAATCTGTAGGATTTGTGACAAAAAGTTTATCCTGCATATTTTCTGACTTGCTGTTTAAATTTAAGACTTTGGCTTCTGCCTTAGTTTGGGTCCCCAGAAAGTAGAGCCTGAGACATGAAGCAGAACCTAGCATGCAGGTAGTTTACTCAGGAAATGACCCCAGGGAGCAGGAGGGAGGGGCAGGAAGAGTGAAACAGGGAAGGGGAAAAAAACGCAAGGACTGTTATAGGCTTGGCCACAACAAGGATCGATATTGCTCTAAAACCACAGGACTTTCTGAGGGGCTTATGTATGTCATGTAACTCTGAACTTTTGTCCAGGAAATAAAAGGGGAAAGTGTTTATCTATTGGGTCCCATTCCCCGTTAGTCAAGGGTGAGTTCATGGACAGAGGGTAATTCTCTTGCATTTCTGGATTGGACATGTTTGAGTACCAGTGGGTTCCCATGGGTCTTCCTGAGCCTTGGCATCAAAAGAGGCCTGGAGCAGGAAACAAGAGGTGGATGGTGCATCCGGAGGGTGCTGTCAGGTTGCACTGGCAGGGAACCTGTAGAAGCCTGCTCAGAAATGACCTCTAAGACAGAGGCTGGACTATGAGGTAAAGTCAGTAGGACTGAAGTGGTGCGTAAGAGGTAGTCAGTGTGTACAAGAGATGTTCGATAACAGCTGTTTAGATCCTGTAGCTGCTATTGTGACTTCATAACCTGCCTGAGTTGCATACATAGAGATCTAGTGAAGATGTACATGTGAACCATTTTATCATATTCTCATATTCTCTCTGTCGCCTCTTCCCTAAAGGTGGGTAATTTCACTCCTGACTCTCCTCTTTTGTTTACGGCACTGGTCTAGTTATTAATCTGAGTGTCATCGTGGTCCTTCTCTTCTCCTCTAGCTCCCATTTGCATCTATTCACCAAGTATTGAAGATTTAAAGTGCAAAATATTATCCAAATCTATCCTATCCTGGCTATTTCTGTTAATATGGCTCTCATTAGTGGCTGATTGTTTGGGGAATCTTTCTCCTTTGTTTATGATGGTCTTGGGCAATTAACCTTATAAAGTCATTTATACTCTCTTAGCAAGCCTCAACAATTCACTGTGATTAGTGGGGAAAGTAAAACCTGTTAGAGAGATTTAATTGAATAATATGATTATTAGAATATGAAGCAATCTGTTGGGTTATGGGGAACCAGCAGGTTTGGAGAAGGGGAATGAAAGAAAGGATATGGACGTTGATTCCTACCACAGTATTTCAAAGATTTGCAAAGGTATATACTTCACGTTCATTTCCTCTAATGAAACCAGGGACCATGTATTTCCTGTATGTGAAGTTTTGACTTCAATGTATTGATTACAAAGATTCAAACGGTAGACAAATAACTTTTGAGGACTAAGATATTTAGAGCATATGAAGAGATCAACATGAAAATTGTGGTATTTACCAGTTGCATTTTAAGTAAATCAGATGGAAATATGTAAAACATTCTTAAGAAAAATTCTGCATCTATTATTGGGGATAAGAAAAGCGTCCATTTTATAGGGCTATTCTGAGTATTAAATAATTAAGTGAGTTAACACATGCAAAGTACTTAGAACAGTACGTAGTACATATTCAATAAATGTTTATTATTTTTTTCCTATCTTAGCTAAATATTTAAGATTTTCCCATTTTATTCCATTGGTCAAGAACATAAATATTTGAAAGCTAACCACACAAATCTTGAAAATATCTTCCTCTTTTCCCTTCAAATATGTAACCTGTCTAAAGTAGTCCTTTGCTTTGTGTATGTTGTGTGTGTGTGTATGTTCATGTGTGTGTGTGTATGTGTGGTGGTGGGTGCTTACAGAAATATTTACTGTTTAATTTAAAAAACTATGGAGGAATTGTCCTACTTTTTGTATTTCAGAACCTAAAATTATTAGCTATAGCAAGTGCTCAATCCACTGTGGTCACTCTAATAATCAAATTATGAAACAAGAGCCTTAACTGGGGGGCATAGACATTCTTTTTTTCCTCTATATCTTTTTAAAATTGGAATATTGTACACCTAAGTTGTGAGAAATTCTCTTTGTATTTTCTAATTTGTTGATATAATTATTTTCTGATTAAACATAATGCAGATTGAAATAGCATTAGACCAATTCCAAAACAGCCTCATTAACACTTTGTAGAATAAATTTTGTAGTAGTTGCAATGGAAAGAAGGAACTATCCAACTCATTGCCTGAGCAGTTGTTTTCTTGAGAAGACCAAGAACCTACCTGCCCACCAGGGCATGGCTGAAGCCATCTATTCTCTTGAAGGTGAGTTGCTTTCAATGTCCTCTGGCTGGAAGCCTCAGAGGGAGAGGAGTCCTAAGCACACCGGTGGCTCAGTACCACTTCTGCGGTCTTTTCATTGGCACGGGAACCTAATACAATGGAGATGTCAATCATTGCACGTCTTGGTCCAAAAAGCTTCCCTTGAAAATCAGATAACAGCAAATGCTTCAGTCTAGCAGGCTTTTTACTTACCAGCAAACTGCAAAGGGGGATCACCAAGGGTTTTGTAAATGAAAAACCTCATGCTCTTAATGCATCCAGGCAGGGGATAATTCTGAAGCAGACTTTAGCAGAACCATATGAAACATCACAAAAGATTGTCAGATGCCACACAGGTAGCTGTGGGGAACATAATGTGTCTCTCACCACTGACTGTACCACCTCCTGTCTGTTCATTCAACACGTGAGCCCAAACAAATACATTCGTGCTTCTCTAAGAGAAAGAGGTTTCTATTTCCTTCTTTTCCAATTTATACAATATCAGTAAAAAGTGAGTAATTACTAGCAGAAAAATAGGAAATAAAATTGTTATTAGTACATTTCTGATAATGACATTAATTTAAAGACTTTCAATAATGATTTGGAGCAGTTCAGGGCAGTGTGCCTTCACAGTGTTGCCCCGGGAGTCCCCACATTGGTCCCATTACTGTTAACAGGATTCGTGAGTGTTATTCTATACAAAGTATTTTGACAATTTACCCCACAGAGCCTTGCATGTTGTGGAAACAGGAGGTTATTGGTAAAACATAATCTGGAAGTGAAAGTTATTATGAAGAAATCCATATTTTGATAGGGGAGCAACTTGGGAGCAAAATGATATTCTGGGCTGCAGAAATGTGGATGATCAAATGCATCTGTGATCTCAAATATCTTGGGCTTGCTCATTATCAGACAATATTTGATATTGCCCACTAGAGTGAGGTTCAAGTCCCATAGAAGAAAAAACAAGCAAAGGATAGCATAGCATGCTGTAATAGAGTAAGAACTAGATGTTTGCTAGTCTGATTAAGATTTGAGGTTGAGTTATAACCAAAATGAATTTTTAATAAAAATCCATTAGAAACAAAAAAAGTAAAACAAAAAAAATGAGGCAAAAGAAAAACATTTCAAATTTCAATTTTAGGTTATTTTAGATTTCTCATAAGATACTTGAAGCTTTAACTATGATTTAAAATCAGTTCTAACTGTATTATTTACTGTTTCAATGTTTAATTTCAAAGCACTTTTATTCAAGTGTTGAACTCTTCCTGCTTGTAAATTATTAAATGTTCTCTTTGTAATACTTTCTTTTCTATGTCAAGGCCCATACGTCTCCCAAATTAATGGGTTATTTTTGATAAAAATAATCTGTACTGGATCACCCCTCAAATTTATGTTTACCAGGAACTTGAATGTGACCTTATTTGGAAATAGTGTCTTTGCAGTTCTAATCAAATTAAGATGAGGCTATACTGGATTAGGATGGATCCTAAATCCAGTATGACTGGTGTCCTTCTAAGAAGAGGAAACTTTGGACACAGAAATACAGACACACAAGGAGGAGACAGCCATATGAAGATAGAGGCAGATCAGAGAAATGTATATGCAAGGCAAGCGGCACTAACGATTGCTGGAGATCACTGGAAGCTAGGAGGGAGGCATAGAGCAAATCCTGTCTCAGAGCCTCCCCAAAGGAGCTACCCTGCCTACGCTTGATTTTAGACTTCTGGCCTCCAGAACTGTGAAGGAATAAATTTGTGTTGTTTTAAGCCAACCAGTTTGTGGCACTTGGTTATGGCAGTCCTAGGAAACTAATGCATAATTGTAGTTTGCAGCTGTGGGTGAAGTTTGTGCTTTCCATCTTTTTCTTCTTATTTAAAAATTTCAGTCTAAATTGTGACTGTGAACATGCTCTGCTTTGGTCCTTTGAGTTGGATTTCCAATATAATTCCTACTCTGAAAGTTGGAAAAGAAGTCAAGGCCTCTTCCTCAAGGACCATGGAAGAGTAGAGAGTGAAACACACATCTTAAGTTAAGCCAGAGGCTGAGAAGAAAGATTCAAAGAGACGTGTGAACCACAGAGCCTTGGAATCAGGCTTTGAAGAGAAGAGATTCTTTTGTGCAGCCACCACATGCCCTGGTCCTGCTGCCTGGGAACTTCCTCTGTTCCTCAGTCTTCAACGCTAAGCTTGTGTAATCACCATTTTACCATCTGAGACCAAAGGATCCTTTTTATTTTTTACCTTTTAGTTCATGTAACAAATACAGAAGTAACAATAAAGCAATAGTGAAAACAACTTTGTGAAATTTTAATAACTATTAAACAGGGCAAACCCAAATTTTTATTGCCTATTTTCTAGCTTTTGAATGTATATAAGCCTGAAATGAATACTGCCCTCTGATGAAACTAATGCTTATCAATTGTCACACATGTACCTGGAACACATCTATCTTGTAAATACTCATTTCAGATTTCAAATATACCTCTCATAGATCCTAGCTTGTCGTTATATTTTGTTCTTCTTCTTGCACTGTATCATCAAAATGTGTTACTTGAAGAAACTTTTGAAATTTGACACTGTATAATTTTGCTGAAGATGGCCATGTTCTTTGTTCCCTAATTGTAAAACATTTCATGTTTAGATTTATGAACACAAATTACAGTGATAAACCCATTTTTCCCATTTTCCATCATTTCGTTTCCTCCAGTTACTTTTGTATACACATATGTCTTCAGCATTTGTCCACTCATGAACCATAAGATCAAAAAAGATAAAAGGATATTGTCTCATGTTCTTTTAGCAAAATGAGATGGTCGAAGTTCTTGTTCCAAAATATTACACAATTAAGTCTTTTCTGTTAAATGAGTGAATAATGAGTAAATGAGTAAGTGGATAAGAAGACTATATTTATATCTCCTTTGTCCTTAAAAAATATTGCTCACTCATTGGTCTTGAATTTGAGAAAATTTATATAGGATATCGTCATCTGAAGACTCATACTCTGAGATGTCACTTATACCATCAGTTTCACCATCATCATTCTAGTGTAGAGCTACTGTTTGTCACTTTACATTCATCTTCTGATTCATCTAATAAATGTGAATCATCTTCTGTCAATTTTCTCTTCTTACCAGTATAAGCAGAAAGTAAAATTTCTGCATTCTCAAATGAGTTCAGGGAAAGCTAAAAGCAGACAACAAAGATTGTGTCTCCAGTATTCTTTTATCTTTTCTTAAAAGATAATAAGCAATACTTTGGTCAACTCAATATGAAAACTGAAGGATGATGAAATAGTGATGATTTGCTTTGCTATTGCATCATCCTTGTAGATGATTCCATCATTTTTCTGTTTTCTTATTATTTTAATCTTTCTTAGTATTGTTGAGAATCATCGATGATAATTGATGAAACAATTCTTAGAATGATGAAATAGAAAACTGTTTCAAGATAAGAGAACATCTTAGATTTATAAAAATGTTGAATGGGCCCATATTCTAATTGTGAGATAGAAGGATTTTATTCCATTAAAAAAAGTAAATTTTCTTTTTGTCCTCTGCAAGACTTTTAATAAAGAATGAAATAATAAGTGTTATGGAATATCAATCCTTACAAATAGTTAGAATTTCTCATGGGAAAAAAAACCTCAAAAACTGAAATTGGGTCCAATGGGCCCTCATGCTACTCATGCTATACCAAGGGTTAAGGGAATGAAGAGAAGAGGTCACTAGATACATGTTTTAACAGATGACAAAATAGGGGTTAAAACTGTTTTCCTCAAGAATATTGCCTTAGATGTTCCAGACAAAAACAAAAGGATTCTCCCTGATATGTTCTCATACCCTCATGTACTTCTCCTTAGTAGCACCAATTATAATTAATTTGGATGATTAATTATTTGGCTAATGGTTATGTACTCCATCTGTCTATAAACTGTACGAGGGTAGGAAATTTCTCATGGGTTCATGCTGGTATTCGCAACTACCCAGCACAGATCCTGGCTTATACACATTACCCAGGAAGTACCGATTAGTGAATGAAGGGAAAACTCTAAAGGCCATTTTGTTTACCTGGCTAAATAACAGTTCATATGGTCTGTCTATGTTTGTCATCTTCAGTAAAAGGAACCTTATTTCTCTTCAAGATAATCCTTTGCATTTCAGAGAGCTCAGACTGTTATGAAGTTAGGCTGCATAGCTCTGAAGTTCTGGAGCCAGACTACTGGGCTTAAATCCTGTATATGCCCCTCACTAGTGTGACTTCGGGCAAGCTGTGTAACCTTTGTATGCCTCAGACTCCTCAACTTTAAATTAGAAATAATATTAGCACCTTCTTTTAGGATCATTGCAAGGATTAAATGACTTATTATATAGTACTTACAACAGGGTCTGACCCTTAGTAGGCATTATATAAGCATTTTCTTCTATTATTATTATTGTCATCAAGTTTTTTATTTTATTGACCTGAAATCTGACCACCCAGTATTTCTGCTCTTTGATTCTTATTCTTTCCTACAGCCTCCTCAAACCAGTATCTCTCACATGACAGCCATCCTACTACATGAAGTTGCCTATTTCTTCTCTCCCTTAAGCCGAATATCCTCATTGCTTCAGTGTTCCTCAGAATATTAATGTTTGCTCTCACCTCATTGCTCTGGTCACCTGGGCCTGAGTGCTGGGCTATGACATGTCTGCTTCCTTCTTGCAGGCCGGTGTCTGGCACTGAATGCAGTACTCCAGGAGCAGTCTAACCAGCCTAGAATGGGGCCATTCCCTCCTTTGACCCAAACATTTTTTGTCCATCACCAAAACTTGGGATAGCATCATCTATTTTTGCAGATACAGCTCAATGTTGAATTTTACTAAAGTTATACTTTTTTTCTCTTACATGGCTGCTAAGATGTATATATTCCACATTCTAAGCTCCCATAGTTTTTATTCTAAATAGGTTATTTTACATCTAATGATAAAAATTATGTATGTTTAGTGCTTAAAATTTAAATGTTTTTCACATGGATTATCTTTTTAAATATCAAAACAAACTCTGTGGTAGAAATTACTGTAATTTCTATTTATAGATGAGGGAACTGGGATAAGGAAAGATCCTGTAACTTCCCCAGAATAACATAACCAAGCAGTGACAGAAGTGACACTATTAACAAAAAAACCTTATTTTTTTACCCTATAACTTATTATTTTTCTATAAATAATTATTATTGCGATTCACATGATTAGATTTGGCCTTTGGCTAGATTTGCTATCCTTTTCAGCTTTATCTCATCAACTTGCCGTCAATGTCCTCATCTTGCATATTATTGAAGTGTTGAACTAACTATGCCAGGGTCAGTGAGTATTGTCTGGTGGGCATCCTTTTAAACACCTCCTTCTAAAGGGGCACGTGCCCATTGTTTCCTAGCGTTTGTGATGGCCATTGAAGAAGCCCACCTAAATATCCCCCGTTGCTCCATCCTGCCCACAGGAATATTGTGTGCAGCTTTTAATATCTATTGAAATCCAGAAATGCTATGTCTTAAGAATTTCTCTGACCTTTGAGAATGGCAAGCTTGCCAAAAACTAAAAAAAAAAAAAAAAAAAAAAAAAAATCAATGTCCATTCTTACTAAATCTGAGCCAACTTCTTATAATTAAATGCTACATTTTTTAACCCTCAAAAATATTTTTAACAGCCATCTCAAGAATCATTTCTAGGGGCCGGCCCCGTGGCGGAGTGGTTAAGTTCGCGTGCTCTGCTTCCACGGCCCAGGGTTTTGCCAGTTCGGATTCTGGGTGCAGACATGGCACTGCTCATCAGGCCATGCTGAGGCAGCTTCCCACATGCCACAACTAGCTGGACCCACAACTGAAAATACACAACTATGTACCGGGGAGCTTTGGGGAGAAAAAGGAAAAATAAAATCTTAAAAAAAGAAAATTCATTTCTAGTATTAACCTTAACCTTGTCAGCTTATAATGTGTAAATCTTCACTTTTCTTCACTTTTTTTTCACAGTCTGAACTAATTTTGTCCATCTGTAGTCTTCTAGCTTTCCCCCCATTCTCTATTCAAATTTTTAAGAGTTTCATGTGAATAAACCCTAAATATCCTGCCAAGAAATCATCCAAGCCAGAAGCTATGGACTCATTTAGGTCTTTGACTTAAAGTCCCTTTGACAAGGCTTTGTGAAAATGATTTCCACCCTGCGATTACTCTGTCTGCGGAGTGAGGAATATAATACAAGGTGAACGGTTCTTTAACAAACAATTGAGTGCCTAACTTGTGTTCAGGATTATCTTTATTTGGACAAATAAGACTTAGCTCTTGATCTCTAGGAGTTCCCAATCTATGGAAGAATAGTCTACTATTTGTCTAGTACTTTGTATCGTACCAAACAATTTAGCGTACATTTCCTCAATTAATTCTGCTCTCTCTGCCATCTCTTCTTCTCCTCCTCCTCATATTCTCATTTCCTTACTTTGGCATTACTGCTTCTTTTTATTTTTTCACACTTAGAACCAACTTCAATTGTCCTTTTTTTGGTCCTTAGAATTTTCCTTAAGCATAAGCTCATTTGTTATAGTCTATATTAGTTTTTTAGTGCTACCGTAACAAATTACCACAACTTTGTGACTTAAAATAACACAAGTTTATTATCTTGCAGCTCTGTAGTTTAGAAGTCCAACACCAGCTTCAAGCGCCTTGGATCTAGGGGTAGCAGGCCTGCGTTCCTTTTTGGAGGATCTAGCAGAGAATTCTTGTCTTTTCCAGTTTCCTAAGCCTGGGGCATTTTTTGGCATTTTCTCTTACTCCATCTTCAAAGCCAACAATGGTAGACTGAGTGCTAGTCGCACCACGTCTGGTCGACCTTTCATCTGTAGTCACATATCACTGTGACCACAGCAGGGAAAGGTTCTCCGCCTCCAACAATCTGTGGGATTAGATGGGGTCCACCTTGATCATCCAGGATAATTTCCCCTCTCACTGTAATCACATCTGCAAAGTTGCTTTTGCCATGTAAGGTTAACTAGCGGGTCTGCCTTCCTGTCTTGCTGCGCCTTCCTTCCTTTTGTATATTTTATAAATGTCTGATCACATTGAGGAAGCACAACTTGTGAAGGGAGGTTCCGTGGTTTATTAAGGCACCCCCAGCTTTTCTTCATAATTGAGCTAACATGTTCTTACTTAATTGAAATCTTGTTTTTGAGTCTCTTGAACTTTTTTGAAATATCTTTTCATGTAGCATTTCAGGCTATTGTCCTAATATTTTTCAAACTATCTGTAGTCTTGCTTTCAGAATTCTCAGAAATTTGTAGTGATAATATTTCTCCTCTTTCCTGCACCTAAAGACAGTCATCCTCGAAAAATGAATTCTCATGGATTCACTCAGATTGTGCTTAAACTAATTAGGACTGTACCATTGCATTTATACATGCTTTTCTGAGTAGATATGTGGAGTGGTAACATATGCAGTGGTAACAAATGTGTGTAGTATGGAGATATGTTTGGCTCTTTCTTTTTGCATTTGGTGAAAGCTTGTAAATAGACATTAGACCCCGTGGCCAGATTTCTAACACTTCTTATATTGGCCTCAATTAGTTGTTGGTTTATTAAAAAAGTTATGCTACAGGCTTCTTTGTCTCTGTGCACCCAAAATGTTATGTTCACCCTTTTTGTGCATATGCCATTAAATTCAATGTCCCCAAATGTTATGTGTACATTATTATTTTTTTAATATACATCATTAAATCCTGTATCTCAAAGACATTTCTCTCTGGAGTCCATTTCTGTCTTACCCATCCCTCTATTCTCATTTCCTATACTGCCATGTCATATACCTTAAATTAGCTAGTATCTTTTTATATATTCACATCACATTTTTGCAAGGTAGATAAAAGAAATTGCTCTCAAGTGATGGGATTTTTACTTGCTGTGTTTCAGCTTAAAACATACTTTTCCCCCACAAAAACTAGTTTTATAAACATTTGCGAAGCTGGCTGCATAAAGGAAATTGCTGACACAACTTAACTGCATCTATAATCGTGCAAATGATATGACTGCATGGGGAGAGCGAAGAAGATAGAAGCAAAAATTGGGCTATATTTTCGAGTTCAGTCTCAGTATGAAAAAGGAGACTAATCCCATTTAGTTATAATTTGAAGTATTTGGAATATTTCTACTTTGTAGACACTTGGCCAGAGGGCTCCAAATAGAGATTTGTGTCTTATGGACCAAATGGAGCTACGTGTTATATGCCAGTAGATTAAGAGTCTCTACTGACTTGGGAAGAGACAGAACATGCTGTGATCTGGGAAAATTCACCTAATCTTCAGATGTTTTCTTTCGTTCTTTCTTTTTTTTTTTACTATAGAAGGAATATTATAGTGCCTTTGTGGTGCCAGAGGGCTCGTTATAATGTCTGCAAATTGTATATATTTTTGAACTATTGTATTAAACTATTATATCTGCTCTTATCAGATCTCTTTCTTCTGTTTTTGGCATAAAATCTATGGGCATGAACAGTTTCTGCAGCTCCAAGTATTTATCTCTATTCTTGCAATTTCCTTAAGTTAGGATCTTAGTTCTTTTGAGTAGCTGTTTAAATCAGATCATTTTGCTTACTAAGTTACTGCTCGAGTGCACCATATTCCTGTCTTTCCCATTAGTATGTATGGAAAGCTTTGTGTTTTGTTGCATCTGTAGTCCAGATTAGACAGAACACTGATCTAACCCCAGTCTTGTCTGTTTCCACTTACCGTACCCCTGTGTGACTTTGAACAAGTCGTTTTACCACTTCTGAGCCTTAGTTTTTAGGTCTCCAAAGTAATGAGATAAAACCCACTTATCCCTGACCTAATCTAAACACCAAGACCAATATGCTGAGTTTCTAAGATTCTGGTAATACTAGTATAACTAACACTTACTGAATATGTAGTTGTGTGCCAGGCACTCTTCTAAGTACTTTACCTGTATGAACGCCTTTAGCCTTTGTAAAAACTGTAAGATGGATATTGTAACTTTTTTTATTTCATAGGTGAGGGAAACAAGGCACAGAAAGGTTAAGGAACTAGTGGTAGGTCACACAGCTTGGAAATGGCAGAGCTGGGATTTGAATGATGTGGCAGAGCTGAGCTCACTTGGTTAACGACTGTCATAGGATCTCTTTTTTGATAGATGGGAAGTCTTCCTGTTGGAGCCAGCCTGGGACAAATCATGAAGTAGACCATGTTACTTCTACTCCAGAGGACATCTCCCTTCATCCTCCAAGTTTCTCAAGTGCCTCTTGCTGCTCCCTCCCATCCAGAGCTTGCCACCCTGAAACGTCTCCTTGTGCAGATGCGTCCACTTCCTATGTCCCCCTCGAGTACTCTATTTCTCTGGGATTCTGCTTTATGTTGAAAAACTGATAAGCAGATTTAAAGCAAGGACAAAACATGTTTAATGGGGAGAGACATTTTGGAAAAAAACTATTTTTCTTTGAATCTAAAATTTGAATGTGTGAGTGGCTACCTATGTGATTAAGCATACGGCTGACCCACTTCTGGGTACTGTTGACACATACCTGTAAATTACAATTTTTTTCATGTCCTTTTCTGCCTTCTAGTAAACCCAGAAATGGATGCCATATGTCTGCCTCTTTTAAAACATCCTGAGTTTTTTCAGAGTGTTTTAAATTTCATGTGGATCTTTGGTGCTGCATTATATGTCCCTTGAAAACAGAAGAGTGTGTTTTTAAAAATTCATTTCTTAGAGTGGTAATTAGAAGTAAAGCCAAAAAATTAAGACATTTCAATTTGAAGTGACAATATCTTTGTAAAAAGCCAAGAAGGACGTTTTTATTAAAGTTGTTTTACAGAATTAAGACCTAAGCGGGGTTATAATATTGTTGTTCTTTTTAATTTTGACACACTTTTAGTCCTTGAGCCTTGCTAATTGCAAGCTCACTGAAACACAGCATTAATTTTTAAAATCTTGCGAAAGTGTTTGATGTACACCATTCTTGTTTTGCCAAGTTCGTGGCTAGGTAATCCTTTAGAGACAATTTTGAAGTCTTCAGACAAGCCTATTTTGAGATGATGGATAAACAATTTATTTGTGTGTGATTGTAATGTCCACACTGTTTTCTGTTCCTGTGCTTTATTTTCTTTATTTTTTTCCAGAGGATTACAGCAGATGCTGAAGACTTTGTGAGAAAGGTCACATTCTCTTCTCTCTATCGCCATTAGGAAAAATGCCACTGAAAAGCTGTTATACTCTATTTAGATAGTTGCATTTGTAAACTTGAAAATCGAGTTTACTTTGGGACAGTTATGGATGAAGTAATGGCATTCCTTAAACTGTGATGAGTAAAAGCTCTTGATCCACAGGAGAAATAAAAACTGAAGTGCTTCTTTAGTACCTTGTGCTCAACTTCAATCTTGACCCTGTTCACACCACTCACGTTGCTCATCTCCTTGTCTCTTCCTCTGTTATGCCGGAAGCTCCTCAAGGCAGGCATTGTGTTTACAATGGGAGTATCTAACATTCTAAGCGCAGAACCTAGGACACCACAAAGTACTCATTCACTGTGCTTTGGATGAATGAATGAACAAATGAATGCATTTTGGCCATTCCAGTTAGTAAGTCATATTTATTTTTCTAGCAAACCACGGTTACCGCACTATCGGTGGGCAGTGCAAGATACATTCACTATCTGTGTGTGTGTGTGTGTGTAGAAGTAAAGCAAAAAGTAATTTTTAAGAAATTGGAAAATGAAGTCATGATTTTATGTATACTAGTGAAAGCCTTGTTTAGTGGTTTTTTTCTAACGACTTTTGAGTATTTTTAGCAATTAGAGAAAGATCAGTCTTTGAGGACCTGCTGTGTCCTTGGGAGGTATAGCTAAAAGGAACCCTCATACACTGTTGGTGGGAATGCAAACTGGTACAGCCACTATGGAAAACAGTATGGAGATTTCTCAAAAAGTTAAAAATAGAAATACCCTATGACCCAGCCATCCCATTACTGGGTATCTATCCTAAGAACCTGATATCAGAAATCTCAAGAGTCCGTTGCACCCCTATGTTCATCGCAGCATTATTTACAATAGCCAAGACGTGGAACCAGCCTACATGCCCAGAAACTGATGATTGGATAAAGAAGATGTGGTATATATACACAATGGAATACTACTCAGCCATAAAAAAAGACAAAATTGGCCCATTCACAACAATGTGGATGGACCTCGAGGGTATTATGTTAAGCGAAATAAGCCAGTCAGAGAAAGACGAACTCTATATGACTCCACTCATAGGTGGAATTTAGTATATTGATAAGGAGATCTGATCGGTGGTTACCAGGGAAAAGGGGGGGTTGGGGGAGGGCACAGAGG
The DNA here is from genome assembly GCF_037783145.1 of Equus przewalskii. Lineage (NCBI taxonomy): Eukaryota > Metazoa > Chordata > Mammalia > Perissodactyla > Equidae > Equus > Equus przewalskii. The sequence goes on along the minus strand of NC_091832.1, from coordinate 99,783,338 downwards.
AGGAAGTGGTGTACCCACAACATGACTAACAAAAATGTACAACTGAAATCTCACAAGGTTGTAATCTATTATAACATTAATAATAATAAAAAAAAATCAACACCAATTAACTCTAAAGATGTGGTTCCAGTGGTTTTGTTGTAGTACAGATGCTCAGGAAGAAAGGCATTCTCAATCGGCTAAGAGGCTGATACCTCACTACCACATCTACATCTTGAAATTTCCATGTCTTTGATTTAGCCTAACTTAGTCGAAGTGGACCACGCCTAACTCAGTCATCTTGGTTGAATTTTATGCTTCCTAACTGCAAGTCATTTGTTACAAAGGGAAGGAGCAGTTTAGGTAGTGTTTTGTTTTTTTTTGTTTTTATTTTTTCCAGAGAAGAGGCGTTAAACATTCCCATGCCATAGACTTACTTACAAACATACCTCGTAGGCTGACTTCAAGAGTTTGATCTATTTTTCAGAGATTGCACCTTTTAAAATGCTTCTCTTCAATAGTAGTCATTTGACAGGCTTGAGGTGATATCTCATTGTGGTTTTTGATTTTCATTTCCCTAATAATTAGTGATGTCGAACATCTTTTCATGTGCCTATTGGCCATCTGTATATGTTTTTTTGAAAAATATCTGTTCAGATCGTCTATTGACTTTTCAGTTGGGTTATTTTTTTGTTGTTGTTGAGTTGTATGAGTTCTTTATATATTTTGGATATTAATTCCTTATTGGATATATGATTTGCAAATATCTTCTCCCAGTTGGTAAATTGTCTTTTTGTTTTGTTGATGGTTTCTTTTGCCATGCAGAAGCTTTTTAGTTTGATGTAAAAAGACAAGAAATAAGTGTTGGAGAAGACGTGGAGAAAAGGGAACCCTCATACACTGCTGGTGGGAACGTAAACTGGTACAGCCATTATAGAAAACAGTATTGAGATCCCTCAAAAAAATTAAAAATAAAACTACTATATGATCCAGCTATTCCACTTATGGGTATTTATCCAAAGAACACGAAACACTTACTAGAAAATATATATGCACCCTATGTTCATTGCAGCATTATTCACAATAGCCAAGTCTTAGAAACAACCCAAGTGCCCATCAATGGACGAATAAATAAAAAAGATGTGGTATATATATATATACAAACACACACACACAATGGAATACTACTCAGCCATAAAAAAGATGAAATCTTGCCATTTGTGACAACATGGATGGACCTTAAGGGTATTACACTAAGCAAAATAAGTCAGACAGAGAAAGCCAAATATCATATGATTTCACTCATATGTGGAAGATAAAACAACAACAACAAACATGCACATAGACACATAGAATAGATTAGTGGTTATCAAAGGGTAAGAGGGGTTGGGGGAGGGAGAAAGGAATAAAGGGGCACATGTGTATGGTGACGGATGGCAACTAGACTTTTGGTGGTGAACATGATGTAATCTATAGACAAGCTGAAATATAATGATGTACATGTGAAATTTATATAGTGTTGTAAACCAGGGTTACCTCAATAAAAAAAAATGTTCTTCATATCTATTTCATGGATGAATGAAAATGTCTTTATTTCTTAAACAGTTGGTGTCTTACTCTAAAGAAAGGTGCAGAAAATCCAGATCTGAAGTACAAAGTCATCATAATTAGTAATACCACTTTTTTCTATTAGAAATGGCAAATTCTTCCCTGGGCTCTCCTCATAGTGCCTTCTATGGACCACAGAGGTTGTGAACCTCTGGATACTCTGTCCTAACATAGCGCTGTTGGAAGCTCTTGGAAAGACACAGAGACCAAGGGCAGAAGAAATGGTACCATGCCCAGTCTTCCTTTTTTTCATGGTTTTGTTCCCCTGTGTGCAGAACATGTTCAATTTATTTTATAAATTTTTATTTTATTTTATTTTATTTTTTAATAGAGAGAATCCTTGCTAGTATTACAAATTCCACATGACTGACGGCTGTTGTGGAAGATGGCATGGCATGATGAGTAACGGGAAACCTAATACATCATATTGACAATTCTCCAACAATTTCCTGGTGTTTTAAATAGTATGTATCATCCTTAAAACTTAGCTTGTAATTGTATTTAGTTTTGATAGTTGTCTTTCTCCACTCCTAAACAATGACCCCTTTGAAGGCAGAGTCCTCTTCATCTCTGTCTCACTAGTATTTATCGCAGTGCCCAACACAGTGCCTGATTGATTGAAAGGATGCCTGAGGTAAGATAAGACAAGGATACAGTTCCTATTGACAAACTGCTGAAAACTGAACTTAGCTTTTATCTAACACAGTTATCTCCGATCATCCGATTATGGGTGCCGATTGGTATGCAGGGCTGGCAATGATTGAGGCTGCACTTTGTGATACAATTTAGATCCTTTCAGCTCACTTTAAGGTGAGGTCTACAAAAATCAAGCAGTTCTTAGCTTGGGATAGTTCAGACAAGTTATTGATCATTGACAAATAATTCTTGGTTACTTCCATGGAAATGTAATTCAGTTTAAGTTTTGCCAAGTAACTTGGCATGTGCTAGTCTTCTTTCATCTTAATTAATGTTATAGTAAATTCCAGCCCATAGATCATAGCTTCAAGTCTACTTGCTTTCATGCAAGTAAATTCTGTAAGTACTGTGTTAGCCCAATCCATATAAAATAGCCACTGACCACTAATGAAATTACAACAGAGATAGCTCAACCATTTATCATCTAATGTTGTTTTTAATAGATATCATGATCTTGCTTAATTTTTGGTAAAGGACAACCTGGATCTCATGCATTTCTTTCTGAGAAAAAATAGTCATGAAGAAGTGGATCTGGGAGGGCTTCTACGTTTAAAATTTTCATAGGAATGACCCCAAATCAGGGCATTGGAATGTAATTCTGTATGAGCTGATTATTTATCTCTGGTTTCTCAGCATCACTCCCGTCATACTTTTCTGTCTGTACTAGCGTGGCTCAGATCTTGAATCTACATTTTCCAGGCTCCCTTGTCAGCTGACTTGCTGCTATGTTCTATCAGTACAGGATATTGTTGGAAAACCAGAAGGCTAGAGATTGGGGAAAGCTTCCTGCTTTGGGCTTCATTCACACTGCAGTTATTGGCAGTCCCCGGAATTTTCTGGGAGTCTGTAGCAGAGAAAAAGGTGTGGTGATTCTGGACTCCAGTAGCCTGGATAGAAAAAGCACCTTTCCAGCTGTTCCTACCCAGGTCCAAGCGGCACATATTTGACAGCTCTGGAACTGACTGCAACACCCTCGCCAAAGGGAGGTAGCAGGTGCAGGCTAGTGGGTTCCAGCCTCAATGTGCTAGCAGGCCCTGATTTCCCCTGGCCTCCTTTTTTCTCTTCCAATCCTTCTTTTATAACTGATTCCCTACATTAACTTCTCTCCATTTGATGTGTCTGAAGTGAATTATGTTTTCTTGTGAAAACACTGTTCTTTTAGATTCTATTCATTGAACAAAAAATTAACAATGTGTACAAACACATGTGTAGAAACACGGCTAAATTTGTGTTTGTTTTTTAGAATGAATTCCCAAAACATGCTGTCTGTCTGTATTGTTAAAGCACAGCCCAGATGCACTCGTAGTGTTTCCTGGTTCTCTCAATGATAATACCTAACTTTTTTGATTGGATTGTGAGCTTTTAGGGGATGAGAACCATACTTTATTTCTATATTCCCAGAAATTAACTTAGTGGCACAGTGACAGTCTTTCCTCTTTCTAACCCCTTCTCAGACTATAGTCAGTGCTGTGTCTAAAGAGTACATCTCCTCTTTACTCCTTAAATCATCAGTGTCTCCTCATCGCCCTTAGGGTAAGATCCAAGCTCTTTAGTGTGGAGTGCTTGAATGTTTAAATTTTGATCATTGTTTGCTTTTCTAACTTCATCTCTTGCCTCTTGATCAGACTCTTCAGCTTTTTTGTTCCACCTGGACTCAAGAAATTGCATTTCTGCCAAAGTTTCACACTGCATCTCACTTCTGGGCATTGTCATATAGATGAGCTCTTAAATCTGAACACTTTCTTCTCTCGTTTCATCCCTATCTTCTAATGTATTTTTTCTATGTATGCTTCAGTTTTCAGCTTTTTAATCATTGTTTTTTCTTCATACTTTCCCAAGTCCTCCAGTCTGGCTTAGAAACCTTTATAAATACTCCCAATGCATTCTTCCCTGCCTTTATCATAGTATTTAACATACTGTGTTGCAATTGTCTGCTTAATTACATCACAGCTGGTTCAATAGGACTTATTTTATGTGGGGATATCAGCCAGATTTCTAAAGCTGAAGAAAATAGGTACACCTGCATTCCAAGATGCCAGAAATCTGTTTCTAAGCTTATAATGCTTTCTAAATTTTCCTATAATCCTCACCATCATCCCTGCTAACCCCTAACCAAGTTATATAAAGAGAAGTGTAGAAATTCCAGGGAATTCGGGTGGAACAGGAAAGTCAATGAGAAATAGTGTGACACAGACCCAGAGGACGTGCTTTAGATTTTCATGTCTTATTTGGGAGAGAGGAAAAAGGGCAGTCATTCTCTCTGTAAGCCAATTAAGAGGATGCGATGGTTGATTTTATGTGCCAGCTTGGCTGGCCACAATGCCAGAAACGTGGTCAAAAATTATTCTGGATGTTTTTGTAAGGGTTTTTGAATGCGATTAACATTTGAATTAGTGGACTTTGAGTAAAACAGATAGTCCTGTATAATGTGGTGGGCCTCACCCAATCTGTTGAAGGCCTAAATACAAGAAAAGACTGACTTCCACCAAGCAAGAGGAAATTCTGCTGTCAGACAGCCTTCAGACTTGAATTGAAACATTGTCTCTTCCCTTAATCTCCAGCCCGATGGTCTTCAGATTTGAACCATAGCATTGGCTGTCCTGGGTCTCTAGCCTGTCAGCATTGGGACTGGAATTGCAGCCATCAGCATTACTGAGTCTCTAGACCACTGGTTCCCCCTCTAGATTTTGGACTTACCAGCCTCCATAAATATATGAGGCAATTACTTAAAATAAATCCATACATATATGTAAATATTCACACACAGGCAAAACTCATTTTATGAGCTTTACATTATTGTGCTTTGCTCTTATTGCACTTTTTACAAGACCCTCTGCCGAGAAAAAGATTACAACTTGCTGAAGGCTCAGATGATGGTTAGCATTAATTAGCAATAAAGTTTTTTTTTTTTTTTTTGGTGAGGAAGATTGGCGCTGAGCTAACATCTGTTGCCAATGTTCCTCTTTTTGCTTGAGGAAGATGGTCCCTGAGCTAACATCCATCTTCCTCTGCTTTCTTTATGGGATGCAATCACAGCACGGCTTGATGAGTGGTGTGTAGGTTCACGCCTGGGATCTGAACTTGTGAACCCTGGGCCGCTGAAGTGGAGTGTGTGAACCTAACCACTACACGACTGGGATGACCCCAATAAAGCATATTTAAATTAATGTATGTACATTGTTCTTTTAGACATAATGGTACTGTATACTTAATAGACTACAGTAAACGTAACTTTTATATGCACTGGGAAATAAAAAAATTTGTGTGACTTGCTTTATTGTGATTATTGCTTTATTGCAGTGGTCTGGAACTGAACCTGCAGTATCTCCGAGATGTGCCTAAATATAGCCCTTTGGTTCTGTTTCTCTGGAGACCCCTCACTAATACAGAGGGCTATCAAGAGTGTGAGTGTATCTGTAAGTAGGGAAGACTGACATTTCATTCAGTGTCTAAATATTTGCTGGGTTTCACTTATAAACTCACCCCAAAAGCAGTAGAGTGGAGCACAGTGGGAGTATTATTGGGTGAAGATGTCACATGGTTCTAGGAGACTTGGGCAATGATGAACAAAAGACCAAGGCCTCCTGCCTGCCTGGAGCATTCTGAAGGCAGGATGTTGGCTGGAGCAGCTCGCTCTGGCAGGAAGAGGAGACAGCGCAGCAGCTGCTGTGCAAAGTCCCTCCATTTGGTGTGGCAAGGATGCATGAGTCTCCCACGGCCATGCAGACACTGTGGAGAAGAGCCAGATTTGAGAGCTGGCTCAAAGGCACCATTCCCAAGACAGCATGCTGATGGATAAGGGGATCCAAACAGGAAGAGATGATGTGATGTACTGTCGGGGCACATCCCCTCCTGTGGTCACTCAGCCTTCACTTGTGCCACTCAAAACGCATGTCACACAAGATGCCTGCTACACAGGTAAATTACGACAGTGTCACATGAAACATTTGCTTCCTTTCCTCTTTTTACTTGCACAAACTGAATGAGCCAGAGACACTGTGAAGAGAAGGAGGAGGAAAACACCCTCTACCCCCATGGTAGATCCCTAAGCTAAGGTCAGGCCTGTCCCAGGTGTAGGATGGGAGGACAATTGATTTGTATTGGATGCTGTAAGGTTACCCAACTGTAAAGTTGGGGGGCACAGTCCACAAAAGACTACCATCACTTTTGGTACCGGTTGCAAATTTAAGGGTTTCCCAAAACTACTCTCAGTTTCAGTAATTCATAAGAAGGACTCACAGAATTCATAGAAAGCTCTTATAGTCACAATTATAGTCTCTTTCAGTTAAAGAATACATATAAGAATCAGCCAAGAGAATCACTGCATAGGGAAGAGGAAAAGTACCAAAAGCAGAGCTTCTGTTCTCCTCTACCCATGGAGTCATGTCCAGTGTTACTTATTTGGCATCAATGTATGACAGTACATGTGGAGTATTGCCAGTCAGGGAAGCTCACCTGAGCCTTGCTCTTCAGAATTTTAATTGGAGCTTCATGGTTGACAGCCCGCATGGCTGCCCATTAGTCTCCATCCCCTCTGGAGATAGAGTGGATACTGTGTGGCCCAAAGCCCCCTTCATAAATCACATCATTAGACAGTCTGTTGGCCAAGGCCCCCAAGTAAACAAAGATATTCTTCCCAGAGGTCACCTCCCAGATAAGACAAAGGACAGACCTCTCTTTGGGTAAGGTTATATTCTTTGTTTCACAGATGTGAATTTTGATTAAGAATTTCTGGTTACTGAAAGGGACATATGGATAGAACCTGTTCGAATGAAGGCATTCCTTGAAAGCAGTTTTTACATCTATTGAATTTAGACTTAATAACCCAGTTATGCATGTATGTCTTCTCAACTGCAAGTGAGCTCTGTGAAAATGAGGATGATATCTTTCTTGTTTTCCCAGCCCAGTACAGAGACTATTAGTATCGGCCCTGAAGAAATATTTGTCTAATGAATGAATGAAGAGTTATTGCAAAACATTAGCCTACCACTACGGAGCCATACTGATATGTATGTACTCCTGAGGATCATGATAGAGTTATAAATGCTCAGAGCCTTAGTGATAAGGTCATCAACTTCAGTCTAAGTAGAATAAAGAGAAAGAAGAATCTGGTATTCCACTCATTATCTCATCAGTCTTCTGGAGGTAGCAAAAATATCTAGGAGTTACTGTAGAAAAGAACAACAGCTTATAAATTTCAAATGCAGCTTTCGTCTCTTCCTTTTGTTTAAAATAATCTATAACCAGAGACAAGCCGTTAATAACATGGGGTTCATATTCTGGAAGCTTCATAAGACAGGTAATGATACTCTGGAAGGATTCTTTCAGGATCGCTATAAGCTAGTATCTGTGTGGGTGCGCCATGACAAATACATTCCAGAAGTGTATAAACAGTTTACCATTGGTTTTAATGCGGACATATATGATGGCTGATTGTTTGTAAAGTTTGAACAAAGGAGGTATTTTACAACTAAGATTCACAAATAACGTCCTTTCTTTTAAGTAAACTTTTGATTTTAGAATATTTTTAAATTTATAGAAAAGCTGTGGATTGTACAGTTTCCACATACAACATACCCAATTTCTCTTATTATTAAGATCTTAGATCAACATGATACATTTATCACAATTAATGAACCAATATTGATATATTAGTATTAAAGTTCATACTTTATTCAGATTCCCTTAGTTTTCACCTAATGTTCTTTCTTTTCCCAGGATCCCATCAAGGATCGCACACTGCAGTTAATCATCAAGTCTCTGTACGTTTCTCTTGTTCCTCAGGCTTTCTTTTTTTTTTCAATGACCTTGACAATTCTGAAGTGTATCATGCAATGATTTTGGAGAATGTCCCTCAGTTGGGATTTGTCTGATGATTTCTCATGATTAAACTGGGGATATGCATTTGGGGAGGAAGACCACAGAGATTGAGTGCTGTTTTCATCACATCGTATAAAGGATACATGCTATTAGGATGACTAATCACTGTTGACCCTGTTGGTCTTGAACACCTGGCTGAGTTAATGCTGGTCAAGTTTCCCTGTGTACTCTTCCTCACACCTGCGTTTCCATGTTGTCCTCTTTGGAAGAAAGTCATGTGTGCAGTGCACACCAGGGGAGTGGAGAGTTATGATCCACCTTTTTGAGGCTTAAGTATCTAAACACATGCTACTTTGAGTTCATTGAGGCTTTTGGATCTGTGGGCTTGTGTTTTTTATCACATTGTCTGTCAGTGGTCGAAGTTCACTTCATAGGTATTAATCCCCTTATACTTCTAAATTATGTTTTACATCCCCATTGGGAAGTTAGGGCGGTTTCATGCCATGTGTTGTGGCTCTTTAATTGAGCCCAGAGGTAGTGCTAGTAAATAAATCCTCCTTGGATATGTTCGGATTGGACTTGGGCACTGCAGCCGCTCTGCTTCCTGCCAAGGGGGGTGGATGATGAGGGCCAGGCCGGAACCCAGTTCTAGTTACTCCACTCTCTATCTCCTGATGCTGTAGTAGCTAGGACTTTCCATTAAGCAAGTATCAGAGGATGTAGGGTGCAGGTGAGGATGAGGAAATCTCTGGAGACACAGAAATTAGATCTCATACAACACTGAAATAGAAAACTATTGAGAAAATGAATCAATGCAAAAACTACAGTAACAGGGAATTTTGTTTCTTTTCCATTTCTTTCAATACTAAGTCTTTCTTTCCTAAATTATAACATTTGCTATTTATTGCATACTTATTGTGTGCCAGGTATTGTGCTAAATCTTTTACATATATTATCTCATTTCATTTTTACAACACTGTAAGAAAACCGTTACCATTGCCCACATTCTATAGAGAATGAAATCAAGACTTAGAGGGATGGAGGAGCTTGCCTAGTGTTATAGTGCTAGGAAGCAATGAAACGAGGGAAAATTCCAACCTAGCTAGTGAGTATCTAGGTAGTCTTTATGGGAAAGATATGAGCAGTACAGAGTGGTTCTTAGCTTGTTGTTCACTCTTGGCAGCTTTCATCTTTTTCTTGGTATAAGAACCGCCTAGAAAGCCTTAAGGTAATTTATAGTAAGGTAAAATTAAGATAACAATATTACCTACATCACAGAGCTGTGTTAATTAAATGAACTAATCCAAGAGAAAGCCTTAGTTTATTTCTAATACATATAAGAGCTCAATACTGGTTAGCTTTTACTACTATTATTATTGACATTATTACTACTGTTAATGTTGGCCATTCCTTTTACAAAAATACTAAGCGCAATATACTGTATAGAAGATAAAGGCCATTCAGAAAGACTGATGCTTCTTGCACTCAGTGATTGATAGAAGTAAGTTATAGATATTCCAGTCCTAACAATGGACATCATCTTCACCTGCCTCTTCTCTCCCTGGTCACTCCTAACTGCTTCCATTTTTTTCCTGAATCCTGAACCTTCTTGACTCTATTTCACAGAGTCCTGCCCTCTGGACTTGAGCTTTGCCTCTGTCCCCATCTTAGGACCTGCTTTCTGGACTCCTACTATTTGAATGAACTGGGAGACTCAATTCTGACCCATTTGGCCCATCAGAACATAACCCTGGCTTGTGCCTGCTCTTGTCTTGGTCCTCTTCTCTTGAGATTTTCTCCGATGCATTCAGTGCATTACATATTGTAGTTTTCTCCTCTATAATCCTGACATGAGCAGAGAAAGAGTCCCTCAGTCACTTTGCAGGCATTTACTGTACACTTACATTTTGACTAGAAGCTTCTAGACTCTGAGCCTTGTGCAAAACACTTCAGAGGGGCCTTATTATTTTGCTAAGTGTGATTAAACAAGTTTTAGAAAAAAATTGTAGTTCTTGAAAGAAATTTTGAGTTTAGAACTACACAGGCTCTACTTGGCGATCTCTGCATGCACAGATCTTGGGCCCTCAATTAGGTTGTCAAATTTTTTTTTTTTTTTAATAAAGATTTTATTTTTTTTTCCTTTTTCTCCCCAAAGCCCCCTGGTACATA